>NC_068939.1:146284487-146627967 GCF_016801865.2 Culex pipiens pallens
ATTTATTGGGCAAGGTTTCTACTATTTCCATAAAAAGACAAATAATTTCAACAAATCATAATTTACTAAAACAACTTTGCCATAAGCACAATATCGATTAGAAAATTCCTTCAATACTTCAAAACATTTTCGATCATTTTTGTTGGACAGCTGCCAAAAATGTATGGAGACTTGTATGGGTGAACCAATGTTACAAAATGGTTTCTTTGGTAATAAGAAAGGAGGCCCCCTATAAAGTTTGAGCCAATTCAAGAATCAGCAAAATAAAAAGGCACAAAATCGGTCGATTTCGTAGATAATTGCTCATAAGCAGAAGAACATATTGTCGTTCAGCACCGTCAACATTCTTTAATAAAATTATCAAATTTAAGCAAATTTTTGTTTTCTGGTTAGGGCAGTGCAAATTTAAATGAATATTTTTGTTAGAGAAATCAGAAAGAAAAATATTTTTTTGATATTCCGTCGTGAAACTACTTACTTTTCCTGTCATTCCTGAACGACGAAAAAGCCTACTTTTCTGTACCAAAAATACCAGAATCGAATAGCAACACTTTTCAAAATAAATGCTGAAAAGTTCTACTTTTCAGCACTGAAATGGGTGCTGAAAAGTTTAACTTTTCAGCACTTGTTTCGAAAAGTAACACTTTTCAACATTTTTTTGATTTAAACGATTTATTGACAAAATACATGAAAATTTGACTTAAAATTTCACTCAATGGGTGTTTTTCGGAATTGCGAAAAATGTTGTATGGAACTCGTTGCAAAACTTGATTTTTTCAGCACTCGTCGTATTTATCCAACTCGGTGAACCTCGTCGGATAAATGTACGACTCGTGCTGAAAAAATCCTCTTTTTGCAACTTGTTGCATAAACTACTATTTTAAACGATTTACAGACAATACAAAGAAATAAAAAAAATTGTAAATTAATGAAATTTATTGAAAATAAATTTTAAGAGATATTTTCAGTTTTCAATTAATTTTTTTAAAGAATTTATTTTTTTGAATCACAGATCGGAAATAATTATGATTGTATAAAAATAAGCATCACACATAATAGAAGAATTTAATCTTATGTTTTTTATAAACAAAAAAAAAACTATTTTAAAACAACAATGTTGTGCACTCTTGTACAATTCCATATTAATAGTACCAGAAAGCATTGAACAAAATACAAATGTTACATTTCTTTCCTAAATTTCCTAAAAATCCTTTAAATAAATTTTCTTGACATATTTTTTCAATTTTTTGCCTTAAAAATGCAAATCTTACCTTTAGCTTTTTTCCTTGCAGCTCTAGGAATTCCTTTCTTCCGTAGCCCATAACACGACGCTGTATCCGCTCATTTCGCAAATGGCATTTTTTTCTATCTTGGGCAAGTGTGTTATTGAGAAAATTAGCACCAACTGCTAGGGCTTCCTTCCAGCCCAGTCCAGTTCGCCCAAGCTGTTTGTTTGCTCAGCCATACCCGTTTGCTCATTCTGCGAACCCATTTGCTTGCCATTATTGGGAATCGAGCCCAACTTTTCTGGCTTTTCCCATCAGAAGTGGTCGAAACTAAAAGTGTTGGATTCAAAATTGTGTAAACACGTGGAATGATTTCAAATGTAATTATGTTTTAAACAAATGAAAGATTTTCACTCTGGAAATTCAAGGTTCCTCTGTAATTTGAGCCCAGAGTTGTCCAGCAATACCGTTTCCTGCTAGGGGTAGATTATCGATTCGCCGGATTGTGGTTGTCAGCGCGCGCGTGTGGCTGTTGTTGTAGGTCGCGTGAAATACACTGTCGAAATCCCTGTCGCCCTGAAGCCTGAGGTCATCGGGCCAATCCTGTACTAATGTTCCCACTAAGCGCACACCAGTAACATAGGTGTGTAACCCGCATACCTGGTGTTCGTCAGCATCTAATTGGATTAATGTCCATTGCTGGTGGCTCAGATTGGCAATTATTGTTCAAGTTGTGTGCTTTATCTGGGTCACTGAAAAATAAAGAGCTTTGGCAGCAGAGTTATAAATAACAGAGTTTATGATGTCATCATAACTTTTAAAGGAAGAAAAGTGTACTCTGAACATAATCTTTTACTTCACAAATTGGTGCCAGTTGAGGTTATGAACCTCAAATAAAAAGCACTGAATTTTTAATTCGTGCCTGAGTAGCGGACATTGAACCCAGTTTCTAACTAGTGTGAAAATTTCAACATTCAAACACGTGTCACAACGGCAACTAACTGATGGAGCTGGCAACGGTAGGGATGGCGGTGTTTGTGGTGGCACCGCTCGCCTCAGAGGGCGTTTCCCAGTACGTTTCGTCCTTGTGGAGTTCATCCTTTTCCAGCTGGCGAACCGACGGCGATTTCAGAACTAACCCTGCAAAGATTGAAAAGTTTAATGTTAGGTAATCTAACATTGATATACATGTTTTTGCAGTGCACAAGATTAACAAGCAAACTACCGATTTAAACAGTGAAGAGTTCCAATTACTTGCTAAACCGTTTCTTTGCTCGTTTGAAAATAATATCCGCTTTGAGGATGATAAACGGAACCTGTTTGCTAGTCACGGCCACTGGTGGAGGTCCAGCTCGCGGAACGGTCACGACACTTTCGACGGTTGTCTCCAACGGTTCCACATTCCACCAGGGATCGTCCAGAAATTGGTGTCGCGCTGGCAGCACTGCTCCAAACAGGTTGCATCGCAATACGAGACCTCGGGTGTTAGTAGGGAGTGTTAGAATCGGTTAGTCAGAAGGGGTTAGTGGGCTGGGCGCGTTACCTGTAAACAATCCGCCAACAATTGCGATCAGGACGGTCAACAGGATGGCCAACAGTTGGTAGGCTCCTTGCTTCGCTGCAGTGCGTCCAAATCCCTGCAAGATTCAGTAACTTAAGAACATACCCAAAAATAACAATTTACAAGTAAACATACTCCAATGACAAACTCTTCACTTTCGTGACCTCCCATTGTCGAGTTAACTGCCGGTGCCATGGCCGGGAAAATGGTGGTCAACGAGCTACCGTAAGTTTCGGTCGTTGCCATCGAAGCATAGATGGCGGAGAAGATCGCCGACAGCAGGGCTGGCATTCCGTGCAGATTGTTGACGCCACACGTGTCAGACAGTCGAAGGCCGCCGGACAGCATCGCCGGAGTCAAGAATCGGTATCCCAAAACGGAGATCACCCCAGCAATGACTCCAACCAGCAGCGCTCCAAACGGATGAATCATCAGGTTGCAAATTGATCCGACGGCGACGCCACCTGCCAGCGTCGAGTTCTGGACATGGACCATGTCAAACTTCTTCTCGTGGGACACCAACGCCGAAATGGCAAACGTAGTCACGGTGGCTCCCGCCAGCGAAAGATACGTATTGATGATGGCACGTTCCTGGTCGGCACCGTCGACCAGCGCCGAGTTGAAGCTGGGCCAAAAGATCCACAGGAAGATCGTTCCGATCATGGCAGTGATATCCGAACTGTACGAAGAACCCTCCATCGGTCCCGCCTTGGCGTTCTCCTTCGACGGTCTCATCACAAAGCTAACAGCCAGCCCGAAGTAAGCCCCAAAGGCGTGCACCGTAATTGAACCGCCGACATCCGCAACCTTCATCAAATCCAGCTGCAAATACTCGTTCGCCGCAAAAATCGCAATTTCAAAGATTCCCATGATCAGCAGTTGCATCGGAGTCGTCCGGCCCAGCAGTGCTCCCATGCTGATCAGCACAGCTGCCGCGGCAATGTCCGCCCCAATTAGATTGTCCAACGAGAGTGGAATCCGGCCGTCCTCCATTTCGTAACATCCGCGCATAATGATGGCCCACTGGATGACCAGGGCGCCCACCAGCAAGTTCAACCCGGAGGCACTGAATCCGTAACGCTTCAGGAAGGTCATCAGGAACGCGAAACCGATGAATATCATCACGTGAATGTCCTGGAAGTCTGCAATGGGTTGTTTTTGCTTTAGAACGCTTGTTTTGGATAATTGTTATTCGTAATTTATTGGATGCGATATAACGTCATGATTCGAATTCCCGGACGCTTCGAAACCCGGACACTTCATCTTGTTTTATCAATTATTTGGATATATGTTCGCATTATGAATGTCAAAACTGTGTTATTTGATGAATTCCAACATCAACTTTTATTTAAAGTTTGTTTGAACGCTGTAGTTAATGCCGAAACAAATAAATACAATAAAATTATAAGTTTACCAAAAATGCGAAACATTTCACTTGAAATATTTCATAGGCGTTCGAAGCACCGGGAAGGCAAAGCAGAAATTTATGGTTTCGATTTTCTTAAATTCTAGCAAATTTTTATATAAACTTTCGATTGTTTTGATGTTAACAGCTTATTTGAGACCTAAAGAATGCCTTCCACTAACATTTCAGTCCAAATTTGTGCGATTCATAAGTAAATTCGAGTGTCCGGAATTCGAAGCAAAAGTGTCCGGATTTCGAATCAGCTTTTAACAGTGTCCGGGATTCGAAGCACAACGAGGCATTTTAATTTTCAAATTCTGATGAAAAATTGTTAGAAAAGATATATTTTGCAAGCATTTTCTTGAAACTGACTGTTTATACTACATCCTGATGATATTTCTACATTTCCAACTTATTACATGATTTTTTGCCAGCTATAACAAAAATGATATGCTACTAAGTGTCCGGATTTCGAATCATGACGTTAGCCTGCTAGTATAAAGTTCGCATTTTTTTTTTTAATTTTCGAGTCTCAAATCAGTTCGCTGACAGACTTCAAGCGAGATAGAAGTGTTTCTCCAGTGGCTAACGCATATTGTGCCTTCTGTGAAAGCAAAAAGCTATTGTTTGACTGGCATTGTTTGCCAGGGATTTTTTCCTTTGTGGAATTTTTCGGGGCGTAGCACCCAAAATGGAACCGAAACGGGAATTCACCATCAAGCTCCGGTTTGGGGCTGAGGCCCGGAATCCAAATAACGCGGAAATCTTCAAGTTCTTCAACAAACAAGGATGGACCAGCGAGGACTTGAGCGCAATGTACCGCGACGACCACAGCGTGTTCGTGCGGTTCAAAACGGAACCGATGATGCGCGATGCCCTGACCAAACTGGGGCCGCAGGTCAAGTTCGACTACGACAACGGAACCTCCCTGGAAGTAAAAGTACAGGCGGCCGCAGGTACGTTCAAGTACGTCCGGATTTTCGGACTTCCCCCGGAAGTGGACGATCGGCACATCGTTACGACGATGTCCAAGTACGGTGCCATCCAGCAGTTGGTGCGGGAACGGTATTCGGTGGAAACTGGTTTCCCGATCTGGAACGGGGTCAGGGGCCTCCACATCGAGCTGGTGTCGGAGATCCCTGCGCAGCTGACAATCCAGCACTGCAAGGCAAGGATCTACTACGACGGATTGCAGAACAAATGCTTCGGGTGTGGGGCACTTGATCACCTGAAGGCGACCTGCCCGAAACGGAACAGTGTCAACAAGCGGCTGGCCGCGGCGGCGACACCAGCTGGCGGATCTTTTGCTAGCATCGTTGCAAACGGAACACCTGCGGAACCGGTGGACGCATCGCCCGCATTTGGAATGGTGGTACTTAACCCCAAACCCCCAGCACCCATCAGCAAACCTAACCTCGACGACCACGTGGAGCCTGTTGCTCCAGAGTTTACGGCTCCTGCAGAGCAGCTTGCGCTGCCGCAGGGTGGAGGGGACGAGGTCGCGGAGGAGAGCGGCGATCAGTCCATGGACGAAGACGACGACAACCAGCAAAACGAAGGAGAAGTTTCGCCAAACGGCGCAGCTTCGATGGAGACGGACGCCGCCTGGACTGAGGCGAAGGGTAAAGGCAAGAAGGGCAAGGGGAAGCGTGGTCGTCCACGAAAGCCCATCGAGTCGGACGCATCCGAGTCAGATGCGATAGGAGGAAAGCAGTTCATCGTGCCAGCCCAAGGTGCCGATCTGCTGGCGGCGTTGGCGCTGCCGAAGCCGACGGGACCACGAACGAGATCGGCTTCCGAGCAACGATCACCACACGACAACAAGTAAACTATTTCATCGTACCCACACTCCTTTTCCGGATATGACCTTTGCCCACCAGTACACTGACTCTCTTCGGACACCTTTACTAACACAAACGATACGCCAATACTAACCAATACTAACCATACTAACATATACTAATACTGATATTACTAACTCAAGTCACACTAACACAATGAACTATTCGTATTCTATTGCTACCATAAATTTAAACAGCACCAACACGACAGTTAACAAGGGATTATTGAAGGATTTTGTATATAACCACGACATCGATATAATTTTTTTGCAAGAAGTTAGTTATGAGGATTTTTCTTTTATTTTTACACATAATGCTTTAGTAAATATTAGTTTAGATCGTAAGGGAACAGCAATACTTATAAGGAAAACTTTTGATTACTCTGATTGTATATATGATCCATCTGGTAGAGTTATCTCAGTAATTGTAAATAATGTAAATTTTGTAAATATTTATGCGCACTCTGGAAGTAATATGAAGAAGGAACGGGATAATTTATTTACTGAAGCTTTGACTGTACATTTAAACAAACCTAATTCTGCATCAACGTTGATTGGGGGAGATTTTAATTGTATTTTGGACGCGGCCGACACTAAAGGGCCCTACAAGAATTTTTCTTGTGGATTAAAAAGTTTGATTGATCTATTTGCTTATAAAGATATTGCTAAACTTAGAAAAGAAAACCAATTCACCTTTTATCGAGGTGATTCCGCCTCCAGACTAGATAGGTTTTATGCGCCTTCTAGTTTGGTGGAAAATGTTGTAGCTTGCTCTACATTGCCCCTCGCTTTCTCGGATCATCACTCTGTTGTAATTAAAATAAAATATTTAAATGGGAACTTATTGACAAAAGGGCGTGGCTATTGGAAAGTCAACCCTTCTTTACTTTCAATGAATAATATAACTGAAAAATTTAAACAAGAGTATGAAAATCTTAAGGAAAGGAATGTATATAATTATAACTTTAACAGGTGGTGGAATCAACATTTTAAAAATAAAGTAAAACAATTTTATAAAAATGAAAGTTACAATTTAAATCTTACTGTCAGGAATTCTAAGTCGGCTCTTTTGGGTTCTCTAAACAATTTATCGAAGCGTTTAGTTGAAGGGGAAAATGTGGCAGATGAAATGAGTATTGTTAAATCTAAACTAATGAATTTAGAACAAAATCGGTTGAAAAATCTTGGGGAAAAAATGGCGTCGAGCACAATTGCGGAGGGGGAAAAAATGACAGTTTATCAGCTTTCAAATTCGATACATCGTGGAAGTTCTTTCGGTCTACGTTTGAAAGACATTTCAAATGGGAATATTGTTACTGAAAGTGCCAAAATCGGCCCCATGGTGCACAGCTACTTTTCGGAACAGTATAATAATGTTTCAGATCTTGTTGACCAAGACGAAGCAGATGACATCTTACAAAATGTAACCAAGAATTTAACGATTGAGGAAAAACAAAGTTTGGAAGAGTACATAAGTGTTGAAGAAATCGCTGCAACCTTAAAATTATGCAACCGTAAAAAGTCGCCGGGCCCGGACGGGCTGACTTATGAATTTTATCTAACGCACTTTGAAATTTTAAAATTTGATATTTGTAAACTTTTTAATGCATATCTTAGTGGAGAATTGATTCCCCCAAAAGAATTTTCAGAAGGAATAATAACCTTGATACCTAAAAAAGGTGATACATCTCTTTTACAGAATCAAAGACCAATCAGCTTATTAAACACAGATTATAAACTTTTTACAAAAATAATTGCTAATAGGATACAATCAAAAGTTGGAAATTTAATAGATATAGGACAAAGTGCATGTATTGCAGGGCGTTCATGCACAGATAATCTTAATGATGTTCGACGTATTTTAACAAAATCTATTGAAAGTAAGAGCTTCAAAGGGTTTTTGCTTAGTTTGGATCTCGAAAAAGCTTTTGACAAAGTAAGTCATGATTTTCTTTGGATAGTTTTAAAAAGGTTTGGATTTTCAGATAAATTGATTAGTTGCTTGAAGTGTTTATATGGGAAGGCTACTTCTAAAATACAGTCGACTCTCTGGCTGTCAATATTGAAGGGACCGTCGAGGAAAAGAGTTATCAAATTATAGAACCAGTGCGAAATGAGTACTAGATTAAAACTGTAAATGTGCAAAGTGGAGTACAGCTGTCAGCAAAACAAAGTCAAAGGTAATTAATTGTTTAGTTAAATCTTCGATGTATTCTTAGGTCGCATTCAATTATAAATAAAACTGCTTCTTGTTTTGTGAATAATAAGCTTAGTTATATTATTTAATCGTTCATAAATTCAGAAAGCAACAACAATAACAAATCGATCAGTACTTCTGCTGAAGAAACTGTTCAAGCGCATAGTAAATTCCAAACATTTCAGCAGGAACATTTTCAGTAGCCGCCAGAATGTTGTTCATAGCGCTCAGCGTGTTACGAACCATGCTGCTGGTCACTTCCAATGGCTGTTGGGGGTCGTCTTCCGTATCTTCGACGTCTTCCCCGTTTACTGATTTTGGCTCAGTAACGAATTCGAGAATGTCGTCGTCCGACATCAGCTCAGCAGTGGTCAAATCGTCATCAACATTGCAATACGCCGAAAATGAGACACCTTCGGACAAGTGCGCCATCATATCATCTGTAATGGTGGGAAGATCTTCCTGGATGTCTTCATTCCATTGTTGATCAGCATCCGGACAGACGAATCCGGCTTTGGCGAAGCAATTGGCGATAGTGGACGGTTTCACGTCCGCTGCCCAATTCTTGGACATGTACTTTATCGCATCCAGAACGGTTATGTCAGAGAAATCCTTTAAATAAGTTAAAGTTAAATACATTTTTTTTCATTCAATATTTAAAAAAATACCTTTTTCTGCTCCATTTCATCCAATCTGCGCTTAACCAAAGAGTAGCGATAGTAATGCTTAAGATTCTTTATGATTCCAAGGTCCAACGGTTGCAGCACTGAAGTCGCGTTGGGCGGGAAAAACTGCAAGTTGATGTTTATCAGCTTGTCTTGAAGGCGTTTGGGATGAGCGGTGCAATTATCGACAAACATCAGCACCTTCCGATTCTCTTCTCCAAACTTCCTGTCAAGATCGTTCAACCACTTCTCAAATATGAGTGAAGTCATCCAGGCTTTCGAGTTGCTCTCGTAAATTACGGGGAGAGATTTCACGTTTTTAAAACAACGCGGCTTCTTGCTCTTACCGATCACCAACAACGGTAACTTATCCGAGCCGTCCATGTTGGTGGCGCACAGGACGGTGATTCGTTGCTTGGAGTATTTACCGCCGTGGCACGCCTCACTCTGCATCGTGTAGGTTTTATCGGGGAGGCACTTATAGAACGAGGCAGTTTCGTCAGCGTTGTAAATGTCCTTCGGATCGTAGCCGCGAACCAGATCCGGCAGCGTTTTCTGCTTGAAGTCGTCGCACATGTTCGTATCAACGCTGGCACTCTCGCCACAGAGCTTCTTGAACGCAAGATTTTGCCGTTTTGCGAACTTTGAGAGCCAGCCGGCGCTTCCTTTGAACTCAGTAAAGCCGAGCTGACAGGCGAAATCCTTAGCTTTTTCACGGATCATGATCCCGGAAAGCGGCAGATTGTTTTCCCGCGCTTGTTGGACAAACAGCTTCATGGCCTTTTCAAGGCGTTCGTTCGAGACGGCTCGTGGCTTTCGAAGATTGCCCTTGTCTTGCATCGCAATCCACTTCTCCTTGTTTTTGACGACAGTGGACACGGTGCTTTGAGGGACGCCGTAAGTTTCCGAGATTGCACCGATCTTCCAGCCAGCTGCGTGCTTTTCAATAATCTTCATCCGCTCGTGAACGGTCAAAACCGTTAGTTTCCTCCGAGTATCTGGCCGGGGCGACATTTTCGGGATAAGAGATGGAGACAACTTCGAACCGGAACACAGCACAAACGTCAAACTTATGTTCGTAAAACTTCGCTTCTAGATAATCACATCATTGGAGGCCATGACACGTAACCATATCGATAGCCAGAATATAATTTTCATTCAATCATGTTCCTAGGGACCGTCGAGGAAAAGGGTCGTCGAACAAAAGAGAATATTGAGGAATGAAGAAAATCAAAGTATGCAAACTGAAGGGACTGAAAAATTTATTGACAGCAGGAGCAATATTGATATCGAGAAGATCGACAGCCAGAGAGTCGACTGTATTGTTCAATGGTTTTCTTACGGAGGAGATAAGAATAAAGTGTTCGGTCCGTCAAGGCTGTCCTTTAAGTATGATTTTATTTGTTTTATATATAGAACCTCTTATTCGGAATATTGATCAGGCCATACTCGGGGTTCTTACGTTTAATAAGTTTCTCAGAGTAATTGCCTTCGCTGATGACTTAAATGTGTTTCTTAGAAGCAATGAAGAGTTTGATATTGTCCTCAATATTATTGACTCTTTCTCTAAATGTTCAAAAATAAAGTTAAACAAAGATAAGTCATGTTTTTGGAGGATTAATAATTGTAAGGGAGGCCCTTTTATGGTTAAAGAAACAGAAAATTTAAATTTGCTCGGCGTGACCTTTAAGAGCAATTGGAGCAATACTATTGATTATAACTACGAAAAATTAATAAATGGGATAAAATATAGGATCAATTTGAACAATTTTCGAACAATGGATTTAATTCAAAAAGTTTGGTATTTGAACACATTTATTTTATCTAAGTTGTGGTATCTCTCACAAGTTTTACCACCAAAAAATAAGCACATTGCTTCAATTAGGAAAATTTCGGGAATGTTTCTTTGGAAAGGTTATATTTTTAGAGTTGATAAAAGACAGCTGTATTTAGATATGGACCGTGGTGGATTGGGATTCATTGATCCAGAAGCCAAGTGCAAAGCTTTATTTATAAAAAATATTTTAAAAGAAACAGATGATAACTCTCAGAATGAAAAATACTTATTGAATTTTAATCATTTACAAAGATTAACGAGAAATGGCAAGGAATGGATTGAGGAATCAAAAAGGCTGATTAACGATAATATTCAAATTAAATGTACTAAACAACTATACCGTACTTTCATTGATCAATACAATTTTACACCACGTATTGAAACAGAGTTTCCTTCAATAAACTGGAACATACTTTGGAATTTAATGAATCAACCATATTTTTTGTCACATGATAAATCTAAACTTTATTTACTTTTCAACGATCTTGTACCAAACAAGCGCAAATTATTGCATTATAATATAGGAAGAGTGGAAAATGAAATTTGTGAAGTTTGTGGTGAGATTGACACTAATCTGCATCGAGTTCGTAGTTGTCTAGCGGGGAAAGAAATTCGTGATTGGGTTTTTGGAATTTTTCGAAAAAGGTTCGCAGTTTCGGCTAAGCAAATCGATGATCTGTTTTTCTGGCGTATTGATACAGAAAGTTTTCCCCAAAGGGCTGCGATGTGGCTTGCTGTACACTTTGTCGCTTACTGTGTGGATAAATTTCCCCGTTTCAATTTGTTTATTTTCCAGAGGAGCATAAGAGAGTTTAGATGGAATTCGAAAGGTTTTGTGAAGAAGTATTTTGAGGATTATTTGAACATTTGTTAAAAAAGCTTAGGGAATTGATGTCGTCGTGTGTGGTGCCTGCATTTTGTAAAGATACAATGCAATAGAAAAATAAAGGATGTTTTAGAAAAAAAAAAAAAAAAAAAAAAAAAGTCTTCAAACAAGCCCGTGGGACCTCAACCTGCATTCCTGTCACACATGAGGTCTGCACAGCTGATTCCACGTAGATTTTTCCCGCCAGTAATGACAGGAAACGCTGACAAACGGAATATGTGCCAAAATCATAAGTGGTTTTTAAAATATGAAGGGAAATCATCGTGAACTGGAACTGCCGGTCGTTAGCCCGGGTAAAGTGGAAACGTTGAGATGATTGTTGTCATCTGCTCTCATCTAGCAAAAACCATACAGAGAACCACGTCCCATTCAACCGGCTCCGTGGCTTAATGGTTACGGCTTCTGTCTCCCAAGCAGAAGGTTCAGGGATCAAATCCCGGTCGGTACCTTTGAAATTTGGAATCAGGAATTTGAGTATGAATAAAAACTAAAATAAAATCAGGTGGTATTCGAACTCACACCTTTGGATTGGTGGTCTGGGACGCTAAGCAGTCGACCATCAGAAGGTTTACAATCTAGCTGTGAATTGTTCCGTAGTGTTGAAACATGTTATCTTCTCATATTAAATACGCGCTGATCCCTGATTTGCCTGAGGGGATTGGAAGTCTAAATATAGATCGAGTTTCCTTCAGATGCTTGCTTCTATGTTTAGGCGGGGCCAAACAATGCCCAGCGACCTCGGAATTGGACCGCAAGGAGCTCTGTCATTCTGAAATGGGTCGTTGGAAGCAGCGCGAGGGCTGTCACCACCTAATACCCGGGACTGAGATAAGCTGTATCAGCATTCGGCATATACACAGTCTGATACAAATTATACTTTCCCATAATTTCGCTACCGGTTAGCGGGTATTGGATTGGACCACATACACATACACACTCAAGTCAAGTCTTCAAACAATTTTGGAGGCTGGTCAAACAAAAGTAATGTGGGTCATTCTCCGCCAACTCATACAGCAATTGCCCCGACCCCTCTTCGATTTGCGTGAAACTTTGTCCTAACGGGTAACTTTTGTCCCTGATCACGAATCCGAGGTCCGTTTTTTGATATCTCGTGACGGAGGGGCGGTACGACCCCTCCAATTTTTGAACATGCGAAAAAGGACATGTTTTTCAATAATTTGCAGCCTGAAATGGTGATGAGATGAAAAATTGGTAAAAAAAGGAACTTATATGTGAAATTGGACGCCCGATTTGATGGCTACTCAAAATTCCGAATAAACGTATTTTTCATCAAAAATAATACTAAACAAATTTTTAAAACTCTGCCATTTTCCGTAACTCAACTGTACATTTTTTGGAACATGTCAACATGTCAAATTTAATGTACTTATCGAATCTACATTGACTTCGCAGGGGCATGATTTCATTTAGAACAAAATGTTTCATTTCGAAATGTCGTGTTTTTTCTAACTTTTCATTGAATTTTTTTTTGTGTGTAAGTTGTAGAGCAGACAATTAAAAAAAAATTACAGATGAGTAACGGAAATGGCAATTTTTTTTAAACTTTTTAAGTGTTGTTTCCATGAAAAATACGTTTTTTCGGAATTTTGATTGCGCCATAAAATCGGGCGTCTTATTTTACATGCTAGTCTGTTTGACACGAAATTTCCATCTCATCACCATTTTTGGCTGCAAAATAATTGAAAAACATGTATTTTTTCGCATATCCAAAAATTGAAGGGGTCGTACCGTACCGTCGTGAGATATCAAAAAACGGACCTCGGATTCGTGATCAGGGACAAAAGTTACCCCTTAGGACAAAGTTTCACGCAAATCAAAGAGGGGCCGGGGCAACTTTTCTCGATGTCGTGTGAGTCAGTACCCATGTATGAAATTCTGCAAAGAATCAGTATCTATAGAAGGAATTTTATGATCTATTTGGTGTCTTTGGCAAAGTTGTAGGTTATAAATAGGACTTCTTAGAAAAAATAGATGCACGGAAAAAATCAGTTTTATTTATTTATTTTTTAAAACAGTTGAATTCCCAAAATACGTATTTTTTAATTTTCAAATTTCAAGGAGATATGATTTAGGATTTTTTTTTAAAATAGTGTTTTTTGGACATTATCAAAAGCTGAACAATTTTGTTTTTAAATCATGCAGTCGAAAAGTTTTTTATAACTTTTTTTTTCGTAAAATGTACCATTATCAAGTGGTAGCTTCTTTTAGGAAAGTAAATTTTAAACAGGGCAAAACCTTGGATGTAGACAAACAGTCTATCCCACTCTTACTCAACGTGAATTGTCACTAGAGCAAGTAGGACAGACTGTTTGTTTACATCCAAATTTTCGCCCTTTTGAAAAGTTACTAGGGACATTTTCTTTTTTTGAAGGTTTTTTTTAAGCAAAGCACCCCTGAAAAAATATAGATGAAAAAGCTGAGAAAATTTCCTACAATTGTAATTTGAAAATCTGGCAATTAGTTTCTGAGTTACAGCCTCACAAAGTAGTCGAATCGATGAAAATGAATTTCTCAAAGTGTCACCTAATTAGCCTGTAATTTTCAACTGACGATTTCCCGCAAACTATTGATATGATTTTCAATGGGAAAATTGAAATTTTGAGATTTTTTCGATATCAATATTTTTAACATTTTATGATTCGGTCCAAAACATGAAATAAGGATCTATACTAGACCTTTTCAAAAGGTTCGATGGTTACACTCTAAAAAATCACCTAAACGTAATTTTTTCACAAAAAAACGATTTTCACAAAAGTTCCTCTGATTTTTCGAGTCAGTATTGAAGGTGCGACATAATCTTTGAAAAATAATTGCAACGGCTTTAAGCTCCACTAAAAAAAACATTTCCAGTTATTTGTGAAAATTTTATTAAAAGTTACCTTATGTTGAAATCATTTTTTTATATAAAAAAATATTTATCAATAATGTCTTGGAGATTTTTGGTAAAAAAATTTTAGGTAAAAAATATAATAATGGGAGAAATTTTCTAATATGCAAATTTTTTTCAAATTTATGTCGCCCCCTTCAGTTCAACCAGGAGGCAAAACAAATATTTTTTTTCAAAAAGCTTCAAAATTTAAGTAGATATAATGTCCAATCAACTGAAAATACATTGAAATTCTTTTTCCTGATTTGATATAATCATATTTTACATGTTTGGGCTCGTTTAGACATGTTTTGTTTTTTTTAAATTCCGACGTACAGCAAAAAAATATTTTATTTATACTTTTTAAATGAAATGAAAATGATTGAAATCAACCGGACTAGTGTAAAAAGCATATCAAAACAATATCAATCAATATTTCTTGGATTTCGTTTATAAAGGACTTATAGGGATTCCCTATGTTTATACGACCTTGTCTAATAACACTCTAGTTTTTTTTGTAACTTCGGTTTTGTTTTCATTTACAAATCACCTATAATTAATAGTTTTGCTTTGAAATAAATAAAATCAACTACACATTATCAAATAAATAGTCCGTTCTTATCATTTCATTTCACGATTACGACACTGTAACGCGATCACGCTCGCATTCTTCATTACATAATTGCACTCAAAGATCTTTTCTCACTCACGTGGGTACTTGGGCAGATATTTCTCTTCCGCGGCTCCATGTGACGCCTCCAGTCCGATGCCGGTTACATTCTTCGGCAGCAGTTCCTTCGAGTAGTCGGTGAAGAATCCAAACACAATCACGAACACAATCTGGACGACCAGCAGCAGCCCGTAACCGGCCACTGAGGATCCCGGCGTATGCATCCTGTGGTCCTAGCAACACTCCACTATACAACTTATTCCTAAGGTTCAGAGGTTTTTCCGGATCGATCCGCACCGGTTGTCGTTTCGTTGAAGACTGATCTGCGCGTCGCCGGTCCACGGAAATCACGGCCAAGCCCCGAAAAAAGCACTTGTTTCGATCGGCTTGGCCAGTACCAACTTTCTGAAGTGGATTATCTGTTTCCAGCGGGACTCCTCCCCTCCTGCGTGTTATAAATTAATTCTAAATTGTACGGTAAACAAGCCTACCCTTGAATTCGGGCCCGGCTTTGACGCTAGTAGCATTGCTGCAGATCAAAACTGCTCCCCCCAGCGACGAGAAGGGGGAAATTGTGCTAAAAATGTGCCAGTAAACAGATTATGCAAACAGCGCGAAGCTGCACAGAGTTCGTTTTGCTCGCAGGTAGTTGATTTTATCACTGCTGATCGGATTATCAACCGCATCCATCGTCCGTAATCAGCTCGCTCAACTCGGTGAGATCGGGTGACCCCGAGGATCAGCTGAGTCCAACTTTGCCCACCGTACCCTAGCAGACACCGTTTTTTTCGAAGGCAATTTTTGAAGCATCGTGGGAGAACTTGAGTCTCGTGCTCTTGAGGAAATTTCCAATAAATTATTCAAGCTTTTCCTAAACAGTCGCGGCGGCTATCGACTTGGCTCGTATATCACACATCCTTGAAAATTCGGCCCGTATTTTTTTGTTGTTGCTCAAGAGCAAAAGTCGTTCCCTCTATCAAGCGGCTTGACCGGGTCTGGGTTTTACGATGAATTTTTAATTTGCGGGGAGAATCGTTTCAATCAAATCACTTCAAGGAGGGGGAAAATTGCTAGCAAAACAAACAGAATGCACCTTCTAGTGGGAAACTGTTGTTTGGTTTTAAAAATTGATGTTAGGTGGCAGTGCAGCGAGCATTTTACCAACGGCTATTATTGTCACTTTTGACAAGGTTGATGAGATTTTACATGTCGTGGAAAGAATGTCGTCTTAAGGGTACACATCTGGGTAATTCTCCGCCAACTCACACAGCAGTTGCCCCGCACCCTCTTCGATTTGTGTGAAACTTTGTCCTAAGGGGTAACTTTTGTCCCTGATCACGAACCAAAGTCCGTTTTTTGATATCACGTGACGGAGGGGCGGTACGACCCCTTTTATTTTTGAACATGCGAAAAAAGAGGAGTTTTTCAAAAATTTGCAGCCTGAAACGGTGATGAGATAGAAATTTGGTGTCAAAGGGACTTTTTTGTAAAATTAGACGCCCGATTTAATGGCTTACTCTGAATTCCGAAAAAACCTATTTTTCATCGAAAAAAAAAAAACTAAAAAAGTTTTAAAAACTCTCCCATTTTCCGTTACGCGACTGCAAAAAAAATTTGGAACATGTAATTTTAAGGAAAATTTAATGTTCTTTTCAAATGTAGATTGACCCAGAAGGGTCATTTTTGCATTTAGAACAAAATTTTTCATTTTAAAATTTCGTGTTTTTTCTAACTTTGCAGGGTTATTTTTTAGAGTGTAACAATGTTCTACAAAGTTGTAGAGCAGACAATTACTAAAAATTTGATATATAAACATAAGGGGTTTGCTTGTAAACATCACGAGTTATCGCGATTTAACTTATAAATTTTTTTGAAAAAGTTGGGCGTCGTCGATCATGGCTGTTCATCGTCACCTGCGACAGACACGGATGACGAAACAAAAAGTAACCAGAATTATAGATATTTTTCATATTTTTAATTGGCTCAAACTTTTTGGGGCCTTCCCTATGACCAAGGAATCCATTATGTGTCATTGGTTCACCCATACAAGGCTCCATACAATTTTGGCAGCTGTCCATGGAAATATGGTACGTAGGGCGTCCAATTTTCCCGGATTTTGAAATTCCCGGGAAACGGGAAAAATATTTTATAAATCCCGGGAAATTTTTGAAACAGTCATAAAATCTATGTTTTTATTATAGTTGTTATGTTTTCTATCTGAAAATCATAGAATGATCTCAATCCTAGTAGATAACAAATTTAAATAGCTTAAAGAACATTAAAAATTGATTGTTTTTGTTCATTGCTGTGCTTTGGATTTCAAATAAACCACAATTTTTAAACCAATGTGATTCAAACTAATTAAGTTTCTTATAAATATATCTCTTTATTGATTTTTTTCAATGACATGACTAGAAAGCTTTAACAACATATTTGAAACTATCTATAAGAAAACAAGAAACGAAAATAAATAAAATGATAACAGCCAATGTAAATTATTTGAAAAGTTTAGAATTTTATGTTTTATGCAAAACATATTTTACAAATTACACAGTCCAACAAGATTTTGTCTCTGAGATGAGTATATGTGTTCCTAGTAGAATTTTGCTTGCTGAATTCGAATCCGGGTCCAGAATTGCTCCAAATGGTCCCAATTTTGAGATACACCCGTTTGAAATGTTAGTTTAGGCCAAAAATAGCTACTTTGTTGACTATTTTACAAAAGAACTATTGAATGAACAACTATACCAAAACATGTATCTTAAAGTTCACGTTTTCCCCTTTCTGAAACACCCCTGATTTTTGAAATTTGATTGTTTCTACGCATATTTATAGCCATTTTAAAATTATATTTTCAGTTGGTTCTAATTAAAGTTTTTCCAACTTGCATGCAAGTCAAATTCTAATTTTAAAATGGCTTTAAATATGCGTAGAAACAATCAAATTTTAAAAACCAGGGGTGTTTCAGAAAGGGGAAAACGTGATCTTTAAGATACATGTATTGGTTTAGTTGTTTATTCAATAGTTCTTTTGTAAAATAGTCGACAAAATAGCTTATTTTGGACTAAACTAACATTTCAAACGGGTGTATCTCAAAATTGGGACCATTTGGAGCAATTCTGGACCCGGATTCGGATTCAGCAGGCAAAAATCTACTAGGAACACATATTTTCGTCTCAGAGACAAGAAACATTTGATTTTTTGTTGAACTGTGTTATCTTTAAGTCACTACCGCCAACTGGGGAAAATCGGGACTACAGTCTGAAGAGGTACAGGAGATTTAAGAGCAATAAATTTGGAAATCGGTGTACTAATTGTTTTGTTCTGTTCCTGTTTTAACCGAAATCAATAAAAAAAATCAAAACATTTGGCCTAAACAGCTGTCTTAATTCGTTACTTTTGTCCTGATTTGCTCCAGATGCCGGTGTTTGATGAAAAATAATTAAATATGATGTTTTTTATGTTTGAAATCATAAATATGTGTAAATATAATATCAAGTCTTAAAAAAAAAAATATTAAAATTAAGTAGAAAATATTTTAAGCACTAGCCATTTTGCGGATCTGTAAACTTAAACTTTAACAAATTTCCTAAATTAGCTAAATTTATGGTGATATATGCCGAAACAAATTTTAATGCTTTAAAATTCTTATCGTTTACTCAGTATTCAACTGTTCATCTATTTCCTCAACCAAATCTAAATTTGCAGACCAAAATTTGTTTTTTTTTCAATTTCGGGAATTCCCGGGACAAAATATGAAAAATCCCGGGATTCGGGAATTCCCGGTTTTGGAAAAATCCCGGGAATTTTGTCCCGGGAATTTCCGGGATGGACACACTAATGGTACGTAAATATTTGAAAATCTGTATCTTTTGAAGTCATTTTCCGATCACTTTGGTGTCTTCCGCGAAGTTTTAGTTATTGATGAGGACTTTTCAGAAAAATGGCATACGGAAAAAAATGCCGATTTTTGAATAATTTTTTTTTACAAAAATACAATTGACCAAAAACTATTTTTTTTTATTTTTTTGGTCATACACTGAAATAAAAAAAAAGTACCAAATTCCTAAATTCTAGGAATTTGCCTCTTTTCCTTATTTAGTAATCGGGTTTTAAGGATTACTTAATAAGGAAAGGAGGCAAAATTCCTAGAATTTAGGAATTTTGTACTTTTTTTTTATTTCAGTGTAGAGAAGTTCATTCGATTTTTTTTTACTTATGTTTTGCCTTCCTCATTTCAATGAGGAAAGGCTATAAAATCACTCGAAAAATGAAATTCTTAATTTGAATACCTAGACCCACTTTCACATATACAAATCGACTCAGAATCAAATTCTGAGCACATGTCTGTTTGTGTGGTGGGTTGTTGATAAAAAAATTGCACTGGATTATCTCGGCACTGGTTCATCCGATTTTGTCTGTTTTGTCCTTTGAAAGAAACCCCACCCCATGTCATACAGAAAGGTAAGAAGAAAAGGTATTCAAAAGACCTTTTTAACACTGGAACACCCAAGCCTCCCAAAAAAGATGGAACGGTATAACTTCAACTCGCTGGTTCTCGGGCATAACTCAACCAATCGGGACGATTCTTGTTTTGAGGGATTTGTAAAAATGTCTAGATGATCCTAAAATTTTGCAGAACTTCTGCGACCGAAAACATATGTCCGGATCTATCATGGGATAGGTAATCAAAATACCTTTCCAACGAGCCCTAAATATTGGAGAACTGACAACCCTATCATAAGTTGTAAGCACATAAGTGCCCTGGATTATGATGATCTGACTACCCAATCTGATGGCATGAATAATGAGTCAAATTGATAGATCACTGAAAAATCCGCCTTTTTATGTCTATTTTGGATAGCATTAACCTCTAAATGTGAGGAGGCTCCAACCACCTAAGGGTGGATTAAGTAAGGTTTTAATGTAAAATCAAATTTGCAATCGGAAGTACCTAACAGATTTTTCGATAAGGGCACCGTTTTCAAGATATAGTCAATTAAACCACAGAGAACAGATGTATATCATTGAACAAACAGCATTGAAAAACGTGTGTAAAAATTCAAACCAAAATACGTTGAAAAGAGCTAGGGTGTGCACCATCCGCCACTTACAAAATCATGATGCCCTACAGTAGCAGAACGTTGGACCATCTAATCACTGCATAAAACATTCCGTACGAACGACATCAGACCAATGTCTGACTGCCCTTCATCAGAGCGCCAAAGAAGGTAAACAAAACGAAATCGGACATAACATATGTAAAGGAACTATTTCAAGTTGTCGCTTGAAAAATCATTTTTGAATGAATTTTCTTATATGTTTTCGTTAATAATAATGCATTTTTGCATTATTTTTAGTCAACTGGAATTATACTGAAGTGAATTTTATATTTAAACGAGGTCAACATTTTTTTTTTCGAAATTATTGAGCCTTTTTCATTGTTAAGCCAAGTGTCATTCCTTTGTGGAACACCAATCAGTGAGGTACTCCTGGATATTAGCTCCTGAAAAGTGCTTTAAAAGTGCAAAAATGCCTCACGGCAAGAAAAAGAGGCGGTCCTCACCAGCAGGATCGGCAGATTTGAAGAAGCTAAAGAATGCCGAAGCGCTACCTGCAAAGCCAGGCAGTTTGAGCAAGGACGCTCAAAATTCGTCTAAAAACCAGTTCGCTACCCTCCCTGTGGACGTGAGCGAGAAGGAAGAATTTGAACGACGGGAAAAGTTGCCACCCATTTTTGTGAAAACATCGTCATCGGATTCGGTGCGAAAGTGGCTGACCGGGTTTATTAAATCTGGTGCTTTACGAGATTTCATTCGCTTGTGTGCTGATGGACTCAAAATTCTGCTACCTACCAGAAAGGATTACAACTACGTTCGGGATTTCCTGAACAACACAAAGATTGAATACTACAGCCATGACGATCCAGGTAAACGCCCCATGAAACAGGTCCTCCGAGGCCTGTACGACATGGATGTGAGTGTGCTGAAAGAAGAGCTCAAAACTCTGAAGTTGAACGTAATTGAAGTCTTCAAGATGACGAGACACAACAAGGACATCAAGTATCGTGATCAACTGTACCTGGTTCATCTCGAGAAAGGATCAACATCGCCGTCTGAGCTGAAAGCAGTTCGGACAATTTTCAACATCATCGTGACTTGGGAACGTTATCGTCCAGTGCACCGTGACGTGACACAATGTTCGAACTGCTTGCAGTTTGGACATGGTGGAAGGAACTGTTTCATCAAGAGTCGTTGTGCAACCTGTGGAGGTGAGCACAAAACTCAGGCTTGCGAAACAATCAACGAGAACATCGAAGCCAAATGCTTCAATTGCGGCGGCGACCATTCTACCAAGAATCGAAGCTGCCCAAAACGAGCTGAGTTTGTAAAAATTCGGCAGCAAGCGACGACGAGGCACCAACCAAATCGTCGCAAAACACCACCAGCATACACGGACGTGGATTTTCCTGCTTTGGCGGCACCAGGAGCAGGATCTGTTCGAGTGGTTCCAAATCTGCAGCCATTGCCGTTGAATCAGCGGCAAAGAGTTGCAGAGAATACAACACCTCCAGGCTTCAGTCAGCAACCGAGGGAAAATCAACCAGCATCAACGGGTGAAGGCAGTAGTGACCTGTTTTCACCACAAGAACTTTTGAACATTTTCATCGAGATGACAACAACACTGCGTGGTTGCAAAACTCGTGCGGAACAAGTAAGAACGCTTGGAGGATTTATCTTAAAATACAGTTCGTAGTTTACTCGTTCTAGTGATTTTAAATATTTCAATGAATTTACTTTTTTTAGTTCTAAGTTAGGATTAGTTGTTAAAGTGATTTTTTTTTCTTTTTTACCCAAATGTATTCGATTCAATGCAATAATGTAAAACAATTTGAAATAAATAAAATAAATGTGATCAGTTAATAATAAAACGAAAAAAACAACAAAGATGAAGAGCATTAGGCCATACCACTTAGCATGTAAATGAAATGTAATTATTATAAGAATGTTCAATAAAGACATATTTAATTTCCAAAATTAAGCCAAGTGTTCTCAGCCGCGACGGTGGCGCCGCCAAGCGTATCCTGCACACTCTAATTTCTTTGATGCAAGATTGTATGCAACGCATTTTTTTAAGTTTACACGGTTTACACACAAGTTAGAGCCAAGATGTACATCTGTTCTCTGTGCATCTGTTCTCTGTGATTAAACTTAAATTTCTACTGAAAAATCTCAGTTTTTCGATTTTTTATCTGTCCATTCCTGACATTTATTTTCAAAACTTAGCATTATTTCAAATAAAATTGAGAAGAGAAATTGAATCAGACCTCTGGTTGTTGTAATACAGCGAATAAAAGGAAAAGAAACAAGAAAATTTAAGTTTTTAGAGTCCCACATCTTTTTGTCATATTTTCAATGTAAAAATGAAATATTTGTAAAATTTTCAGATCTTTTCGAATAAACTATATTTGAAAAATGTTGTAATCAAAACCAGTCTTGAGACCTTATCTTGTCTGAATGGAGCATATGAAAAAAGACACTATGATTAAAAAAATAAAAGTTGAAAAAATTGCTCATGTCATGCCCAGAGGGTTGAAATATTCCAAGTAATAGAATTCAGCTTGTGAAACTTTTCGATTAAATATTTAAATGGCGATTTGATCAGAAATATTGCCATATTCGTTAATTCCACTTGCTTGGAAATTGTATGTCTTAATATTGCATATTAGCCCAAAAAGTAAAGGGGTTCGCTCTACGATCAAAATTCTGCTGTAGTTTCCAGCACTCAGCAACAAATGTGATCTTGCAGTACAGTTCAACATTTTATAACACTTTGCAGAGTTTGTGTGACAACTGTTCACACCTAATTAAATTGTTAACTCTAATAATGGGTTGGTATTATGGAGCAGGAGGTGGTTACTCTTGGAAAAGGTAGTTGGTTGAATCTTAAACAAGCTTTTTCGTTTGTTTTTTAAGTGTTTATTAGAGATGCTTATTGTTTAAACTTTACAGGTATTGGATGGTAACAAAACTGAGAGGTTGACGTCGATTATTGCATTCATTTGAAGTTTGCTAAAGCAGATTTCGCTTGTTATTAGTATAGATTGGTTTGGTTCAGAGTTTATTTCTTGATATTTAATTTTTGAAAGAGTTGTGTTTTCTTACTTAAACTATTCCACCCGTCAACTTAAAATTAAAGCGTTGAAAAATTTGCCCCAGCTCACGAATCGTCCTGCATCATGGCGGGCGTGTACGAGTTGACATTCTCGATGGGCGTCTGGAGGATCACTTTCCTGAATATTAGATAGGAAATTCCTCCAAGTAGTATGTAACCGATGCCGACCAGAGAGATGATGGCCCACGCCGGGATGGCCGTACCGCCTAAAGTGTAGAAATAAGCATTCAATCTCGAGAAATTTCTTTCGAATGGTTTACTCACGTTTGTAGGTTCTGGTAATCGTTCGTCGACCACGTAGAATCTTACGTCTGGCTTCCGTCTCCTCTAGGCAAACGCTCAGCACCACTGTAGAAGTGAGGTTGGTTTTGAAATTTTAGAACACATTCTTTGACTGGTATCACTGGTGATGAGTCATTTGAAAGGCGTGTTAGTACAAACATGCCATACTCGAAGAAGTTTGCTTACCAAGAAGTATTGTGAAATAGAAGGCTTTCCTCTTGAACAGCTGCATTTTGAATCACTTGAATTTCTTTTGATGAATGAAGGTCAAAGTGTATCAAATTTAAATGGAATTATCCCAAACAATTCGACGTTTTACGATTTTCGTAGCTGCTTTTCCCAAAGTCGCACAAATACTATACTTGCCTCCATGGATAGTACATAGTGGAACCTGTTCGTTCGCCCTTAGTGGATCAGGTGCGCTACTGATAAGATAAGATATGGGGGAACTCAACAGTGTCTGCGTGTGTTGACCAGATGGAAACAGTTTGCAACGATGAGTAAACGGTCAAGATAAGAACGCGATCCACAACTAGCTGGGAAGTTGTGATGAAATAACGTACACTGTTTACCCTTCATATCACACACAAGAGAAATTTTATTTCTACCTTTACAAAAATTGCAGTCTTTACTGTGGAACTAAGTCGGTGAATGATAACAGCACTCGTTTCAATATCTTGCAAGTGCGCTTCAGTGTGCGAAACTCGCTAAACGTTACTTTATAAAAAAATCACAAAAAATCCTTCAAGTTAATCATCCAGTTGGCAGAGACAGGCAGCTCCCCGAAGAATCCAGTGCTTCGGCGGTTGAACGCTGTCCAGGTCCAGGAACATGACAAAGTTGGTCGAATGGCCGGTGGTGGACAGCACTCCGCGGCGTTCGCTCGTTTTGTAGATGGGACACTCGTACCGGTAGTACTGCGGAGTCCGCTTGCGTTCCTTGGGCGTTGGAGTCATGCAGACGATCGGCAGACTGTCGTACAGCACGCGCGGCAGTGACTCATCCAAACTCTTCTGCTCGCGGTTCCAGCGCGCACCTTCCAGGTAGAGGCCCTGCGGGTTAGAATCAACACGATTGTAATGAACCGATTCGAAAAATGAGATTTGCGTGTTCATGTAATGTTGTGTTGTCTGCAGTGGTGTCAACCATCGCGACGCTCATTTTTGGTTCGCGGCACATTTTTTATTTGTAGTGCTTTTCAGTTGCGGAATTTGACAATGTTGTGTATGAAGGACTTGTAGAACACACCAAATCGTACAACTTTGCTGAACATAGTGTTGATTTTTGATGAATACAAAAAAAGTTACAACCAAAAATGCGTTAGGCAAACAAAAGCATCGCGAACCATTGGTCCTGAGGTTTGAAATCTTCTTGTAACTTTTTGCGTATGCATTTTACAGCTATACAATGTTCTGGAGAAATGTTGGTGTTGGTGAGTTCTACAAGTGCTTCGAATACCATTTTGTCGAATTCCGTAACTGAAAAGCACTACAAACGAAAAATGTGCCGCGAACCAAAAATGAGCGCCGCGATGGTTGACATCACTGGTTGTCTGTCGTTACTCACATCGAATGCGACGAAATTTTTATCTTTCGCCCGACGCTCCTTTGAATGATGCATTGAATTTGTGTTGAAAATGTTAAGAAATGTATGTTTATAGTGTAGTGATAATAAATGTTACAAAATTATACAAAATCCATCCAACTTACCCTCACAAAAGTGCCAATTTCCGCAAACAAGTGCGTCTTGTCCTCCACCTCGAAGGTGGACACCTCGAACGACATTACCAGGTCGTCGATGCGCATTTTGAAGTTGCGCGAGTGGTTCTGCATGACCCCGGTCAGGAAGGACTGCGTAAAGTAGAACCCGCTCATCCAGTACACCTTGGGTTCGCCGTCGTCGATCCAGCGCTGGAAGAACTGCAAGCGCTGGACAAAGTCGTTCACGTAGCTTCCCAGCGGCTTCAGCGACGGGTAGCTCTTGGAAAGCCATGCCTGCGGAACTCGGCCGATGCTCATCGCTCGATACACCCGCTCCAGCTCCGGAATCATGCTAATCTGGCCCTGGATCGCGCGCTGTACGTCGACCAGACTATGCTTGATGAAGCCGAGGAGACGGTTGAAGCGGATGAGCTCCTGGCGCAACACGGTGTTCATCGAGTTGGTGTACATGATGGGGAACTTCTCCGCGGTAGATTCGATGTCGAACTGATCTGGGAGCTTTTTCATGATTTCAGTACAAATGAGCAGCACCGGATCGATGTCCTGTTCGTCCTTGCTTCCGGTGGACTTTCCAGCGAGCAGTTGAGTTTGCGTGAGCAAAACTCGATTGAGTAACTGTGGAAAAAGAGCTGTTAAGGTAACAAGTTGATCTAATGCTTTCCCAATACCAACCGAATTAGTTTCTTCGATGTTTCTCGTAATATCAGCATTCTCATGCAGACCAAACACTTCCGGATGAGCTGTTAGTGGCAAAGTCGACAGATACTCCAGGGTTTCGTTACGGGTAGGACTGATCGGCACCTTATAAATGCCCGACTCGGACAGCTTGAACGATTCCTGATCGACGGTCCTTTCGTTGTAAATTCGATCTAGCAGTGCCATCAACAGGCGACGATCTTTGTCGTCCGTGACCCGTCCGCCGTAGTTACACTCGCCAGTCAGATAGATGTGCCCTTCGAACGGAATGTACGAGTACTGATGCAGGAACTGGTTCAGCTGCATCAAAGAGATCTTCAAATCAGACTCGTTGAACTCGTACGCTATGTTCCAGCCAAGCGGACCAAACTTGCAGCGCTCTTGGACAACCGCGTGGAAAAACACCAACGAAAAGACACCCCTGGTCCATACCCGCGCGGTGTCACCCTCGAACGCGTCGTCCAGGAAGTTTGTGTTGTTCAAGGGGTCCGACTGGTACGCTCGGATCATGTTCAGTTTCATGCCCTTGGGCGCTTCGTTGGTCATTTTGACGCTGTTTTGAAGGATTGACACCGGGAACTTCTTGCTTGGATAGGACGTGCACCAAAGTCGGTATTTGGGATGTACCTGCTCGTACAAGCTCGAGTCCATTACCAACTTCTCCAGTTCGTCCATGTAGGACTCTGCTACGTGACAGTTTTGCAGGACAACCCATTGGCCTAGCCTAATGGCATCCAAAATGGTTTTTGTTGCCTTGGGCCCTTGTCCTTGACCCAGTGAAATGACGCGACAATCATCGCCCATGTACTTGTCACCGGCGAAAAACAACAAGTTATCCATCGGGTCGGAACCTGGCGACAACATGAAAATCAGAGGGATTCGCGGTGAGCTGTCATCGTACGAAGTTCGCAGGTTGAACTGGGGAGGTTCGATGTAGGAATGGCCGATTTTCTGAATGATGAACTGCTGCAATGCTGGCACGACCTTATCCGGGCGTAAACATTTCAGTATGATGAGCTTCACCAAATCTTCACGCTCGTGGTACGGACTCGGAAGGGGAGCTTGCTCTGGCGCGCTCAGGTTGTAAAATTCCTTCCATTCGTCCAAACTTGCCGTGAAGGAGTCACGCAGTTTCTCAAGTGACTTGAGTGAGCTCGCCCGGACAAGGTCCGTCCATGCTTTATCGGTAAGCCATTCCGGGGCTGGATTTGGATAGGGGTTGTCTAGCGCTAATCCACCGGTCAATAGGAACGAAAGCTCTTGGTCGTCGATTTTGCCCTCTCCGCGTAGTATTCCCGAGCATAGAACGAAGGAGAACATGAGCTTGTCTTTCTCGAACAGCGATCGGCAGACGTTGTTATAGATTGCGTGGGTGAAGTAGTCAATCAACAGCTGGAGCCGCTCGTCCAAGCTTTCCGATTTGGGCGTTTTGATAATCGTCTGCACGAAGATGTTCAAAAACCAAGTTAGATTAAACTGGTACATCGGATCGATGTTTGCCAACTCGGTGGTGCAGAAGAAGAGAACTGCTGAATGTCGTGCAACCGGAATGTAGAGTTGTCGGGCGGCGTCAATTTCCGCTTCCGTAGCCACAGCGACCAGCTGTTTAGCCTGAATCTCTTCCGAAAGCTGTTTGCTGGAGGTCAATATGTTGATTGCATTCTCATCGTCCAGAATGTTTCCTTCCGATGAAGAAAGAACCTGCAGTATCTTCGCTTCAGCATTGTACAAAGCTTCCTGATTCTGGGCGGACTCGATGATGAGGGATTCTTTCTTCTCTTGCAAGTCGGGACGTTCCTGGATGATGACGGTTCCGAGCAGCTGCGATCGGAGTCCCTGCTCGGTTATCATAAAGTTCATCAGCGTCACCATCACCGCAATTTCCGGGAGGTAGTGGGGATTTCTCAGGTTGGTCGTTATGTAGAAGCGGAAATTTTCATTGTATTCTATCAAACCATCACCGAACTTGATCAAGTTTGCCCCACGCTGCCGGAATATGTTCTTCTCCAATATCGGGTTCAACCCGGAATCTATTATTTCGCCAACGTTCTCCAGCAGCACCGTATAACCATTGATCAAAGCATTTTCTACCGTTCGCATGTAGTTCGGGTCCATCTGTTGGATGATCTTCAGGTTGTTTCCCTTCTCCATGTTCTTGACCCACTTGTTTGCCTGCCCTTCTGGATCGATCATCAGCGGCCAACGGCGAGCGTGCTTCACAATGATACCATTTTCAACAGAGAAGTTATCCGTAGGCAGACCCCAATTGCACCAGCTTCGAGTCTCCATTGCGTTGCCCAGCGTAGCCTGTAGGGAAAACCTTTCCGAGCAAGGAATTTCTTTTTCCAGCGTTATTTTATTCCATTCGCAGATGATGCTACTCCGGAACTCCGTGGAGAAACATCCCAGGTATGCAACGCAAGCGGCCGCTAGCAGCACATCGCCGATCACGTTCTCGAGCGACTTATGCAAGCTACTGGCGCACTCGGACCAGCGTTTCTTCTCTCCTCCCAACCCACCGATGAGCTGTTCGGCGCGAATCAGTTTCTTTTCGCAACTGTCAATCTCGTCCTCCAATCGCTTTTTCTCTCGGGATTTTTCCGCGAAGAAATCGTTCAGCTTTTGCAGCTTGTCCAAGATCTCCTGCAGCTCGGCCCGTTTTGCGTTGAGCTTCTCCATCTGCATTGCGAGTTCCGCTTCAGCACCGGCCAGGGCCACCTTCTTGGGCGCGACAATCTTCGCCACTCGATCGTAAATTTCCATCGCGCGTACCCATCGACACAGGCCCTCACAGGCCATCGAAATGTTTTTGATCTTCTCCGGCACAAACTCGCGATCGGCAATGTAGCTAAACAACGGCACGGCAGCTGAGTGTTAGATCTGTTTAGAGCTGTAAATGGTTGCACACTTACCCATCCCGAATTTTCTTCATCACCGGTATCGGTATGTTGTCCTTGTCAAATGTTTTGAGACTGTCGAGAAATTTCAAATCTCCCAGCATCTTTTGCGATGGTCCCCAGTAGTCTTCCGTCACTTTGCCAGCTGAAATTGGTAGAATTGTGCAGTTTAGTCAATGTATTTTAACAATAAGCTTTAGCGTGATTCACATGGATCCGTCTTGCGATCGGGCTTGATGCCCTTGATTACACAAACCGCTTCCAGCACCAGTTTCACTCCGGACGGTGGATTCTTCATCGATTTGACAACCGTAATGTCGGCCGGTTTGAGCGTATCCAGCGCCATGAGTGCTGCTTCAAGTGCTGGAACCGCTTCCTGCAGATCGCTTTCGCAGTCGTCCTTGATGGCCTGGGCCGAAGCGGCCGCCTCGTTGGCTGCCGTCTCGTCCGCTCCGACGATTTCCTTCTTCTTTTCCGCGTCGGCCGTTTCACGCTCGATGTTCACCATGATGCGTTCGGTCTCGTCGGAAGTCTGCTTCAGCTGTGGCTGCAAATCTTTTAACTGGTCCTGCATTACCGACACCTGGCCGGCAGCAAAGTCCAACTTTTCCAACCCGACCGTGTAGCGGTCTCGTTGTGAAATGATCTCCGAGTACTTTTTGCGGTACAGGGTGTTGAAGGAGCGCAGCATCTCCAGGTATGACGTTGGCGTGACATAGTTCTTTCTGCCCAGCTCTAGGAAGAATCGTTCCGAGTTTTCCACAACTCCACGATTGAACACCATCACCAGCTCGACCAGCTTCTTCTCCAGTCGGTTCAGTTTTCGAGTCTGTTTGTCTGTTTGTTCCTTTTCTTCTTGTTGCACAGACGTTGAAGACGGATCTGCCGATGGCGGCGTGTCTTGCTGGAGATCCATCGATCGTATAAAGTTTTCCGCGACTTTCTGCAGCGCATCGTCCGGCCACGAAGTGAACCAATCGATCGTACAGCAGTTGATCAGAGATGGATAGATGCGGACGCGCTTTTTGAACGAGTCCCCAATCGGAGAAAACGCTAGCGCAATGTGCAAGTTTTCACGAACTCTTTCGACGAAGAAATTGTACAGGGATAACGCTGTAGAGTCGATGGGTTTATTCGTTTGTCTGACGATGGTTTGCATCTGCTCCAGAATGACGGCTTTCTCTTCGGACTGGAACAGATTGGGAATATCTGCCGTGTTTAGCAACGAGTTGATATCTTCAACGAACGCTTCGTCTTTAGCCTGCGAGTCGTTGAACAAAAAGACGGTTGGCTTTCCTTCGTTGCCGGCATTCATGAGAAGCTTTTTCATGTCTTCGCGCCATTCGTTGATCGAGTAGCTACGGTTGACCTCCACCTGGAACACATCGGCATCGGCCATATTGGCAGCGAGTTTAACCGAACTGCGTCTTCCGGCTCCACCCAGGCCAACGAGCAGCAAGTGTCCGCGTGGCATTTGCAACACTCTTGAGATTCTCGAAATATGTTCGATGGCGAATCGGAACAGCACCAGGTTCATCGGTGACTTTGACCGTGAGTTGTACTCGCTCAGATAGAAGTTCATATTCTTCTCCAGTTTTGTCCAATTGTCCACCTCGTCGTACACTCGACTGACCGCGTCCGGTTCCATGTAGTTTCCAAACAGCAAGTCACGCATGTGCTTATCCGTCACGCGTTTACCAGGCTCCAAGCGATCGCCGAAAGCCACTTCAAGCTTCATTCTGAGCTGACTGTTGGCCGCTTCATCAACCAGGCGCAACAGGATCTGCTTGTCCTGCTCGTCTATCAAGCGATCGTAAAACACGCGATAAGTTTCGTGAGCCCACAGGCGTACAAGTTTCTCGGGATCTGGGAGTCGCTTCGCAGGCACCAGCACGATTCCCTGATAGATTCTGGTAACGTCTCGCAGTGAAAACAGATAATGTGACTTTGCAGGTGTTGGAAGAAAGTTCTCGATCGCACCACGGTACACGGAGATGACGGCCTGGCTGAGATTCTTGCACAAGCGGGACACTGTTTCGGGATATCCTTTAGCAAAGTGCCACTCCCCTATCGATGAGAATATTCTTGACAAGGTGGAATCTTCGAACGAATCTACGGACACAACGAACGTGTGCCGGTAAAGGCGTTGCGGTATACAGTTACTACCACCGATCAGGCCCATGGCTCCGACAAACAGCAGGTCGATCAGTTCTATCTTGGATGTATCCCGTAGGTCGGACCAAGTCTTGTGATCCAGCCACTGTCGGATCAACTCAAGCGGTGGTTGCGATCCGTACTCGTCCCGGGCAGGCATCGCGACATCGTCGATGAAGTTAACGCACTGCTTGCCAACGGGTGGACCAAAAACGCCCTTCCGGCGACGATCGAGCTTGGACATGATGGTGTCCTGCATCTGCTGGGCAGTGCTGCGCGCCGAACAATTTATTATGTTGGAGATGAACTTTGCCTTCGGCAGCTCGCGTATGTAGTTTGCGATGGTTGCGCTTTTGCCGGTACCCGTAGGACCTATCAGAAGAATGGGCATACCGGCGGAAACACACTTTTCCGTCCAATACAGAATGTAGCCGGTTTCCTTGGTCGGAATCATGAGCTCCGAAACGATACAGGCCTCTGGTAGGGACAGTTCCTCCGACTTTAACCACGGCCACCAGGTCTCGTGTTCGTCGAAGCGGTAATCGAGAAAGTTCATTTTCTCCGGGTACATTTGACCCCGGTTCAGGGTGAAGTGCTTGGGCTTGGGGTGATCCTCGTTAGCTCCGTAGAGAATTTTCCTCAAAAGAGGATCGATCATCTTGCGAGCCTCAACCGTTACAGCAGAAAAGTAAGCCCAAGCCCAACAGAACAGGAATACTTGCTGGAACCATATCTGGTTGTAGTTGTTTGTGCGCGACAGAAATATTGAAAAGAACTTGGATAACATCTGAAATGAAAAAATAAGGTAAGATAACAGGAACTTCCAGCACAACTGGTAATCCTTGCAGAATAGTGGTGCATTTCTGAAATTTTAAGAACACTTCCGAACGTCCTAAGCCACTCCAGTGCGGGCGGTATGAGCCATTCAGCCAGTTGCTCGTAAACTCCTATGTTGATCTCGCTGACGTTTTTCTCCTCCAGGTAGAGCAGGTATGACTTATGCAAAGCTATCCACCCGAGCTGCGATGGTTCCATGTAGATCATACCGCATCTGGGGGAGGAAAGCGGGTATTTTAGTAACCGTCAGCCAACACAGAATCAAGAAATCATACCGAGACACAGTGGCAGGTGATGCTTGTTCAAGATCTACCGGCTCAAACATCAAGTTCATCAATTTGGTCATTTGGATAATTTCTCCAGACATCAGGCAAAGCTTTTTGTTGTCATCTGAAAACATTTTCAAATGTGATCAACTGAATTTTCAAATATCCATCAAATTTACCCAAAACGGTGTTCAAATTCTCGATCCAAACCGCGTCCACCGGCCCATCGAAAACAATCCACTGACGTTCGAGGCTGCCCGTGTAGACCATCTCGCGGAACGTGTTGGCCAGGACTCCGTCGGTCCACTCGTGCGACGCCGGATCGAAGCTTCCGTACAGCTGACCCATCGAAATGGCTTTCGGGTTGATGATGCGGTACGAAACGCCCTGCTCGTCGGAAGCGACACCCTTTTCCTTGCGTAGCTCTTTCAGCGTTTCCGCTAGTATCTGGTACGCCGTTGTCTTACCACCCATGGAATCGCCTACGATCATGAGACCGTGCCGCACCAGCAGCATTTCGTAGATCTGCATGACCTTCTCAATGAACCAGGGAGTTGGCTGCAGCTTGCGCTTCACCAACTCGATCAGCAGCAATCGTACGATGTCTTCGCGAGCAGGCTAAACCAATCATTTTATTAGCAGTTGATATAGCGTACAAATAGTGTAAAGACTTACTGGAGGTAGCTCCACGCCAGGGAATAGATCCTTGTAGATTCCTTCAAACAGTGGGATGTCTTGTTGCAAGAACTTGGGGAGGTTCACATCTATGATCGCACGCAGCACAATTTGAGCCTCCGAGAGTTCCGGATGCGATCGTCTGAGTGCTCCAGCTGCCGTTAGGACCGACTTTACTGCTCGCATACCATAATCGTAGTGGGATTGGGACGACAGTTGCTCTGAGCATAGCTTGTAGGTGTGTACGATCTTTTGGGCTAGCACTCGAGCATCGTCAAAGCCATTGGAATACAACGTAATTTCACCGATCATGGCATAATCAGGAACCATCATGGCCACAGTTCGGAACAGGACCTTCAGATTATCTGGTAGCTCAGTTCGGCCAGCGTATCCGGGATTCATGGTTATGAAGATGTTGCAGGTGGAGTCTAACTTTAGCGTCGTTTCCTCAAAGATGAACTTGACTACTTTGCCAGCGATGGCTCGCTGTATGGTTAATATTTGCTGTGCAACCACCGACAACACTTCCAACTCAATGCGGTTGAACTCGTCAAAACACGCCCATGAACCGGATTGGGCCAGACCTTTGAAGAATTTGCCTAGGGGATGGAAAACATACACATAGACCTATACATAAGGGCATGCAAATAAATAAACATTAAACAAAGAGACAAACCGAGGGCCTTGTAGTCTAAACCGTCTGAACAATTGAAGACCACACACTTCTTGGCAACCGCCTTGGCGAGATCCTTGCAGGTTTCGGTTTTACCCGTTCCTGCTGGACCTTCTGGCGCGCCACCAAGGTTAAGCTTGAACGCGCCCATCAGAGTTCGGAAGCAACGATCAGTTAACGGTGTGGTCACCAGTCGTCCCGTATTGCCGAGATATTCCATGCCATATTTGAGCTCTGTCGAGACCATGCTGCACGCAACATAGCTCTGCTTGTCGTCGTCATCGATCTTCCAGTAGTACCGGAGTTGCGAGAACCAGTTGAAGTCACCGGTGTCCGATATCTTCTTGCTTATAAGCAGGTCAATTATGTCGCGGCCTAAAAAATTACAAAACATATTTTAAAAGAATGATAAACCATGTAAAAAAAACAAAATTTCAAGCAACCGTGAACATCGACGACGATCAGTGCTTCGATGGTGATCGTTGCACCCGTACTGAGGTCTCCTCTGACCAACTCGACCAGTTCGCCGATTTGTGCAGTACACTTGCGGGAGTAATCCTCCAGCTTGGCGTCTTTGATGGCCTCCTCCGCTTCCTCGGTCCATTTCAAGCAGGACACTACTTGGACGACCTGACCGGGCCAGTTCAGTACCCACACCTTGCGGGCATCCTTGAAGTACGAGTCGTACGACTGCCAAATCTGCTCCTTGACACTTTCCAACATAACCGTTTCGACCTCCTTGAGCCACTTCTCAACGAGTCCATTTGCCATAGCTGGATTTATCTTCCTAGTGCATGGAATCTGTTCCTTTTCGGCTGACGTGAACGCCGTGATTTCCATTTGCGCATCAAACTGCAAGAAATGGATGCCTTCGAAGCACTTCTTCATGTGAGGCTGCACGCGCATCGGATCTTTCGTTTCGGATAGAATCTCCAGCAGCTCGTCGTTCGAGAGGAAGAAGAATCGGGCAAAGAACAGCCGTTTCTTCTCCAGGTACAGGTTCAAACCACGCTGGATGTCTTCAAGGTCTTTGAACGCATTTCTTAACACGTTCAGCAGGTCCGGATAGTCGGTGGCCTGGATGACGTGGGGGTCGGACAGTGTGTGGCGCATAACTTTGCGGAACTGCTTGTCTACGGTTTTAAAGTGTCGTCCTTCGGTTGGCATTTGTCGCATAATGTCTTCGGAACTGAAGATCGGTTCCAGGTACATCCACGTGGCTTGCACTTGAAGCCAGCTATCGATGATGTCCTGCATGGAAATGAGCTTGTCTTCCCAGTTGGTGGCCTTCGTTCCCAGGGCAGCAATGTACGGTGATCCTCGCATGGCTTGTGCTTTGAGAATGTGATCGTCCAGTAAGGTTTGGATGTCGTCAACCGACGATAGAATAGACATGTCGGAGTCGCGATACGAGGCGCACACAAACTTGACGTCCATCCATTCTTCCTGCATGTTGACTAGCTGAATGTTCAGTTCGTACTCTTTGCCGGCAGCGTTGGAGATTTCTTCTAGACGATTCAGGATCTTCATGATGTCGATGTCCACCATCAAGCCCAACGAGTGCTGAACTTCGGGGTTCACTTCCTGGCCGAGTTCGCTCGATATCTGCGCCCAGTGCCGCTCGCAAAGACCTTGTCTACAGATGGATTCCAGTACCGGAAGGTACACCTTGAACTTGTCGATCTTCATGCGGATTTGCTCGGCAACCCGTTTCGCTTGTGGACTACCCGCCAGTTCTTTCAGCAGTACGGTGATGGAATTGAACATTTCCTCCACGGCGGAACTGATAACCGAAGCGTCCAGTTCCTTGAACGATCCAAAGTACCACACCTCGTGGCAGGAATCAAACTTGTACGCCGTGTGCCAGAGTTTCTCGATGGGGGCCATTTTGTCAATCATCTCGTTCAACGCCGGGAAGAAGGACACTTCGATCTGGAGCAAATTTTCGTCCTGGTTGATCTCCCTAGCTTCTTTGCTGCATTTCTGAAACGAGACAAGATCAAGAGCGAAATGAATCGAAGGTCGGCGGTGTACAACAACACAATACCTCCAGGATCAACATCAAACCGTTCACAGTTTCGACCTTCTCCCGCAAGTCGTCCAGCGAGAGCATTTCGCGAATCTCGCGCGTCCGGAAGTGGTCCATTTTTTTCTTTTCCGTGCTCAGATACATATCGAATTTGACGCGCCGTTCGCGTATTGCCGTTTCCAGATTTTCACGTACCACCGCCAGACGGGCACCGCTGAGATCAAGCACTTTCTCCAGCTCCTGCGGCCAAAGAAACAGACGCGAGTTCAGATTGATATCTTCCTCTGGAAAAATAAAGCCCAACATCAGTAGGGTGTAACGATCTCGGACCAATTCGGGATTTCGCATATTACGGTCGAGTATGGCGTAGGTCAGGAGGAAGAGAACGCGCTGCGCGACATGCTTGATCTCGGTCTTTAGCTGGTACATGCGCTCTTCGCGGCACTGCGTCAGATAATTTTGAAGCGCGACCACTTCCGGAGTCTCTTTCGGACGCTCGCCGGCGTGCAGGGACATGTCCTCGAACTCGTCACAGATTCTGCAAGGGTCGTCATGTTTAATGTTAGCTGCAGTTTGCGGGTTCAGGTTCAACTCTCACCTTCGGTTCTCGACCTGGTTCAGGGTTATGAAATAGTTGATGACAAATGCCTTCAGTTCTTTTACGAGATTTTCGAGAACACGGTTCAGACGGCTGTTGTCCAGCATGAACAGGTTTAGTGGGATAAAATCACGCAGGAAGTAGATGCCGTGGAGTAGTTCGGTAAATTTGTCCACCAGGTCTTTGAAAATGTCCAGTGAAGGGAGGTCTCGCTGGGAGAAGATGCTTTCGGTGATGGCTTTCATTTTGTTGGCCAATACGGGAAAATAGTACTCATACATCGGGTACAAATATATTGTCGGGCCAGTTTGGTTGGCAATCACAATACTTTTTACCCTTTCGTACAATTTTTCCATATCGGCGTTGTCGTCCCGCAGGTAGTGCAGGTAGCCAAGCTGTTTCTTGTCCTGTGTCAAGTAGTACTCCAGTCGGGGAATTTTGTATCCTACTTTTAGTATTTTTACCAAATAGCTTTTGAACAGGTCGGGCAGTTCTTCCATGTACGGATAGATGATGATCTTTCCGCTACTCTTCATGATGAACGAGGTTCTACGTTCGTCAACGCCTTCCGTCATAGGGTCGTCAGTGGATTCTGAAGTCAACAAGCTAGGATCGTCATCGTCCGCTTCGTACAGTGAAAGGTCACTTTTTTCAGTATTTTTCTCAATTTCTGTATCCGGTTTACCCACGACGGTAACGGTCAGTGTCATGAATGGTTTCATTTTCAGTTTTGGTGCGTTGGTTCCGTCGGCAGTATCACCCCCGCGGTACACTTCCAACGTGTCCACCAGGTTGTCCAGGCTCTTCTTGATGAGTCCTTGCAGGTGGTACGATGTCAGCGCATGAATACAGTTGAAAAAGATCGTTCCGCGACCTCCGTGCGTTGAGTTACGTGGAACCAGGTCTCTCCAATATTTTCGCATGACATCGACCAGGTCGGCAACACGTGGCATCCAGTCGTTGACTAAAATCTGCAAAGTTTAAAACGTTACAAACTTTGATAAGCTCGATCGGACCAAACTTCGCTCACATCTCTTGTGATTCGGCAGCTGTTGTGAATCGTTTCGGTGATCTTGTCGGCATGCATGGGAATGTCCGTACTGTAGAACTTGGCCGGATCGACCACCAGCAGGTTGCCGTACAGCTTGTGCCAGAGCATGTTGATGGCTTGCAGGACCGGATGGTTAATCATGAGTACCTCCTCCAGTCGATTCTTGGCGATCTGGATCGAGCACTTCCAGGGCACGGGAGCGATCAAGGTACAGACGGGAAATTCGGGCGGTTCAACTGCCAGCTGCAGCCGCTTGCGTTCGTCCTCCGAGCGGAGAATGTAGCGCAGGAAGGATCGTTTGACGTGATACCGGTAGTCCTCCTGTAGGTCCATCAGCAGAATCACGAGATAAACGGCCTGATCGCGGTGCACGTTGTGTTCCGGATCGAAGAGGTAATCCAGCAGAATGACCTCCGGGTGGATGTTCGGCCAAAGCTTTTCCTCCTCCAGGATGAACTTGTACGCCTGCTTGAGGTATGTTATTCGGTCGTCGATTTTCGGAAGGATTTTCTTGATCAAATGCGACGGGTAGTGTTCGATTTTCTCCACCGCAAGGTCGTCCAGCACGTTGAGGGTGCGCTGGCGCATTTCCGCATCGAAATCGGCTACGGCCGCGGTGTAACGTTTCTCGTACTTTTCCAAAATCTTCTGCTTCTGGTCATCGGGATGGGTGGGTAGCAGGGCTTGGAGGTACTTGAGCTTTCTGGAGTTTTATTTGAGGATTTTTGTAATAATTGAGATATTTTAGATTAAAATATATCTGGTAATGGTATACTGCAGCATCTGATTGCATGCCTTGAGAATAAATCTTATCACTTAACCCTTTCAGGCCTGAATTTTTCTGAGCTGTATTTATCTACAATTTTGGTACCAGTAGTTAAATTTTTCCATGAGTAAACAGAAACAGGCAAAAAAAGTTACATTTCATTATTGGATGTTCTGGGTCTTCCAAAGTGTCTTGGAATTCAGATCTTGGAGTCTACCGCCGTAACAACACGATTCTACCAAGTTTCCGATTATGGTTCATATTCAGTGATGTCCCTGGGACCCTTTGGCAACACTATGAGCTATGAGGATCACTTTTGGGATGTTCTGGGTCCTCCAAAGTGTCCTGGAGTACAGATCTTGGAGTCTACCGCCGTAACAACACGATTCTACCAAGTTTCCGATTATGGTTTATATTCAGTGATGTCCCTGGAACCCTTTGGCAATACTATGAGCTATGTGGATCACTTTTGGGATGTTCTGGGTCCTCCAAAGTGTCCTGGAATACAGATCTTGGAGTCTACCGCCGTAAAAACACGATTCTACCAAGTTTCCGATTATGGTTCATATTCAGCGATGTCCCTGGGACCCTTTGGCAACACTATGAGCTATGTGGATCACTTTTGGGATGTTCTGGGTCCTCCAAAGTGTCCTGGAGTACAGATCTTGGAGTCTACCGCCGTAACAACACGATTCTACCAAGTTTCCGATTATGGTTCATATTCAGTGATGTCCCTGGGACCCTTAGGCAACACTATGAGCATATACATACATGCAAATGGTCGAAACGCTTGTTTAGAGCCTACTTTATGCCTTAAACCTCAAAAACCTTTCAACTCCAAGCAAAACATATTAAGTGGAGATTTTCCCTTATCCCCTTAAAAAAGTGGAGCTTCGCCCTTGTCCCTGGTGCGCGGTGGGGATGGGAACGGCCGGCAATAGACGGCTGTCATGGTGGGAGAATCCGATTCAGATGGCGAATACTGTTTGCAAGTTTTGCCATAAAAATTATCTAGTTTAAGTAAATCTCTATCAATTGGTAATTGGCTTCGGATTTTTGTTTTGAGATTTTTTTATTATTTTGGATTTACGTTAATATCACGGCGAAATTCTGATTTGAATTTTCAACTCGCAACGATAACATGTTTCTAGTATTCAATTCGATGATTGAAAAACATTTTTTTTTTGCTGTTTGTCATAAAATCAAATACTTACAAACTTTCGTCAGACTTGAGCTTCTTAATGAATTGCTCATTACTGAGCCGCTTTCGTTTGACCTTCGCGGTGTAGACACAGTTTTTGTTTCTTGATGAGGATGATGAAGTCGACGTGCACTAATTGAGCGGGCGGTGTGATGAATTAAAACCAAATTAGAAGGGAAAACAATAAAAAAAGAACACTCACAAATTGCGGTCGCCGGGCCTGTTCCTCCTTCTGCTGGCGGCGCTTTTCCGCCTCGCGGATACTTTTCGCAATCATTCGGTCCAGATGGCGCTGGATCCGCAGCAGCGCCTCGTCGTTCTCTTCCGGGGTGCGGTACGCAAACTCATCAAAGTGGAACTTTTTCGGGCGCTTCTTGTGGCGTAACGCCGGCAGCTTGCGGCGGCCATCTTGGCTAGCGCGTCCGTACCGGCGGAAAAACTCATTTCCCATCAGGACGGGTCGGGTGAGCGGCAGGTCGTGGAAAATTTTCAACCGCAGATCCTTGTACAGGCGGACCAGCTTGGTGGTCACTTCCGGGAGGCTCTTTTCCAACGGGGATGACGACGAGGGCCCCGAGACGCGATACTCGGGACTATCGGTGGATGAAAGTTTTTCCGGAAGTAGCAGCTCGCGCAACCCATGGCCATCGCCGCGAGGATTTCGGTGCAGGCTGTAGTCCTTGCTAAAGCAGGCCGGCTTTACAACGTTGATTTTCGCTGCAAATTAAATTTATTTTCGAATCAATAGTTCACCGAACCCGTTCACCTTTGACCCAAATTACATATCTGCTCCTCGATGAAGCTCCGGGCAGGATCCAGCGGCAGTTCGTCCTCCTTGTACACGAACTTATAAAACGGCACATCTTCAATGTGCCTTTTAGTTTTTGGTTTTATTTTTTTAACTTTTCGCAACATTTTTCACGATTTTTCACAAACCGCTTGGAAAAGTCGACTTTTCCGACATTTTCCAATGAAGCGAGTGAAAATTTGACAATATTGTTGAGCGCCAATAAATGGCATCGTGGTAGCCACGACAATGGTTACCGGGGACAATCGATCGACCACGTGGTCATGTTTAGGCCACCTGTTGAGCTCAATCGTACAGGTGTACAGTGAATGAATCTGAAACAGGTAATTTGTTTATGTTTTGTAAACAAGAAGTGCTGTGTAACAGGTGTTTTGTTTATGTTTATTAAACAAGAATTGCTTGCTTTCGATTGTAAACAAATATCAACCGGTGTGTTTTGGAGATATGATCACGTGGCATTTAAATTGGGTCACAAGGACTTTGAGCAACAAGTTTTAGTTGGGGTGGAAACCGTGGTGGAAATGACAGTGTCAACGTGGTTTATGTATGATCCCTAAGTGAGGAAATAAAGAAATGGAAAACATAATAATAAACCATAATAAGAAACATTTGGATAATCGATGCTTCGGATCAGGGTTACCAAGTCAAAATTTGAAAAATCTGGCAGACGAAAATCTATCAATTCTTAATGGTGAAGGGGAGTGAAGATATACATTAATTCAAAAGTTTGTAGAATACAGATGATTTCATGACCTCAAAAATATTGAATTAACATTTTCTTTAAGATAAACACATTCTATCTATTTTTTTAAATTGATTTTCAATTACATTCGTTAATTTAATAAAAACGTTGTTCAAAATAAGCATAAAGTGAAAAAAAAAACTGGCCTCATCAGTCAATATTTGGCACAGAGAAGGGTGAATCTTTATTATGGCTAACACTTGAAAAGTCTGGCATTCCTAAATTTATCTGGCAACCTGGCAACCCTGCTTCGAATAGCCGAGTCTGGATTGTATACATTATTACCGTAAACCGGGGTGACTTTGATAGGATTTCAATTTATTTTTGGAATATTTTCCAACAAAAAAAGGTTTTTCTCAAGATTATTATTTCAAAAACATGTACTGGGGTACGCCACACCAAGTCCATGCACTATTTTGGAAAAAAGTTTTTTCAATAATGTTTAGAAAAATAGTTACGTTAAAAATTCTTAGTTTAAATTCCGGGGTGACTTTGATAGTCATAGTTTTTCTTATTAAAATCATATTTAAGATGTTCAAACTTTATTTGTACGTTAAATGTACCATCACTAAAGTAGCTGATATAGTTTTAAGAAAAAAAATCCATGATTATATTTTGTTAACTAAGTTTATAAGCTTTTCAACAAAATACATATAAATTTAAGGTAAGAAAATTGTAAGTAGTCTACATAAGCTTGACGAATAAACAATAAACTCTATTAAGGTAAAATTTAGGTAAAAAGTCGGAATTTTGCCAGAAATTTGTTAAAACTAGTTTTGTTTATAAAACTATCGATTTAAATTGCATTTCATACTGAATTCGAAGCACGAATCACAAGTTTTTACATTTTACATGAAATTGGTTCAACTGAAATTGCCTATAAATTTGGAGATTTTTTTTAGTTGTGTTTCAAAAACACATATTATTTATTATTTACAAACTTATTTAACCTTCTCCTAATGGAAAATTGTCCAAAGAATCCGAAAATGCATTCCGTTTTCCGATTCAAAATCATGTTCATTGAGAAAATCATGACACTTTGAGAAGTTTAAAATAATGACTTCCATCAACATTTTCTAAATTATAGTTAACTAACCTTTTAAACTTTCCAAAATTTTATAAAAAGTTCTTTTTGAGGTACTTTGAACACTTCTCCACCACGGTCAGTATGATTCTAAACCATTCCGTACGTATTTAAATTGTACTCTTCATTTTGCGGAAAAATCGCAAACCTATCAAAGTCACCCCGTTTTTCGGTACCTATTGATTACCGTTATTTTTTGCCAAATGGAAAATACGAATTATATACTAACGCAACCATAATGAGCTTGGTAGAGAACTGTTCAAAGTACCTCAAAAAGTGGTTTTTTACAATTTTTCAAAAGTTTAAAAAATTTGTTGATTATAATAATGAAATATTGATAGTTGAAATTCTCTGAAAGTGTCATGTTTTTCTCAACGAGTAAGTTTGAATTGGAAACTGGACTGAATTATCGAACAATTCCGCACTCAGAACAACTAAAACTAAATTCTGAGCTAAATGTTTACGGGTTATTGACAGGGCTGAGCTGTACGATTTTGAACTAGTTAGTCGCTGTTGGCGGGTTTAGGGCGCCAATGTTCTTGGCGAGGGCGCTTCTCCTCGTAGGGCGCCTATATTTGTACAAGGGGCGCCAAGTGATGAGCGGGGGGGGGGGGGGGGGGGGTGGAATATGCTGTTCGTTTTTTGATTACAAAAAAAAAATAACAGCTACGTTAGCAAATGAAAAAGTGAGTTTCAGAAAGACACATAAATTTTATCCATTTGCCCTTTCCATTAGGTCCCTGCACTAATCATAAAATGTTGTTTGATTATCGGCAAACTGCAACAGTTATTTAGCAACAGTACGAGTATGAATCCCCTATTCGGAAAGGTAATCAATTTTCATACAAACATATTTCATTTAACATCAACATTATTCTATCTCAAAATAACATTGAAAACTTTATCAAGTTAACATTACTGTACCGTCAGTTTGTCTGACTATGGGTCAAAAAACGATTCACTTCTCATTACTTCTTACGAACAAATCTAATCTAATCTATCTAATCTAATCTAATGACTTCTAACGAACAAAAACAATTTAAATGATAGCGAAAAAGCGAAGGATTGATCTAAGATAGTTTACTAACATTTTCCAAAAATATGATGGAATTTGATGAATCGTTTAAAAATTGAAACTAAAATAATGCTCTAATACGAAGCAATGATCAAAACAAGTAACTCAGCAGTGTTACTCTTTCAAAGGAATCGACCCATTTCAAAGAACATATTAGAAGGTTGATTTTTTGAAAAATCATTTTTGGTGAAAACCGTACCCCACATATATAAAGCTGCCAAAATCGCGGGTTTTGTTCTTGGAATGTAATATTTCGGATGTATCCTACTCTACCCTTTAAACATAATTAAGTTTCATTAAAAAGACTGAGGAATTGCAAATTCCATAAAAAAAATCATTTTGACCCGATTGCACCCCTACTAAAGGTAATTTTATTATTGATTTGGCAAAAATAGCCACTCCAGCCGCAATAAATTAAATCATCGCAGCGAACAAAAATGTATATTTCAAACACAGATCAGACCCTGATATACCATAACACCGGTCATTGTATGCTAGCGATGCATAAAACGAACAGTGTGAACAGAGCGAACAGCAACGTAGCAGCATCTAGAAAAAGGAAAGAATCATCAAAACGGAACACGTTGAAGAGCACTGCTAGTTGATTCAAAACAAACGCGGCAGCGTTTCGCGGCGCAACTTGGCAACTTAGCAAATTTGCAAAATGCAAAGTTTCTCTTGGGCCCTGCTGAGGGCGCCAAATGGTTTAAGGAGGGCGACATTTTTGTTAAAGAACTTGTTAGTCGACGACTAACCTCGACTAACCTACAGCTCAGCCCTGATCTCCCTTAGGCTCTTTTTTTTTAATTTGCAAAAATGGCATTTTGGGCGCCCTGGGGCTTCCTGAGGGGGCGCTTTATCTTTTTCAAGAAGGCGCAGCACAAATCGGCAACTTGGCAAATTTGCAAAATGCAAAGTTTCTCTTGGGCCCTGCTGAGGGCGCCAAATGGTTTAAGGAGGGCGACATTTTTGTTAAAGAACTTGTTAGTCGACGACTAACCTCGACTAACCTACAGCTCAGCCCTGATCTCCCTTAGACTCCTTTTTTTTAATTTGCAAAAATGGCATTTTGGGCGCCCTGGGGCTTCCTGAGGGGGCGCTTTATCTTTTTCAAGAAGGCGCAGCACAAATCGGCAACTTGGCAAATTTGCAAAATGCAAAGTTTCTCTTGGGCCCTGCTGAGGGCGCCAAATGGTTTAAGGAGGGCGACATTTTTGTTAAAGAACTTGTTGGTCGACGACTAACCTCGACTAACCTACAGCTCAGCCCTGATCTCCCTTAGGCTCTTTTTTTTAATTTGCAAAAATGGCATTTTGGGCGCCCTGGGGCTTCCTGAGGGGGCGCTTTATCTTTTTCAAGAAGGCGCAGCACAAATCGGCAACTTGGCAAATTTGCAAAATGCAAAGTTTCTCTTGGGCCCTGCTGAGGGCGCCAAATGGTTTAAGGAGGGCGACATTTTTGTTAAAGAACTTGTTAGTCGACGACTAACCTCGACTAACCTACAGCTCAGCCCTGATCTCCCTTAGACTCCTTTTTTTTAATTTGCAAAAATGGCATTTTGGGCGCCCTGGGGCTTCCTGAGGGGGCGCTTTATCTTTTTCAAGAAGGCGCAGCACAAATCGGCAACTTGGCAAATTTGCAAAATGCAAAGTTTCTCTTGGGCCCTGCTGAGGGCGCCAAATGGTTTAAGGAGGGCGACATTTTTGTTAAAGAACTTGTTAGTCGACGACTAACCTCGACTAACCTACAGCTCAGCCCTGATCTCCCTTAGGCTCTTTTTTTTTAATTTGCAAAAATGGCATTTTGGGCGCCCTGGGGCTTCCTGAGGGGGCGCTTTATCTTTTTCAAGAAGGCGCAGCACAAATCGGCAACTTGGCAAATTTGCAAAATGCAAAGTTTCTCTTGGGCCCTGCTGAGGGCGCCAAATGGTTTAAGGAGGGCGACATTTTTGTTAAAGAACTTGTTAGTCGACGACTAACCTCGACTAACCTACAGCTCAGCCCTGATCTCCCTTAGGCTCTTTTTTTTTAATTTGCAAAAATGGCATTTTGGGCGCCCTGGGGCTTCCTGAGGGGGCGCTTTATCTTTTTCAAGAAGGCGCAGCACAAATCGGCAACTTGGCAAATTTGCAAAATGCAAAGTTTCTCTTGGGCCCTGCTGAGGGCGCCAAATGGTTTAAGGAGGGCGACATTTTTGTTAAAGAACTTGTTAGTCGACGACTAACCTCGACTAACCTACAGCTCAGCCCTGATCTCCCTTAGGCTCTTTTTTTTTAATTTGCAAAAATGGCATTTTGGGCGCCCTGGGGCTTCCTGAGGGGGCGCTTTATCTTTTTCAAGAAGGCGCAGCACAAATCGGCAACTTGGCAAATTTGCAAAATGCAAAGTTTCTCTTGGGCCCTGCTGAGGGCGCCAAATGGTTTAAGGAGGGCGACATTTTTGTTAAAGAACTTGTTAGTCGACGACTAACCTCGACTAACCTACAGCTCAGCCCTGATCTCCCTTAGGCTCTTTTTTTTTAATTTGCAAAAATGGCATTTTGGGCGCCCTGGGGCTTCCTGAGGGGGCGCTTTATCTTTTTCAAGAAGGCGCAGCACAAATCGGCAACTTGGCAAATTTGCAAAATGCAAAGTTTCTCTTGGGCCCTGCTGAGGGCGCCAAATGGTTTAAGGAGGGCGACATTTTTGTTAAAGAACTTGTTAGTCGACGACTAACCTCGACTAACCTACAGCTCAGCCCTGATCTCCCTTAGGCTCTTTTTTTTTAATTTGCAAAAATGGCATTTTGGGCGCCCTGGGGCTTCCTGAGGGGGCGCTTTATCTTTTTCAAGAAGGCGCAGCACAAATCGGCAACTTGGCAAATTTGCAAAATGCAAAGTTTCTCTTGGGCCCTGCTGAGGGCGCCAAATGGTTTAAGGAGGGCGACATTTTTGTTAAAGAACTTGTTAGTCGACGACTAACCTCGACTAACCTACAGCTCAGCCCTGATCTCCCTTAGGCTCTTTTTTTTTAATTTGCAAAAATGGCATTTTGGGCGCCCTGGGGCTTCCTGAGGGGGCGCTTTATCTTTTTCAAGAAGGCGCAGCACAAATCGGCAACTTGGCAAATTTGCAAAATGCAAAGTTTCTCTTGGGCCCTGCTGAGGGCGCCAAATGGTTTAAGGAGGGCGACATTTTTGTTAAAGAACTTGTTAGTCGACGACTAACCTCGACTAACCTACAGCTCAGCCCTGGTTATTGAAATAGAATTCAAAAATATCTTTAGATTGGTAGTGGTTTTGAACAGACCAAGTTTACTAGCAAATTTGATTTTGGTTTTTATTCATGCTTCAATATTAGTTTAAATAGCAACATGAAATGTTATTTTTTTAAATTAGGATCAATTTTAGATCTTTTTATTTCAACATTTATAGTTGTGAATTTTTCAAATGAAATGTACTGGGCGATATGACAAAACCAATTTAATTTGAAATTTGCTGAAATTTGTAGGAAAAACAGTGACTTGGATAGCACCCCGTTTTTTTTATTAACAGTTTTCAATTAAACTTTTTTTTAGCTTTATTAGAAAAAATCGTTTTTGATAAAACGTACATGGGAATTGTGTGGCCTACCCAAGTACACTCAACCCCCGGTGGTTGGTAACTTTTTCGTTTGACACTTTTTTAGTTTGTACCCCGTTGGTTGGTCAAAGTCAAACTAAAAAGTGACGAACTGTCAAACTAAAAACGTGACAACAGTGGGTGTCAAACCATCGGGGTTTGAGTGTACATGTTTTAAAATATAAAAAGTAAGTCGATTTTTAACGTAAAAAAAAAACTTGAAAAGTAAATTGGAATCCTGTCCATATTTGTAATTGCCATAATTTGTAGATTTTAATGCATCTATCGAGTTTTGCTAGTAAAGTTAAATTAATTGATATGGAACCAATTGCCCAACACATTGTTTATGTTTTGTCAGTAAATAAGAATCCTTGCAAACAGATATCCAACTAATGCTTTAGATACTCAACATCATCGCGTGTTTCAAACGCAGTCCAGCAGAAGGTGGGTCAAGCAACAGGTATTTCATTCACTGTTTGCATGGAGGGTGGTTGTTCGATTCGGCTGCAATAAAGAGGGGTAATTTCTTGCGAGAAATATTGCGTGCAACATTGAATGATGCTTGTTATCCATTAGTTAAACGCTGTGCCATCTACATGTGAAGTGGCCAATGAATGGTGTATGTGTCTGCAAAGATAAGTAGATTTCGAATGTATTTTTTTAAATATTTTTTCCTTCTCTTGGCAAATCAATTGTAAGAATATCCAATTACATAAAAATGAACTATAGTACAAATCATAGTTGAAAGGTACTCCAAAACTCAATTAGGTTATAAGAATTACGAAATTGTGAATTGATTATTTACTAATAAAAACTAATTGAATTGAATTGATAGATAAGTAGACGGCTCTCTGTCTTACCTCTGGCTGACACTTGAAAAATCTGGCATTCCCAGAATAGGGGCCTAAAGCCCTATTTAAATTTTGATGTACGGATTAAAAACCGTTTCTGATAACTTTTTTTTTTCAATTTAATGCACAAAATAAATTGACAAGACAACATTTTTTTTTGATGGATCAACAGTGTTCCCCTTGAAATGAGCTGTCAAGTACAGACCCGTAGCCAGGGGGGGTGGGATTTGGGCTGAAGCCCCCCTCCCCCCCTCCAGATTTGTTGGAAGACATATGGGAGAGAGGGAAGAAGAAGAAAAGATGATGAAAATTTCTCCTTCCAGCCTCTCCCCCCCCCCCCCCCCCCCGAACCTAAATTCCTGTTCAAGTAGGAAGTTTTCTTTCAAGGAGGGCCCGTAGTTATTTTTTTTTAAATTGAATTAAAAATCCATTTAAAATTCCTTGCGGTCGTTTAAAGAGCCACTGTACTCAGAAAAATAAGCTTTATCGTTGTGAATAATAATATCAGAAATTTAAACTTAAATTTAGCACCCAATTATCTGGCAACTTGCCGATAAAAAATCGCTTTATTTTTTTTCGATTGATTGTTCTATCAATCAATTAAAATACTGTCTTAAAATATTTTTTTTCGAATTTCGATTTTATTATTTTTAACTTGAATTATTGAAATAATTTTAAAAAATGTATAGACTCTGTTCAAGGTTGAGAAATCAGAGTGCCAAAAATATCAAACGTTTTCTTTTTTTATTACAACGGAAGTTAGGAAAGCTAATGTTGCTGTTTTTACAACTTTGGAAGAGACTCCTACCTCGGGTTCTGACTCCGGCATCTCAGAATTTGCCAACTATGACTGCAGCTCTCTAAAACAGTACCAAATCCAGCTCCGACTTTTATTCTACAACCCCGATTTTTTCAATCGTTATCATTCGATAAGGTTCTCATTGAATTATAAGTTTCATTAAAAACATGATTTTGAACGAAGGCAGATAGAAGGCAAAATTTTTTTTTTACATTATTGCATAAATTATTTTAAATTATTTAAAATTAATTCTCTGCACGCTTATTATTTTAGATCACGATAATAAGATAGATATCGTGTTTAGTGAATGCTGCAATGACTTTTTGAAATTTTAATTTGATTTACCGTCATCAGGGATGACATTGCGTCTGGAGGGTGAGATTGGGACATACAAATTTCAGCATTTTTGTATGACCCAATATCACCCCCAAGACCCAATGTCACCCCTGATGACAGTACTTGAATCTTCAACATTACATTTTTATTCCCAAAAATCAACAACCGAATGAAACTCTCCGTATACATTGAATCAGACGCTAGTGCAAGCTTAAAATAACACTGCGATCTGTCTAGATGTGCAAACTCTAAACACAAAATTGAACCGCAAAATCGTTAGCCAAGTTCTCAAACATTCACTCGAAAACCACAAAAATCAACTGTCAGCACCATTCGATATTTTATTTAACCTTTTGCTTTGAACTGAATTTGAACCGTCTACTGAATTTCGTATTAATCTCCCAAAACGTATGCTGAACGTTAGAACAAACATCGGGTACGGATCTGGTTCCCTCCCCCCCCTCCCCACAGATATCAACTTTCACCCGAGAAGGCCAGAAATTGCCGGCGCGCGACACGCGAAAACGCTTGCGTTAATTTGGCGCGAATCCGTTTATCTTTATCCCACCGAACCTCGCTCCCCCCAGCGTGACCTCTGCTGTTGATGCTGCGACCCTGCTCGAGGCAGGAACGATGGGGGAGGAAGTGATCCGACCTCCGGGTCATTAATGTTCCGCTGGCCAAGTTTCGCACCAGCAAGCACATTTTCACCTCATTTCCGACTGTTGGCGCACGCTCTCACGGAATTGCGAGCGGAGTTACGTTTGAAAAGGGCGTGATTTTGGAAAAAAAATCTGTAGATTTTCTTCTTAAAAGCTTAGTTTAATGATGACAAAATTCAATTTAAAAAATAATGTTTAGCTCTTTTCAAAACCTTCTTCACAATATCCTGTGTCCCGTGCGGTCAAATCGACTATCCGCTGACGCATTGAATGGGAAAAGCCGGGTGACCTCCCCTCGAGTTTCCCAATGCCACCCAAAGTGTATTGTGAAACAATGAGCAGATTCTGCTCCCTGCCCCGCGCGGGTGTTTATGCACGCGTCTAGGTTTTGTTGCCACACTTGCAGGAAATCAAAAGGACAAGGTGGGCTTATGGAATTTTGTGGACTTCAAAATAAATATAGACGGAAAAATCACTTGAATTTTGCTTAATTTGTCTGAACTCGAAGCTCCTCATATTTTTAAAACATAACGTCGAAGAATAATATCAATTTTTTAAATTAATTTCACCAATATTTAACTCCACTGTGCCAACGGGTTAAGGGGAAAGGGGGTCGACCACTCTGTGTCCGTGTGGTGGGGTTAACGCTTTTATCGCGATTCTGCACAATAAATATATGGTGATGTGTAAATTGCTCGTTTAATTAAATCTTTCCGGCGGACACAGCGCTACGTTTTTCGAGCCACGTGTAGGTGGGCACGCGTGTGGGACTGCTTCCGGTGGACATTGCCCGCATAAAGGCGAGTATGCCGGAATTGCGCGCGAAAATTGTCCCGCTCGGTATGAAGAATTTTGCAGATTTTAATCGTCATGCCAACAAATGCAATTTTCATTGCTGCCCTTGCAATAATGGGCATTATAAGCCTCCATTTTCCGGAAAATTGTTCCAAATTTATTGTGGCACTTAAAGGATAAATCTGGGGAAGCAATCTGAGCACGAAACCGGACCTTAATTTATGAGTTTTGTTTTATTTTTATTGGCAGATTTTAGGCTACAATTGAAGAAAACCTTACAAACAAATTTAATATTTCTGGAAAAATAGAAAAAATAAATAAAACAAAAATAAAGTTCGTTTTGGGTAATTCTCTAACAACTCACACGAAATCGGGAAAAGTTGCCCCGACCCCTCTTCGATTTGCGTGAAACTTTGTCCTAAGGGGTAACTTTTGTCCCTGATCACGAATCCGAGGTCTGTTTTTTGATATCTCGTCACGGAGGGGCGGTACGACCCCTTCAATTTTTGAACATGCGAAAAAATAGGTGTTTTCAATAATTTGCAGCCTGAAACGGTGATGAGATAAAAATTTGGTGTCAAAGGGAACTTTATGTAAAATTAGACGCCCGATTTGATGGCTTACTCAGAATTCCGAAAAAAAACGTATTTTTCATCGAAAAAAACACTAAAAAAGTTGTAAAAATTCTCCCATTTTCCCTTCCCTAAGGGAAATTTACTGTACTTTTCGAATCTACATTGACCCGCCAGTAGGGTAATTTTATCATTTGAACAAAAATTTTCATTTTAAAGTTTCGTGTTTTTTCTAACTTTACAGGGATATTTTTTAGAGTGTAATAATGTTCTACAAAGTTGTAGAGCAGAAGCAGACAATTAAAAAAAAAAGAAATATAAACATAAGGGGTTTGCTTATAAACTGCACGAGTTATCGCGATTTTACGAAAAAAAAGTTTTGCAAAAATCACTTTTTGTGTTTCTCTTTGTTTCGTCGGCCCGTGACGATGAACGGCCATGATCGACGACGACCAACTTTTTCAAAACTTTTTTTTCGTAAAATCGAGATAACTCGTGATGTTTATGAGCAAACCCAAATTACTAATTGTCTGCTCTACAACTTTGTAGAACATTATTATACTCTAAAAAATATCCCTGAAAAGTTAGAAAAAACACGAAATTTTAAAATGAAAAATTCTGTTCTAATTGATAAAATGACCCTTCTGAGTCAATGTAGATTCGAAAAGTACATTAAATTTCCCTTAAAATGACATGTTCCATTTTTTTTACAGTCAAGTAAGGGGAAATGGGAGAATTTTTACAAATTTTTTAGGGTTTTTTTTCGATGAAAAATACGTTTTTTTTGAATTCTGAGTACGCCATCAAATCAGGCGTCTAATTTTACATAAAACTCCCTTTGACACCAAATTTCTTTCTCATCGCCGTTTCAGGCTGCAAATTATTGAAAAACACCTATTTTTTCGCATGTTCAAAAATTGAAGGGTCGTACTGCCCCTCCGTCACGAGATATCAAAAAACGGACCTCGGATTCGTGATCAGGGACAAAAGTTACACCTTAAGACAAAGTTTCACGCAAATCGAAGAGGGTTCGGGGCAACTGCTGTGTGAGTTGGCGGAGATTTACTTTTTTGAAATGTTAGTCTTGATTCAAAAAATTTCAAAATATTGTTTTCGAAAACATCGAAAAATTTCACGAATGTTTCATATTTTAACATTGAATTTGCTGAGATATTGACATTCAAAAAATAGAGGGTTGTTTGGTTGAGACTCTAAAAAATCAATTTTCCTGTTTCTTTTTTTTATTTGCTGTATCTCAGCAACCAGAGGTCCAATCTTCAATGTTTCTTAGACGAAATTGTAGGAAATTATGTATGGCTATATTTTGAAAACGGTGCACATAATCAAAAATAAAAAAATAAAGTGCTTTATGATTGCAAATTCGATTTTACATTAAACAATGAGGTCATTATATTTAAAGTACAAGATTTCAATACTTTACAAAAATCATTAATAAAACAAATCATAACTCGTCGGCTAAATTTTCGTCCATACTTCTGAATGGCTTAAAAGATGCGGGGTTTTGTCACATAAAACATATAAAAAAAATAAAAATAGAAAAAATGCGGATTTTGTGAAATTGATTTTTGGAAAAAATAATAATCAAAAAGTCACCAATTTTTTTTAATATTCGAAATCCAGTTATTCGATTAGCGATTTTCTCCCCCCTTAATTTTTTTTTTGAAAAATCTCTAAGTCTTGAAAAAGTTTAAATTTTCATGAAAAAAAAAACAATCAATTTATCAATGTTTTAGGTTACTTTTAAGCTTTTACCTAGGCTTTGACAACACAGAATATTCAATGCTTGCTGTGATCTGTCAAAATAGTTAAAACCGTTAAAACCTCTCGCGCCCGTGCGAACGGGTTGGGTTTAACTTGGTTATAACTTATAACCATTTCGTTAAAACCGGCTATAACTCGCCCGTGCGAACGGGGTATTACCCTCTAGTGTCCATTTTTTTTCGATTTTTTTTATTTTTCCCTTGTTTTACGAAAAACTTTAATTCTCTTGTACCTTTTTCTTGATTTTTTAGTATTTTAATTTGCATTTATCTTGTATAGTTAATGTTTCTTTTGTACTATTTGGCCTATTCTATCACATCCTCTCATTTCATTTTGCTTTTCTAATATTTCATGTTTTTACATTCACTTTTTCAAATTTTTGCTTGTTTTTCACATTTTCTGCTATAAAATTGAACTATTATCATTAAAATTGTAAAAAAAATGTGTAGAGGCGTAGTCGGGGACACTACTTCTTTTTACTTAAAACAAGGAAATGTTACTTAAAAATACAGCCAAAGTTGACCCCTAATGACATTTGAAAAAAAAATTGCAGAGTCAGATAAAACAAGAGAAAATCCCAACACTAAAATCTTCGAAAATTTTAAGAGTTCTTCTTTCCAATGCGTTTTAAAGATCAAAAATTGGTTGAATATTGATTTTTGGCGATTTTTTTAATCGAAGCCCGTCTAGAGGCGGGGTTGGCTTGTAGAGGGTTAAAATTTTGATGGAAAAGTTTGGATGGACGGAATAAATCAAGACTTTTTGATGTCAGTGAGTTGAACTTATTTCCTGGCTGATCAAAAGCTTGTGACAATCTAAACCCGAGCATGGGTAAATAACAAGGGAAATGCGCAATAATACCTTTCTCTGGTATCAATACCAAATTTTAGATTCCTGGACCCTTTAAAATTTGTCTTAAGGATTTTGCAAGAGCAAAATGGGGTTTCATACCAATTGTTTTGATATTGAAAAATTGCAGAATTTGTCAATGGTCGAACACCACATTTTGGTATTATTTTGGTATTAATGTGTTTTATCAAATTTATCAAACTTTGGGAAAATTTTGACCAATTTTGACAAAATAATTAATTTTGCGCTAAAATGATGTCTCAAAGCGAATGCTTTGATTGAAAACCGGAAATTTCAAACTTGATTTTAAACATTTTTGATATACCCCCTAAAGAAATGACTTGAAATTGTGGAAAATTTTCTAAGTCAGGATGCCACATTGTGGTATTACTTTGGTATTGAAGTTTTCTATCAAATTCCCCTGAAACTATAGGAGCAAACAAAACCATGGTTTTGGTATTCAAGCAATGTTCAAAAATCCAGAACACCTCAACTTGGTATTGAAATGGTTTTATTTTGTGGTAGGTATTATTTTACCTTTGGAATAACATGGTTTGGTATTGTTGTGCCCTTCCACATACAAGACTTTGGTATGATTTTATGGTATTTTACCATCTATTACTGGGCAACCAAGGGCACATTTTGGTCCCTGTTATTTGCCCAAGTAATACCAAAATTTGGTATTCCCGTGTTATTTACCTCTGCTCGGGAATCGGGCCTGCCCAAACCTTTTGTGGCTCAATTTTCAAATTTTTTATCGTCAAAAATGTAATTGTTAATTTTTTTATGATTTATTTTATGAAAACATATTTTTGCAAGTTGTTTTCATCTACATTTTACGTTAAAAATAAATCCGGCCCGAGGGCAGGACCAACTTTTCACTCAAAACTTACATAAAAACGTCGAGCAAAAATATTTTTTTTCAAACTTTTGTCAAAGTAATGTTCACTGGTCATCTGAGAACCGATTCAATCAAATAAACCATGAAAAAATGGGCAATTATTATTTTTGTTATGACGATCAAAAAAAATAAAATTGAGACAAAAAGGTTGGGCACGCCTGATCTAAACCAAAAAATGTGCATGTGAATACACTCAGACCGATATTATTCGTAAAATACAGCTTGAGTTTTCTTGAACTGAGCCTCACAAAATATTTGAATAGATAATGTTTTAATTAAGCAAATTATAGTTTATTTTAAGGTGTTTTTTAAGCGTGGGAACTGATATCAATTTAAAAATTTGTTAGTTGTGATTTCCTCATGTACCTGACATATTATCATTTGATATTTGTAGAAGCTATTTTGGTAACATAAATTTTCAGTTAATGTTTTAATGGGAATGCTTCTATTGTAATGTCAAAATGGACAAAAGTGATATTACTGATTTAATTTTTCTTTAAATTCAATTTGATTTTGCACGAAATCAATCTAACTGAATTACGCTCCTAACTGAGTGAATTATGCAAAGAAATGCTTTCTTTGTGCATTCTCTCGATTTGTTCCACAAATTTGCCAACAAAAACTTTCTAGACTTGGCAATCATTACACTCTCGTCGGGACTTTATCACTTGGCGCAAAACTTCCCAGCAGGTACCTATATCTGCAAATTTCCACGTAGTTCCGGAAGAGAAAAACCACGCTTTTGTACACGTGCTCGGTTTCTCGATGCTTCTTTCTTTTTTTTTCTTTCGAGCACTGCGCGCTGACAAAGCGTGTTTTTGTGCAAATTTTTAATTAAATTATAGAACTTTACTTATTAATTTTCTTGTCGGCTTGTAATCGTGCCACACAAAATAATGAGAAGCGATTTTCGCGCATGCAGTCAGTAGTACTCAGTGCACTGCCAGGCGCGCCATTTTCTTCGAAAAATTTTCAACTCGCCAAGCAGCTTCCGGCGAAATGGCACTTCCTGGCCCTGGCACCTGAGGGTTGCGGCGCGAGTGGCGAATCTGCAAATAAAATTGGTAATTGGATTTATTGTGAGCAAAATTTTTAATTTCCAAAAATTTTTCGGGCTTTCCGCAGTCTAGGAAATTTGGCCGGTAAAATCGCCGAAAATCAAATTATAATTTGCAGCGCCAAATCCGCGCCAGCATTTGCCAGTTTACATAGCATCGGCATTTTTTTTTCTTTTGGCGAAAAGTCAGCGGAAATTTCAGAACGAGAGAAAAAAAAAAGTATGCAAGAAACCCCGGAAAAAGTTTGTCTTGTGAATTCAACACGGCGACGTGGGGGGAACAAAAGTTAAAAGAATTGCAACAAAAAACGGAAACTGTTGTCCCAGAGAAAAGGGAAGGATTGGAATATCTTTAGCGATAGTTGCCGAGTTGCGAATTATTGTCAACTAAGCTTAAAACATTTATCACTTCATCCGGCTCTATCAGCTCAACGGCGGACCGTTTTCTCTTCTCGCTGGTTTGTTGAAAACAGTAAAGAAAAACGAAACGAAATCAGATCGGAAATGGAATGTAACTTTGAAAATCTCATCAATAATCATGGGGCTGGATTCTGGTTAGGGGTAGTGCTGTCTCCGTTCCCCTGTTTTTTTTGGGTGATAGCTTCGACAAGGAAAACTTTAGCTGGGTTGATTTTGTGATTGGAGCAAACAAGAAAACGCTGTGATTGATAATAATTTCAGAGTAGGCAAAAATGTATGTAAAGTTTTCGCAAAACCTACTCAAGTCTGTATCAACTCTGACTGCCTAAGGTAATGTTTTAAGACAGGGGTGCTCAAATGTTTTGAAGGTTGGGCCAAAAGGAACTTCCGGGACAAACATAAAAAAAATTATTTTTATAAAACAGATAAAAACATCTATCGTAAATGTTTCTGTTTGTTTAGGAAATTTTCTGAACTTTTCGAAAAAATATTTTCAGGAGTGGATAATTGTGGACACTATTAACAAATAAATGAAACGGTTTTTTTGACAAAATTTAACTTTGAATAGCCATATTTTGAAAACGGTGCAAATTCGATAAATTTTTACATGAAAAATCAGGAAAAAAAATAATTACCGGATTTCTTTTTTTGTCTCCCCCCTCCCACCCCCTCCAAAATTTCAGTAGAAATAGAAGTCTAATCAGTTGGAAACCAATTGAAATGCACTTCCCTGCGTTGGAAATCATACTTAGCATGTTTGGGAACGATAAAAATATATTTTAACTTTTTGTAAAATTTCAATGTACAGCACCGCAAATTTTTTTTTTTCGCAAGCAAAATTTTGGTCCATTCTTCTGAAAACATAAAAAAACAAAGAAAAAGATGCAGGTGTTTTGTCCCCTTAAACATATAAAAAAATAAGAAATTGATTTTTTGTGAAAAAAAGTAATTAGAAAATCACAGTTTTGTTTCCCGGGTACCTAGTTTTCTGAATATTCCTCATCAATACCTACAACTTTGCCGAAGACACAAAATCAATCAAAAAAATCCTTGAAAAGTTACAGATGGAGATTTGTATGGGTGAACCAATGACACAAAATGGCTTCTTTGGTGATAGTGAAGACCTCACAAAGTTTGAGCCAAATAAAAAATACCAAAAATAAAAATGGTCAAATCGGCCGATTTCGTAGAGAATTGCTCGTATGGTTTACAAATTGTTTGAACAGTTTTTTTAAACAGCTTCCAATCAAATTGTTTAAGTTTATTAAAATCTACAAAAAAAGCTGAAGTTTATAGGACTTTTTCAAATATAATTCTAGACTTATCCATCAGGTGGCAACAAAAATTGATATTCTTACTGAAGAAAAAAAAAGCAATTGCATCTCAATTTCTAACATTTTGACCATTATTTCACAAAATAAAACTTTATTTTTAGTAAAATCGCTGTTTCTCATCAATGACAATCAATGGTTTAATTTAGTTTTAGGTTTACATTGTTTTTTTTTTTTGTAAAATTGTCCGAAGAACATGTCGGTAACAAAATAAAAAAAAAGCAAAAATAGGAAATGATTCTAAACCATATTTTTTAATTAAAAGTGTAAAAAATAATATTGAGGTACATTTAAGGGTTATTTTTTTATCGAGTTCCTTGGACAATTTCTCAATAAAATGCAACCTGAAGCAAGCTTTTTGCTGTAAAAGTTGCAAAGTTTACTATGTTGACACCGAATAGCCTTTATATGTAATATTAAATGGGTAATTCTCTACCAACTCACACGAAATCGGGAAAAGTTGCCCCGACCCCTCTTCGATTTGCGTGAAACTTTGTCCTAAGGGGTAACTTTTGTCCCTGATCACGAATCCGAGGTCCGTTTTTTGATATCTCGTGACGGAGAGGCGGTACGACCCCTTACATTTTTGAACATGCGAAAAAAGAGGTGTTTTTCAATAATTTGCAGCCTGAAACGGTGATGAAAAATGAAAAAATGAAAAAATTTCCCATAAAATGACATGTTCCAAAATTTTTCACAGTCGAGTAACGGAAAATGGGAGAATTTTTAAAACTTTTTTAGTGTTTTTTTCGATGAAAAATACGTTTTTTCGGAATTCCGAGTACCGTAAACTGGGGTCAATCGGGACACATGGGGCGAATTGGGACAGCAGTTTTAACCATGCTGGAGTACAATATTTTGATGTTTCTGGTTGGTTTCGATTAGAACAGACTCAGGCCAACAAAATGTGTACATTCATTTCCAAATTTAAAAGCTTTAAGTGCTCTAAAAACTGCTGTCCCTATTCAGACTGTAGTCCCGATTCACCCCAGATTACGGTACGCCATCAAATCGGGCGTCTAATCTATGGGTCATTCCTTCCCAAGTGACCACGCGTTCAACATCGACCTTCACCAATTCTGCTCATATTTGGCATGGGGGTTGTTTTGTATGTATGTATGTATGTATGATCCCCATACCCGCAGGCAACTTGGTCCTGGAACACATGTGAGCGCTAGGTGAACAATTCGATCATCTTTTACTCCGTAATCTGTACACCCACGTGCATAAGTTTTTTTGCATGAATTTTAATGCTACAAATTCCGGCGCATAGATCAAAATGGTTTCCCTCTTCCCTCCCCAAGCGCCGGAAATTTGTAGCGGGTGTAGGGACACTTTGCATAGACGCTCTTGTCCCCATCACGTCACTGAGGGTATGGAGCGACGAGAAATTAATAAGCATGTCCCCTCAGTCGAACCTTCATTAGAGAAGCAGGCAATCCACAACTCACAGCGAACGACCAAGGGAACACCCTACCGCGTATATAATAAGGTTGGCGTGGTTGTCTTCAATGAATTGTCAATATGTGTGTGTAAATGAACGTGTTTTCTGTATTAAAAAGGAAAGGTCTCACCAAGCAACAGAGTCTTCGTAACCAGATGAGCTTCGTAATTTGTATCTTGACGGATTCATTCTTGAGTTCGGCCTCTCCGTCGTCGGTTTCTAGGTAATTTCCAACCGTTTCTTCGAGATGATCTTCAGCTCAAGAGGTTTCGCACATTGGCCAGCTTCCGCAAGACCTCTTTAGGTCAGAATTTGATGGCTAACAGCTGCCAGCTCCTCCAACACGTTTGGATTTTTCACTTCCACTTCCGGCGCTGACGAAACAATTTCTTTCATTTTCACCGGGTACGCAGATAGTTTCGGCAAGACTTTCGTGTATTCACAAACTGTTCAAAATATATTTAAAGAAAACTTTACATTTGCTTCAAACTTTGAAAAAAATTAAAACTCCATTCGTATTTGGCATGGGGGTTGTTTTTGCCCCAAAAACAAAGAATCCAAAGTTTGGTGACATTTGGTCCACCCCAGCGCCCGGGCACCCCCCTCTTTTTCTGAGATTTTTGAAAAACCTCATTTTTAAAATGCATTTTGCTAAGAGAAAAATACAAAAAGTGAACTTTTGGGTATGCATATTAGAAGATTTTTTGACGTAGAATCGAATGGAGTACTCAAAATTTACGTACAGTGTTGCCAGATATGAAAATTTTGCGCTTTAAGTTTTAAAATGAATTTTTAACCCTTTGGACGAGCTCTTACGGGAAAACTGACAATTGCATTCGATTGCTGAGAGTTTTTTACATTAAATTCAATCAAAACCTCAGGGTAAAATGAATATTTTTTGAGATATCACATTTTTAAGTTGGAAAGCTTTGTATTGCAAATGTTTTACTTAACCATCAATTTTGAACAGTACATTGCGTGAGAGCATAGTAGACAAGACAAAGACAAAGTTTAACGCAAATCGAAGAGGTGTCGGGGCGACTTTTCCCGATTTCGTGTGAGTTGGTAGAGAATTACCCAAATTGTATTTGAGAATATGTCAGTTTGAATATTTGATTAGCTATAGGCTCAAATAATTGTTAAATTAAAATTTCAGTATGATTTAAACACCAATTTGAAAAAGTTAATGTTAAAACTTCTCACCCTATTTATTTCCCCCATTGCGATCGCGTGATCTATTGAACCTCTTCTCCTCAAACACTAATCATTTAGTTGTAGAACAAGAAAAATAGCCATTCCGTGGCTCCCGTTCATTCGTGTTTGACCTTTCCCCTCCGAAGTCGGTGGTTCTCCTGAGTGGTGTGTGTGTGCCAGTGACACGTACCGCGCGTTCCGAACTAGACAAATGGACGGCCGTCGATGGCCCCTCAACATTCAACGTGGAGAAAGGCTAATTTGCGCAACTTATCTCCAACAGAAGCAACGCGCGGCTCGCTAACTTAATGAAAATGCTGTCGAAAACCATAATTTCTCGTTATATTAGGAAAAACAGCAGCAACAGAAGGAGAGAGCCTCTTCATTAGAAGCCGCCCGAAAATCGTCGGCCGAGTTCTACACAACTCCGCTGGAGAGAGAAGAAGTCGCGGCAATGTGTTTCAATTAAAGCATTCTCCCCTAAATTTATGCAACGCGGCGTCTCCCTTTTGCGCAAAAAATGCTGCCTAGATGGCGCCTCCAGGGACTAATCGGGCGCGTGTGTTGCAGCAATTCAGGGGAGGGGTGGAGGGGGGGGGGGAACGAACGGGCTGAGCCAGAGAGATCTACCCCCCTTACCAGCAGTCGCACTGGTAGTAATAGTTCCGAGAAATGAGTTTAATCCTCCACTAATGGAAACAAGAGGGGCCGGTTTCGTGTTCGAAAAGCAATTAAACCAAGTCCCCTGGTCGTTTTGAGGCGTAAGTGCGATTCTACGGTTTTGCACTGTACAAAATGATTATAATTGGGGTACTTGAAAAATAAGCCAATTTTTTCAGTTTGGTTGACAAATGAATAAAAAAAATTGCCAATATATGCAAATAATCATAAAAAAAAATTAGAAAGAAATATTTACCTCATAAAATTTTATTTCCCGTCGTTTTTTACTGTATAGTTTCCCTAACTAGTTGGCAGTCCTGAGTTGGCACTTTGTGCAACTTTTAGGCAAAATGCCAACTTTTCAAATAAACTTATCAAATTCATCATAAAACTGTGATACTTTTGAAATTATTAAAAGGTTTTTTTATGCGATCAAAACAATTAACTGATCGCATTTTTTCTGCACGTTCCTAATCCCTGCAGAAGCATAAACAAGAAGAACCCCAGAAACAAATTAATGGAAACATCAATGGTTTTTATGTTCCAAAGTTTGAATGGAGAGTTCGGTACGTCGTGCAGTTCGGCTCTCGTATAAATTGCATGCAATTTCTGAGTTTTGTGCAATAGTGACGAACCACCATAATTCTCCATGTGTTGTCTTTTCATAAAACAGATCACTTTTATTTAAAATTGTGGATTGCCGAAACTAACATAATCATTCATAACTAACCTAATCTAACACAAACGCAGCCAGTCCGATGAAAGCATGCTGGAAAGTGTTGAGGATACGCATAAGTATGCCTTGACTTGATATTGACTAAATGTAATTTGTTAAATAAATCATTCTTGTTCTGTTCGTTGCCCCTGCAAGACGTGTTCTGCCAATAGGTTATGGGCCCAGTAACCAAGGCGATAACGGAATCGGAATCGGAAGTTTGAAGAAAATTTTCTCGAGAAGAATGGAAGCGAAGCTTGGAGTTGAGAAGCTGAACAACGAAAACTACGCGCAATGGGCGTTCGAAACGGAAATGCTGCTGATTCGCGAGAAGCTGTGGAAGTACGTCGAGTACGCGCAGGCCCCGGTTCCAGAAAATGAAGAGTGGACGGATGGAGTCCAGAGAGCACGCGCAACGATTTCGCTGCTGGTCGAGAGGCGCCAGCACCCGCTAATCCGAGAGCTCAGAACGGCGAAAGAGGTGTGGCTCAAGCTGAAAAACGAGCACCAGAAGACATCGATGTGTTCCCGTGTGTCCTTGATCTGCCAGATCTGCGACCGGAAGTTGCCGGAAGGAGGAGACGTTGCAACACACATTTACGATCTTGAGGAACTGTTTGCGAAGCTACGGAGTGCTGGAAAGGACCTGGGAGAGGATGTACAGGTTGCGATGCTCTTGCGAAGCTTGCCGATGAGTTACGATCAAGTCCGGACTGCTTTGCTGATCATGAAGGACGAGGATCTTAAGCTGGATTACGTGAAAGGGAAAATTCTGGACCAGGAGCGCAAGATGAACGAAGGTGAAGCGGGTGACACGCCAGTTGCGTATAAGGTGGCATTCAAGAGGAAGCTGATCTGCTACGGATGCGGTAAGGAAGGCCATAGGAAAGTGGATTGTCCAGCCGAGATGAGTGATGACGACGTGGAAGTCAACGCCAGCGCTAGTGTCAAGAAATCGTATGCTTTTGTATTGGACACCAGCAAACGGCAAGAATGGATCGTGGATTCGGGAGCCAGCTCCCACGTGTGCTGCGTGAAGGCTTGTTTCGATTCGCTGAAACCTGCCCCCAGAGGACAAGTGCTATTGGCGAACGGTAAGGAGGTGGATGTCCAAGGGATTGGAACGGTGTCGTTGAATAGCGTGGACAACAATGGAGAGCAAACGGTGATCAAGCTGACGGACGTGTTGTACATCCAGGGACTCGAGATGAACCTCATTTCGGTGGCTAAGCTGATAGTGAAGGGAGCGGATATCCGGTTCGGCAAACATGGCTGCCGGATAATGTCACGAGGAGAGACAGCAGCGGTGGCAGTTTTGCGCGACGGACTGTACCGGCTCAAGCAACGTCGGTGGCGCTCCGGACAACAGAAGGAGATCGGTACGCAGTTTGTGGGAGTCCTGATCGAAAGCAAACGTCGGAGCAAGAAGACGAAGAGAAGGGAAGTATTTGAGTATACATTGAGCGGTGCTCCAAGTTTGGGTCAACGGAAAATGGAGGATCCCGTCCAGTATCACGAGGATGTGGTACAACCGGTTTACTTCTTTCGAGCATCATCCAAACGGCGTGTGAGTGGTCGAACCAAACGAAAGGGTCCAGTGGAGCGGAGTGGAACCGTGCCAAAATCACGTCGATTGGCTGATCCAGATGAAGACGAAAACAAACTGTCCAGGATTCAGGAGGAGATGAAGATCCTGACCATTGGAACTCGCAAAAACGAAGCCTGAAGCCGTTAGGGATACTCATGCGAGGAGGAGTGTTGAGGATACGCATAAGTATGCCTTGACTTGATATTGACTAAATGTAATTTGTTAAATAAATCATTCTTGTTCTGTTCGTTGCCCCTGCAAGACGTGTTCTGCCAATAGAAAGTCTTGTGATTAGATCACGCACCAAGCACTTTTTTTGGTCACTGTTAATAATTGTAGTACATCCGAGAACACCCGAAAATGTAATACAAAAATTAAAGCGGCCAGCCCTACTGCGTTGTGTTTACCGCAAAGAGGATTCTGTGAACGGATCACATTTCACAAAATCTACAGGGGAGGAAGGATGCGTGGACATACCGTACCAAACGCTCCGAATCAGTTGATGTGGTGCGGTTTTTACCTAATTATTAACACCTAAACTCCCATCCATAAAATTATCCCGCGGACTACCAAGCAAGCGAAAAAAGGTGGAACTCCAACTTTGAACATGTATATCTCGGCTCCCTGTGGACGGATTTTCGATATCTAAAAAGCAAAAGATGCGGACAGATCTCTAGATAATGTTGCTTTTTTGAAAAGTCAAAAGTAGAGGCTTTTACCCTAAGTTATTCCCGAAACCATAGGAGCAACTTTTTTTCAGCCCTCTTTTTACTATCTGTTTTACATGCAGTTGTAAAAATTCAATGATAATCTATGTCAAATCAATGCCAGAAGAATAGATAAAGCTCATTTATTATACTCTAGACCATTTTTGGTCCAATGTGGCCACTTTGGAACCGGTCCCAGGTACACCGGTGAAACCCGGATTACGCTCTATTGTGGAGCATTTTCGGGAATATTTTGGTCGAGGCAACATGCATATCAAAGTTCATCATTTTCAAAATTAAGCTCATTGGTGATTCCCAAGCCCTTTTTAGGACCAATCTGGCCACTTTGAAACCGGTCCCGGATTCTCCGGTGACACCCGGAATATGGCAAATTACGGGATTATTTCTGAATAATTTTTGACAGGGCAATATGGATGTCAAAGTTCATCATGTTCAAATTTAGCTCATACATGATCCCCAAAACCACTTTTGGATCGATCTGGCCACTTTGAGACCGGTTCCCGGTACGCCGGTTAATCCCGGATTATGGCAAATTACGGGAATATTTCCGAATTATTTTTGACAGGGCAATATGGATGTTAAATTTCATCATTTTCAAAATCGTGCTAATCCATGATCCCCAAAACCACTTTTAGACCGATCTGGCCATTTTGGGACCGGTTCGCGGTACTCCGGTGAAAATTTAAGCAATGTAAGAAAAGTTATTTTGTAAAGCTTTTAATTCACTGCAACATCTTATCAATTTTGAAAATCTTGAAAATATTTGCTGGCGTTTTTTATGTTTATCTTATCAATTGGCTTATAATTTTTAATACTTTATTTTCTAGCAATAAATCACCCCGAAATTGAAAAAAATAATTAAAGAAATCCTTGAATTATGATTTGGCAACCTTAAATGTTCTTTAACACTGGAACGCCCAACGCATGTAACTTCAATTCGCTGGTTCTCGGGCATAACTCCACTAAACACTAAACACTCAGGTTTTGGTAAATATCACATCCAAATAGTATTTTGACCATGATTTAGAATTTTTGCAAAAGTCACTATATTTCAAAAAATTTAACATGTATGCAGAGAATTGCTATACATGATTCGATTTTTTTTTCTTGATTCGATTTTTTTTTCGAGCTTTTCAAATTTTGTCGTAGTCAACCAAAAAAAAAGCCAAAATGTAACATAAATCTAACGTCTAATTTGAGTACCCAACCCATCCATGTTACAATTGGCCCCACAGGTTACTCTGCCAACCTCGAAATGCGCGCCAAAACCGGCCACGAAAAGTGTGCGCTTTTTCGCGAGGGTTGAGGGGCCATGCCGCGAGGACACCGCCCGTTGGCTTAATTCCACGCAACATACAACACATATCGGTTTGCTCGAAATAATGTATGTGCGTTTCTCTTTTCTGGGCTTTGGCTTCTGGCCTCATGGTGGGGAATCCGACCTCTTCCTCCCCACACGAAGGTACTGCTAAATCGCAACGGATTTACGGCTGCGGGTGCTGGTTACACGTGGCTTGCAGATCGTTGCGCGCCAGGATTTGCCGAAACAATTTTGCTCTCTCCGTTGGCAATGTTGCTGAACGATAAGTGGAGAATTGAACTGTGGTCGAATGTTTGAGGTTTCGGTTCACAGCAAAAAGTCCGATGGTAAAATCGCATGCAAAAGCATGCACATCACCTTCGTCAAAATAAACACTTAATATTACACACTGCATGTACATTTTTTGCAAACACAAAAAAAAAAGTTGCAACCGACGGGATTCAAACCCAGCACCAACAGTAAGGACTGGCGCCTTAGCCCGCTCGGCCATCAGACCGATGAATAGCTGTATGGATAAACGCATATATGAGCCTGACATTTCGGTCAAGTAGGTTTCCCATACTGATGGGCTACATATTTCAGGGTGTAAAATCACATAAGATTGCATAAAATAATGCAATATTTATTTTACACCCAGGCCTTTTACACGCAGCTGGATTACTACTTTTTTAGCTGTGTTAATAATGTTTTGAAATAATATGATAATATTCGTAAATTGAACAATCAATAACAAATTGAAAATAACTTATTTTGACCAATTAATGGTCACGATTCCTCCCACTATGACCCACACAGCTGGTCGGAAATTGCAAGTTACACGTTCTACCGCTGCCAGCGAACCAGCTTTCATGAAGTATTCAGCACCGGTCCGAATGAACCAATAACAACCATAACAAACAACGGAGCCGAAATCAAATAGCCAGGATGAGAGTGCCCTCGGAACCTGACTCCAGACGCGGTACCGCATCGCGGTATAACTCTCCGCCGGAAACGCGAAACGGAACGATAGTAATGACGTTGTTTTTCCGCAAGCCAACCTGCTATGAGAGTCCATTGATATAGCGCGCGCCCGGACTCACTGGGAAATCACCCAAACGGCCAGCACTTGCGGTCAAATATCCATTGCGCCAAAGTATACCTTCGGCCGCGGGTAACCACTCATCTCCTCTATGAAGTCCACCCGTTTGACATGATCCGGCGCCACGGCCATTGTTAGTGGCCTCGGACATCAATAGCGGACCCGTACACCTGAGTCCGGACCGGACACGCTTGAGTCGGACAGTTGAAAATTGGAAACGGAACGTCAAATTATCCGTGTTTGAACTGCCGGGGCTAGATTGGAAAAGTTTGCAACACGACCTGACAGGGCCCCGTGACATGGCAGCAGCAGGTGAGTACGGGCTGCTGGAAAACAATGACCATGTGACATTAACAATGCCGGGTCCGTGGGACAAGCGTATAGACATTGATTGTGCAGGAGGAACTTTATTAATACGACGGTTTGGAATGTGATTAAAACGAAATTAATTAACGTAATTGCTTCCAGCAGTTGGACAAGCATTTACGGGATGTTTCGCGATGTTTTGTTAGTTCGACGCTGTCGTGCTATCATGTCGCACCCGCCATTTCGACGTTCCGAGAAAAACGCGTTTTAATGTTTGACCTTGAATAAACAAAAACGAGAGCACACAATGTAAACAATAAAAAACACGTTTTGTTTGGTTGACCATTCTGTGCATTGTCCCATAGTTTGGTTGCATTTGGTTGCCGGAGTCCCGAGTTATAATTACAAATATTTACGATAGTCTCACTTGTACGTGCGTCAAACGCATCCTGACCTTAAATCCCTTTGGCCAATTGTCGCACTTACCTAAATTTTCAGGGAGTGACAAGATAGCACGACAAGATTCAAACTTCTTTCATATGAAAAGTGACAAAAATCCGCGGTGCTTTTGTGGTTTTTATTGAATATCTCAGGATTGAAATCGAATTTTGGGGATCTGTGAAGGTCAAAAGGTGAGGCATTGTGAGCTGCACAAAATGGCGTTCTTAACTCAATTTGGCCCAAAATGCACGTACGACAAGTTAGCACGACGGCGACGAGTTGGCATATATGTTTTAAGGACAATTTGTGGACTCAAGTTTATTGAACAACCAAGGCCGACAAATGGCATATTGGGAATGATGCCTTTTACAGCCTTTAAAGAGTGCTTAAAGGTAGAACATGTTTGTTGTGATATAATAGTAGTTTGTGCAACAAGTTACAAAATTATGATTTTTTGAGCTGTATTTTTCACGAGGACCTGCTTAGCTCATGGCCATGAACAATGACTACCAAGTTTTCAAAACTTTTTGCCTTTCTTACAAAAGAAAGGTTTGTTTAAGGTTTGCTTTTGGAAAAACGCTTTTCTCAGAAATCTTATAAAAATCGTGCGTGGCGAGGAATCGTCCCACAAAAAAATCCTATTACTAAATTGAAGGTTTAAATGCGCTCTTTCGATTGAATTTTGGCCCGAAACCCGGAACTCAAAGTCTGATTTTTGAGAGCTCTTTTTCTGAAATACTTGAGCGATGTCTGTATCCGCTCTTAAAAATTTGTGTCTTCCATCATTGGAAAACCGCTCGTAAAACCCACAATTTTTATATTTCAGATTTGTAGCCATGGGGTCGGAGACGAACATTTTATTTTTCGATTCACAATTTTCGACCAATAAATGTGGTCAAAGCCATTTTTAGAGGTATTTTTTGGACAATTTTACAGATAACACTATCAAATTAAAAGAATTCAGTTTCAAACAAAAATCCATTGGAAAACATGCGCCATAAACTGCTTGGGCCCAAAATTTGAAGCTTTTCCAAAATTTATTTCCAGAGATATAGCCATATTAGTGTTTTTCGTCTTATTTTTACCCTATTTTTCCCATTAAATTTTTGGTTTTATACAGAATCATATACTGAACATCAAATTTGAAGTCCCGGCTCGTTCTCGCACGAAAGATCGACAAGTCGTCAAGTCGAAGCAAATTAAACAAATATGTATATGTAACAAATAAATAATACAAAAATATTTTCAAAATTCTGCCATTGTTTGTTACTCAACTGTTATTTTTTTTTTGGCACTAGACATTTTTTTTGGCACCAGACATTTTTTGAAAATGCTAAAATTTTAATAATTTGCTATACGGAATTTTATGAAAATTTCAGTTTTTTACAAAAAAAAAAGCATGAATACAGTGAAATAGCATACCAAATTTCGCTTCGTTTGATACCCATATTGCATATTTTGAAAATTTGAGCTTGTTCGAAAAATATGCTAATTTGTGAAAATTATAGTACTTTCAAAAAATCTCTAATAAAGTGAAAAAGCATTTAAAATTTCGCTTCGTTTGATACCCATATTGCAAATTATGAAAATTTTAGTACTTTCGAAAAAATACGGTATTTTGTGAAACATTTTATAAAAACCAAACCAAATTTCGCTTCGAATACTTTCGAAAAAATACGGTATTTTGTGAGCAATTTTGAGTACATTTTTTACATTGAAACTTACTAGATTTTCAAAAATATATTCTTAGTAAAAGTATTGAAAATTTAACAAAATATGATTGAATTAATCGATTTAAGAAAGATTTTAAAAATGAGTTATCGTCCATTATCGGCGATTAGAGTATCGCCGATAGAATTATCGAAATAACGATCACGATAACCATTATCATTATCGTCAGACGATAATATTATCGACGATAATTTTATCGTTAACAACTTTGGTTTAAACACATTTTTTTGTTATTGTCTTCTCTTGAACTTTGTAGAACATTGTTACACTCTTAAAAATAACCCTGCAAAGTTACAAAAAACTTGAAATTTGAAGATCTATTCTATTCCCTTCTGGGTTATTGCAGATTTAAAAAGTTATTAAATTTCGCATAAAATGTCTAATGCCAAAAAAAATAAAAAATTACAGTTGAGTAACAAACAAAGGCAGAATTTTGAAACTATTTTTGTATTATTTCAATGAATAATACGTTTTTCCGGAATTCTGAATACGCCATCGCCATTGGGGGTTTAATTTTACATAAAAGTTACTTCGAGATCTAAATTTCGAAATCATCAACATTTCAGGATGTAATATGAACAAGTGTTTTGTCGCGTGTTCAAAAATTAGAGGGTTCCTATTTTGTGAGAGTTGGCCTAGAATGACCCAGGTAGAAATGCTCAATAGAATCAATCAACATCTAGCGTGCCAGCCTTGTTCCAAATCGTGGATTTTTTTGAGCAAATAACATCGCATCGCTACATTTGATGCATCCTTTCAATTGCTCGGTTGGTTTGGAGAGGTCTCTAAAACCGATAACCTGACCACTTGCAAAATAGCTGGATCCAACAAACTGAACTTTTGAAACTCGGTTCAAAGGTTGTCGAAAAACCGAAAAATAGATATCAGAAGTTATGCCTTCCCTGTGAAAAAGACCATACAGGTGGTATTGCATATTTGCCTCATATCGTATTGACTGCATTCGTGCAACTGTTGGGAGTCGAATTCTTGTTGGTATCTGCATTGTGGAGAGCCTTCGAAACTGTTGATGACCTCATCCAACGTGATGATACTTACCTAGCCACCAACCAAATTTCTTTACCACAGGACCGGCTCTTGAGCGTTGAATAGATTGATCCCAACATGGGAATATGGCCACTTGAAAAATGGTGGATTGAATGATCCGAGCTTTGAAAACTCGATTGAAATGCATCACAAAAAAAAAAATAGAATGGCACTTGAGATTTTTTAGAATCGCTTGATTTTTTTTTTTATAAAAAGACGTAAAGGAATACGACATATTTTAAATTTACAAAATGTTTTCAAAAGTATCATTACGTCGAAAACTCTGTAAAATCTAGTTGCAAAGAAAATTGTAACTTTGAAACACACCACATCCAAATTAATGCTCCAATTCGGTTAGATTGCAATGGATTTAGTCCCAACCAAGTGGCGGTGTGTCCCTTTGGACAAATCTTCCCCTGTCAGAATTACCTCTGCCGGCGGATCGACAGACAACAAACTAGTGCTGAGACCATCCGGAGGTAATCGGGAAAAGCTGAGTGAAAAGCACTTCCCTCGATTCCACGTGTCGCTGCTATACCGGCACGTGTGCTCCCGCCATCATCGTAGCCAACAAAAGTTTTCCCCCCATTTGCCAAAACCATCACTAAGAGCTCCCAATTTCCCGTCCGTCCCCGTCCCACTCCCACAACCAATTCGTATGAAAACGTTTTTATCCAAATGAAACGACTGTTGTCATCGTCGTCAACCGAATTCGTGCACTCTGGTCTCGTTCTGGGCACACACACACACACACACACACACACACACACACACAAACATATGGCTGCTGCTACATTCAGCACTAGAACGATTTTGTACTGAGGTACAGTACCTGGTCTGGTCTGGCTTGTGATGGCGACAGGCAGCAGCATCTTTCAGACGTGTTCCGACAATCCTTGTGTGGAGGAACGTTGTATGACAGCGTATATCGAGAGAGAAATTTACGGCAATGTCAACTTGCTGCCGAAGGGGAGCCCCTTGCCTCTTTGGAGGATGTCCGGAACAGTGGGTCACAAGGATTTAAAAGAGTTCTACGAATATTTTAACAAATTTGCAAATTTTTTGGGCACCTTTCATATGATACGAAATTGTATTTTTGAATTATTTTTTTATAGTATAGTTTTTGTCACATGGTATTCAGGCTAATAAATGGCTTAGCTAAAAATAATTTTTTATTGCAAAAACTGGTTTAAATTACAAGTTTTTCATAATGAACTCTCCCCCGCTCTTACAGACTGTTATTTTTTCAAATACTATTAAAAAAAATCCGTTTTTGAAAAATATCAGTGCAATTTTCATCCGATTTGGTCACGGTGAACAAAAAAATCAAATTTCCCGGGAAACGGGAAATATTTTTTTCGGGAAATCCCGGGAATTCCCGGGAATTTTTTTCCCGGTACGGGAAATTGGACGCTCTAATATCAACCCTTATCGAATTCATTCGTAGAGTCGTAACGTAACGGCCGTAGACTCCAAGATCTGTATTCCAGGACGCTTTGGAGGACCCAGAATATCCCAAAAGTGGTCCAAAAAGTTCGTAGTGATGTGTATGGGTCCCATAAACATGATTGAAATTGAATCTGCAGTTGCTGAAATTGAACTCGCAGTTGCTACTACGTTATTGACCAGGACCTCCAGAAGTTACATCCACGAGCCGTGGAAGATGAGTGGGAGCTATCTTTCCTCGCTTCGCAACTTTTTAAAGGCCCCTACACCCAAAACTGGTAGCGCTAGTCCGAGAGAATGATGGTCTCGAGTCGAGAGAATAGTGGTACCATTCACGGACGCAGAGAACACAGCTCGAGATGGGCGATAGAACTATTCTCTCGAGGTTCATTTGCAAAAAAAGTTCATCCGTCAAACAAAAAACCAAAAGTGTCGACAACGGGAATCGAACCAGAGACCTTTGACAAACCAATCCAATGACTTAGCTGCCTCGGCCACCACAGCTTGGTGACCAAGGAGAAGTCAGAAGTCGATGTATGACACTTGTTGGAGATTAATTGATTCAACTAACGAATGAACTCATTTGTTATGATGGTGTGAGTTGGTACCATTATTCTATCGATTTTGGCACTGAGCCCTCAACAAATTTTGAGAGAACGATTATCTCGACTCTGAATTTTGGGTGTATCATGCTGATCAATACCGGCGCCGGCCACGACCGGTGGTAGGGTCTCGGGGAAGTGGATGGGAATGTTAGTCCGATACTTGAGTGATAGAGACCGCCCAATCGACTCCATCTCTGACAAAGTATCACATGAGTTTTGAGGGAGTTAGTCGATGGGTATGAGGTCAGGATTCACGAGTGGCAGTGATGTGACCATGAGCATTTTGTTTATCGGTTGAAAATGTTTAAATCTTAGGCAACCGGCTGCGGAAAGATAAATAATCGATTATTTAAAAAGTGTTTTAATCGAACGCGTGCCAACCGAGCAGTAGTGCTATGGGCTGGACGTATCAGTATATTTTTACTGTTTGTACAATTTAGATAACACGAGCAAATTCAAAAAAAAGTAAATAAAAGACGCTTAAGTCTTCATAAAATCGATACACCCAAAATTCAGAGTCGAGATAATCGTTCTCTCAAAATTTATTGAGGGCTCAGTGCCAAAATCGATAGAATAATGGTACCAACTCACACCATCATAACAAATGAGTTCATTCGTTAGTTGAATCAATTAATCTCCAACAAGTGTCATACATCGACTTCTGACTTCTCCTTGGTCACCAAGCTGTGGTAGCCGAGGCAGCTAAGTCATTGGATTGGTTTGTCAAAGGTCTCTGGTTCGATTCCCGTTGTCGACACTTTTGGTTTTTTGTTTGACGGATGAACTTTTTTTGCAAATGAACCTCGAGAGAATAGTTCTATCGCCCATCTCGAGCTGTGTTCTCTGCGTCCGTGAATGGTACCACTATTCTCTCGACTCGAGACCATCATTCTCTCGGACTAGCGCTACCAGTTTTGGGTGTAGTTTAATGAGTTTATACTAAGACTGCCAGTTGGAATAAATTATTACGACCAACGAATATAAACGAAAAGAAAACAGGACACCACGTAACCGATTGTAATGAAATTAAAACAATTACTTAAACGAACTAAACAGGCGGCGTGCCTTCCAATCAACGATTCATTATTGGTAGATGATATGACCAGAAAGTGAAACATAATCGTTGCCTTCCGATCTTCGACGCTTTGAGAAGGTCTTAATTATATACTCGATTCTGTATTTTTTTGCCGTCGGCGTGCCATCTGAGCAACGATGCTAAGGGAAGGGCTTTCAAAACGAAATGATATTTTAAGTAACGTATTATTCATTATCATGTAAACCTCAAATAGTGCTGATACACTGAACTGTTTCAATTTCTTTCTTGCGGATTCTCGCGCGCCGATTCGCCCACCGATCTCAACCACGAACACCACACGAATCACATGATTGAAATTGATTCTCAGTCAAAATTATGGTAAAATTACGTTGTTAAGATGGTGGACTCAAAGAACAGTTTCAGGATATTTTAAAGAACTCAGAATATCCCAAAGCTGGTTCAAAGAGTTTACCAAAAGGACTTAGGGTCATTAGAAGAAACTGTATTCCAGGACAGTTTGGAGGACCTAGAACACCTAACAAAAAATGTAGCTTGTTTTAATTGTTTTTAGTTACTTATGGCTGAACTGAATTACTATTACCTCATCGATTTGCATGAACCTTTGTTAGAGAGCAATCTCTACGAAATCGGTCTTTTTTTTTTTAATTTTAATTTTTGTATTTTTTAATCCAGCTAAAACTTTTTTGGTATGCCCAAAGAAGCCATTTTGCATCATTAGTTTGTCCATATAATAATGATACATAAAAATTCAAAAATCTGCATCTTTTGAAGGAATTTTTTGATCGATTTGGTGTCTTCGACAAAGTTGTAGGTATGAATAAGGACTACACTGAAAAAAATGATACACGGTTAAATTTTTTGGTTATTTTTAATTGCACTTTTCGCCACAAAAACTTGATTTGCAAAAAAATGCTATTTTTATTTTTTTTATTTTCTGATATGTTTTAGGTGACATCAAATGCCAGTTTTTCAGAAATTTCCAGAACGGGCAAAAAATCCTTGACCGAGTTATGAATGTTTGATCTACATAAACCCAGAAGGGTCATTTATTTCATTTAGAGCAAAATTTTTCATTTTGAATTGTCATGTTTATTTCTAACTTTGCAGGGTTATTTTTTAGAGTGTAATAATGTTCTATAAAGTTGTAGAGCTGACAATAAAAAAGATGTATAAACATAAGGGGTTTGCTTTTAAGCATCCCGGGTTATCAAGATTTTACGAAACAAATGTTCAAAAACTGAAGAGGTCGTACCGTCCCTCTGTCATGATATATCAAAAAAACGAACCTCAGATTCGTGATCAGGGACAAATGTGACCTCTTAGGACAAAGTTTCACGCAAACCGAAAGGGGTCGGGGCAACTCTATAACCTCTATATATTTGTAGAATATTGATACTCTCTAAAAATATCCATACAAAGTTACAAAAACACGTTTTTTTTCTAAATTAAGACATTAGCTTTCTGGGTGGCATGTCCCACAACTTTTCACAGTTAACTAATGAAAGATTGGCAGAGGTTTTAAAACTATTGTTGTATTTCTTTTTATGAAAAAGGAGTTTAATTTTACATAAAAATCCTTTTGACACCAAATTTCCACATTACTACAATTTCAGGCCGCAAATTACTGAAAAAACATTTTTTTTATTGTTCAAAAATAGAAGGGGTCGTACCGCTCCACAATCACGAGAAATTAAAAAATTGAACTCGAATTTGTGATCAAGGGCCAAAATTACCTCTTAGGACAAAGTTTCACGCAAATTGAAGAGGGGTCGGGCGACTGTTGTGTAGGTTGGCGGAGAAGAACCCAAATAAGTTCTATCTTAAAATTATTCCATAAATTTGAAATAAGTGTCACGTGTTAGATACCCATGTTTCACCATTTCTACCCCACCGTGAAACCCCACCCCCTCTCAAAACAATTCCTCTGCGATCAAAGTAGGTTGTCGATACTGGGGAGTTGCATACGGTTCCTGAGGGCAGTGATCGTAAAGCGCTGCGGCCCCTTCCACGTGCACGATGCTAGAACACCGGCAAAACGGCACTGTCAACCGAAGCCGATTCCGATGTTGCGGGAAGAATCGTGCAAGAAAGCTTCCACCCTTTCTTCCCTCACCGTTGTCTTTCAGCTCGAAGAGCTCAAGACACGATGAGACAGCCTAAATTATTGATGACAATTTTCTGATGCGTGTATACATTTTAATTTAATATTTTCACTCTAGAGGTAAACGGAGGGGGAGCCCTGCTGAAAGAAGGGGGGAAAGTGAAGCGCTGTGCAGAAAGAGGGGGAAGAAAATTGTTTTCTAAATATTTCATGTGGCCGCTTTGCTGCCGGTTTTTGCGCCGGAACCGGGGTCAACCCCCCGCTTTGGTCTCGATTCCGCCCCGTGTTGGTTCCCCGGGCCATAAAGCTTCGGGTCGTATATTTCGCAGAATTGGATGATGGCGGCAGGGCGGAGAATTACGAGCGATTGCAAACAGGGCTGTTCTGTGAAAGAGAAGGATTCTGGTCACAGGAAACAGGACAAGGAACCTGCTGCTGCGGTGGAATGCAGCACGCACGCACGCAAGTCACGATTTTAGGTCTAAATTGAATGAAAAGGATTTCACGATGACAGGTAGGACTTTTCGTGCTCACGCACGCACGCACATTTACACACAAGCATATTGGAAGAGGAGCGCCAATAAAAGTTGTCAGTTATAGAGTTGGAGAAAAAGGTGGGAGGAGGCTGGAGGAGCAGTAATTTGCGTGTAATATATAGGAAGCTATTGGTTTCAGGTGTATTTTTTGATGGTTGTAGTTACTGTCATTCCTGATATTCAGAACAGTTGAGAGTTGGGCCACTGTTCAAAAAATCGTAGAAAATCGACTGAATGCAAATTTTAACGTTTAATATCACAGTGAATTTATTTTTTACAAAATAATTACCGCAAAAAAAATCGTTTTTTCTAGTTAAAATGTATTGACTTTATCTTTGCCCAAAAAGAAAAGTAAAGTTATTTTCGTAGAAAACCATCTTGCAGATGATTCCATCACTACTTCTCAAAGTTATGCATCACACGACCGTTTCTTTCATATCAAAATATTCTTTAGAAATAGTATGTTCAAAGATACGCCCGGTCTAGTTTCAATTGTTCTATTACGGGATGAAAACATCAAAGACTCGAGTACTTTTTCTGTTAGCATCTTTCTTCCTTTTCCGGAAAATGCCACCTTTCATTTCATCCACATTTTCCATTGTCCTGGCACCATGTCCTGAAGAGAGTGACAATTAGTTTCCCGTTTAGCTTGCCAACCTCCGGTTGACGCCAGGTGGCCTTTTAGCCCAAAGTTCATTTCGAACATTTTTGCCCCGTTCTTCTTCTGTCTCCTGTCTCTCTCTCTCTCCGTCCTCAATCAAAGACTTCAAACGATGAAAGCTGCTGCAGCGATGGAACGCCCACACACCTTAGCTGGGCGGTGGAAAAAGCATCACGTCATGGTGACCTTTTCTGGACCAAAACGGAACGTCATCCGGTCATCATCAATCATCTCCCCTCGGAGTTGGTCACCGAGGCGTTTCTGGTGCTCCCATGACCTCGGGGCCACCAGGTTGGCCAATTTGGCTTCCTCGCATCCAGGTCCGTATCCTTAATTTGTTTACCCTTTTGCTGATCAGGCTCATCATCGTCACTTCCCTGGCTTGGTTGGCCGCCTGTCAATCTAACTTTACAGCGTGATGGACTCACTCATCAGTCGATGGCCTGCAGCTCACTTGAACTATTAAATGCAAATTAATTTCCACCTATTAGATGCAAAATGCGTCACTTTGGCCTCCGGAGGTTGTCCCGTTGCCGCCCCGGGGGGGTTAGGTAAAGGCGTGAACCTAATTCGTATGCTTAAGCATTATTAAATTATCCTAAAATGGGGCGTAAAGAGTACCCAGCCGCCGCCGGCCACTTGCCGCCACTCAATTTGGTATGATGGGGCTACCGAAAGTGGGTTTCCAGCTTGGGTGAGTGGCCCTTAAGCGGAATTGGCTTCCAAATTTTATACAACATTTGAGATTCATACTTTTAAGCAGCATGTTGATTTTTGTTAATGAAAGGATGATGATGATGACCTTAAATGCTAAATTTACCTTGAATTAGAAAATTTTATGATTATGCATGGATTTTGATAATAAACTTTGTTGGTCTGTGCATATTACACTATTTTATACTTCATAATAAAATAATTAAATTACTTTCATTTTAGAAAAAAAATGTCTGAGTGTGATTTTTAAAGAGCAGCCCTCTAGAATTTTGCAAAAAATCTTGATTTTAATTTTTGTATTTTTGTTTTTGTACGAAGCATTGTCCATTAGCCTGTCCCATTTTGAGGTCATGTCGAGGAATTTCAGGTGCTCACTTCTTAAACAGTACACCCAAAACTGGGCAGCACTTGTCCGAGAGAATAATGGCCTCGAGTCGAGAGAATAGTGACACCATGCACGGACACAGAGAACACAGCTCGAGATTGGCGAGAGAATTATTATATCGAGGTTCATTTGCAAAAAAAGTTCATCCATCAAAGCAAAAAACAAAATGTGTCGGCTACGGGCATCGAACCAGAGACCTTTGACATACTTACTCAATGACTTAACTTCCCGGCCACCACAGCTTGGTGAACAAGGAGTGTTCAGATGCCAATGTATGACACTTGTTGGAGATTTATTGTTTCAATTAATGAATGAACTCATTTGTTATGGTGGTGTGAGTTGGTAGAATTATTCTCTCGATTTTGGCGCTGAGCCCTCAATAAATCTTGAGGGAACGATTCTCTCGACTCGGAATTTTGGGTGTAGATTGTGATGTTAGGAACAATGTTTTCTTAGACAAGAAAAAATAATAAAATACTTTCTCGCACCCCCTAGTCGATTTACTGAAAAAAGTCCCTTTTTTGAACAAATTTTCTAAAATCGCTTGGAATCAATACAAAAACTGTTTCGATCAGGTGTGTATTATCTTCTAACGATAGGTTTTTGTCCATAGATTACGATGCACTATCAATATTGGATCAACACTTAATTTTTTGGACTCTCCCAGGCGGATTTTTGTCGAAAAAATCGCATTTTTACGAAACTTTTTTCAGAAATGCTCATTTAATTTAGAGTAGCCTATTTTTCCTAGTAAAACCAATACATGCAGCATGACGAACTTTTTCCCCTCTGAGAAAATGCAATTTCGACACTCCAGAGCCGAGATATTGGAGTTTTAGTGAGAAAAAAAGTGCCAATTTTCAAAATTTCGCAGAATTCAGAAGCAAGGCCTACTAATTACACGATGTTGCAAGCATGTGTCGCAAAGGTCAGGATATGCTTTCTTTTAGTAATTTTGGCCGCTGAATCCGAATCTTAAATCAAATTTCGTGTAAACAGTGATGTTTTAGAGCTACACCCTTTTGGAATATTGTTTGTGTGTTTAAATCGCTGCAATTTAAATTGCTTGCAAGTTCGGTCATACTTTTCTCGGTTTTCGTTCCACTTTGATTGATTATTTACTCACATAGCTGTTTAATGTTTTTTACGTTTTGATTATCTTAAGCAATTCGAAAAATCGCATATTGTTATTTGGCGGGGGCTTAGGGACTATCCATAAACCACGTGGACACTTTGTTTTTTTAAATTTCAGACCCCCCCCCCCATTTTAATATAACAAATCTTTTTGATATGGAGCGTGGACAATCGCTGAACCCCCCCTCCCCCACTCTAAAAGTGTCCACGTGATTTATGAACTTTATATACTACAGTTTATATTGATATATTGATTAATAAATAGAGAAAACTAAAAATTCTGAAGCTTCTTTGATGGTTGTTACATTTTTTTTATAGAAAATGTTCGGAAATGTCTTCTAGAACTTATTTTAATGCAATTTTCCAAAGAAGTTTTCCAAATGCAGCTACTTTTCCTAAAATTTTATCTGGTATTCTTTTTTTTTAAATCCATATTAGCTTAAGACCCCGCCAAATAAAAATATGCGATTTCCGAATTGCTAAACACATTGTTAAAATATAATCAGAACGTTGTTCTATGAGTGGTATTTAAAAACGTGGGTATTATAGAACACCTAGATGTTTGGGTATCTAAAGATCGGAAATTTTATATCCTTTCCGATGCCACATAGGTTGACTTGTAAATTGTGGACCGGTTCGGATGCCGGCGGATTTTCCGACGACGTAATTCCGGGTTGGTACGAAATTCCAACGAAAAATCTATTCTATCGATACAAAGACGACCCCCAAAACGGTGTTATACCCACTCCAAAATGTTTATTTAGCAATTCTATGGTAATATATTGACATTTAGTTAAATTAAAAGTTTGCAAAATTAAGTTAAGATAAGTTTTATATATAATTTCAAGAGTTATATAAACTTTCGTACTAAGTAATTGGTAAACTTTATATTCAATCCAAATTATTTTTTTAATCGGTCAAGGATTCCTATTTGGAGTTGGGAGACTGGATTTATGGTGATTTGTCAACAAATAACTTTATTTATGATAGTTTTTCGAAAGGTGTACAAACGTTTTTTGCACCTTTTTTTGATTTTTGTAATAGTATTTGTTATATAACTTTTTATAGAAATAGTTTGGCATGAGTTTCTGAACAAAACGTAGTACTAGGTTTCTATCAACATTAAATTGTTTAGATGTTTCATCACAATATGTACGTAGTGCCCAAGGGGTGTAAATACTTTTTTTACATACTGTAGGTGGCGATTTTACTGTTTCTTGTAAAAATATGAAAATCGTTATTTATTAATGATTGTCAATCAGGATGTCATTGATTGATGCAATCAGATTTGTTTCAGAACTAATATTCCTTCAGTGCCTTCTTGAATTATGGACGCCTTAACCTTAAATGGTTAGTTTTTCTTAAATTTTCTCCACATATTTAGTATTGATCCATTTTTTTAAAGATTTAAAAAAAAATCAGCTATCAAAACTTTACTGAACAATATTTTTAATTGATGTTGTTTATCTTATTTTGACTTTCTGAGCGGTTCCATGTTATAAATATTAATAAACCGAAAAAAGCATGATCACGATCATGAATTTTTCCTGTTTTTTTTTTTTTTGAAGATTGTTCTGGAAGTCTAGGGAGGCTGTTGTGTTACATATTGAAATTACTTATTTTAAACTTCGTCATAGATATCTTCCAGAGTAGTTCTCTACGTTTTCGCAAATCTACTTTTTTTTGTATTTTTCGATTTAGATAAAATTTTGTCCATGTATTCCTTATGTCAAAATAAGCCATTTTGCGAAAGCTTTGAAATCATAGGTTCGATTCCATGTGTATAAAATGAAACTTGCTGTTCTTTTAAATAAAAATTATTTCGAAAATCAAAAATCAAGTTCAAAATTTTAAAAGGTCAAATAAAGTCGTTTTTGGCCTTTCCAAAAAGTTATTCTTGATTATGAAAAATCGAAATAATTTTTATAAAAATTAGCAATATATTCTATTAAAGTTCAATTCTTTGATTGAAAATCAGATCTATAGTTTCCGAGGCAAAGTGAGTTGACAGTTGACAGCTCATTAGATGACACTGAGAAAAACTCTTTTTCACAAATTTAAACTTCAAGAAGCTGTATTTCAGCAACCAGCAATCCGATCAACGAAGTCAAAAAGAAAAAATGTAGAAAATGTTATTAATCTTTCTTAATTTTTTTTAACAGGAATGCTTTTCTTTCATGAAATATTTTTGAATTGCAAAACATTAACATTACCATTAATTTTCAGTTGTTAATTAGATTTTCAACGTTTATTTTTTTGAAATTGCCGTTTTTGAAAATATCAAATAATTTCAAAAATTCAAAAATTCATATCTTGGGAATTCAACTTTTGATGCTAAAACGTCATGTATAAAAATCGGATTTTTTCGGTTTTTTTTTTTTGCTGAAGAAAACAAATCGGTCAGAATCAGTCAAAATCCTATCTCCAGTTACAGGTTTTCGAGTTTTCACAGGCACATTTTGTATGACCAGCTCCATACAAAATTGTATGGAGTCTTGCATGGAAAAATAATGATGCAAAATGGCTTATTTTAACTTAGGGAATGCATAGATAAAGTTTCATCAAAATAAAAATAAAAATCTCGAAAAAAATTGCTAAATTCTTTGCTCAGTTATTTAAAAACTGAAAATAAGCATTATCGAAGATTTATGAATTATGGATGACAATTGAATGTTTGAAGCCCTTTTCTCAAAGATAACGATTGAAAAAGTTTAGAAATCTAAATTCCTAAACCTTCATGAAGATTTACTTTTTATTTCTCCATATTACCTATTTTGAAAAATAATGTTTATGGGAGTATGGGAAAATGTGACCTGCAAATCTGAAAAAATAAGACAAAAGTTCTTGGAGGGTTTTAATAAAAAATATTTTTTTTTCACAAATTTTACCCCTTTAAAGCCTGCCATTCCGCTCGAATACTCGGCGTTGTAACAAGGACTCTTTTACGGGGAACAGTTCACGCTGGATGAGCTCAGCGACACCCTACCATGCACCAGTCGCACAGCCGGTTCTATGGCCATGTAGCGATCGATTCCTACAAGTGGGCAATGAACACGTTCTGCGCTACTCTCGGTGGAGTACCTACTCTTGGAACCATCCGGCTGAGGTTCATGCTGGCGTTAAATATGCCAACAATCTGCTCTGCCGGAAAAGTGCCACCCAACCAGGCGTTTCAGGCTGAGGTGCAGCACCTCAGCTCTATGGCGTATGAATATTAATTCGTTTAACAGTCAAGTTACTAAGCCCCATTTCAGCGTTACATGGATTTTCAACAAGCTGTAACTTGGTGAAAACTACATGAAATATCAACTTAATGTATACCATTGGATTCGAAAATTAATCAACTTTAATTTAAAAATATTTAATATGGTGGTTTAGGGGGGCGGGTCCCCGGGGGGAGGGGCCAAAGGAAAAAAAACAGCGTTACATGGAATTCAAGGGCTCAGAGCACATCGTAAAATAACCCAAAATACCAACTTATATAGGTTTTTGGAAAGGGGAGAACCTCTACTTTAAGGGAAAAATATTTAAAACATGTTAAAAATATTTAAACAATTTAAAAAAAATAGTTATCGTAACTATTTTTACAAAAGTAATATTCATTTGAACTATAAAGCCAAATTTTGAAGAAATATGGTCATGCGACATATCAAAATTCATGAAATTATTCCAGGAATCGATATATGAGCAATTCAACCTGATTCGGTTGAACCGGTAAAATTACCGGTACCGGTTGAACCGATTCCGGGGTTGTATCACTAACCATATCATGCGACGTGTCAAAACTCTTCAAATTAGCTCAACAATCTTTTCGTGATAAATTTGAACCGATTCAGTTGAACCGGTTCAAATAACCGGTACCGGTTTGAACCGATTCAGTGTTTTTACTGCAAATCATGCCATGCGACGTGTCAAAACTCTTCAAATAATCTCAACAATCTTTTCGTGATAAATTTGAACCGATTCAGTTGAACCGGTTCAAATAACCGGTACCGTTTGCACCGATTCCTTGTTTTTACAGCAAACCATGTAGTGCGACGTGTCAACAATTTTCAAATAACCTCAACAATCTATTGGTAATGAATATGAACCGATTCAATTGAACCGGTTCAAACAACCGTTACCGTTTATACCGATACCACGTGTTAAACATTTTCAAATAATCTCAACAATATATTGGTAATGAAATTGAACCAATATGGTTGAACCAGATCAAATTACCGGTACCGGTTAGGACCAATTTTATGTTTTATAGCAATCCAAGTAATGCGACCTGTTTTCGTGAATAATTTGAACCGATTTTGTTGTACTGTTTCAAAAATCTGGTAACGATTCGCACATATTCCATGATTTTACTGCAATGATATGGTCATGCGACGTTTCACATAAGGCTACTGCAAATATTTTTCAAAGTTTTGTCACTCCCATCCCTTCGAAATCTACTCGAAATATCAGGGGGCAAAAGACATTTCAAAAAACTTGTAAATTTCGATAGAAATTTATGTGCAATCAGCTGAAATCAATTTAAAATGCATTCCTTTGCGTTTAAAATCATTTTTAGTATGTGCTGGTTTATAAAAAAAATATTTTCGATGTAAACCTTTTTGCAATGATTGTCGTATTTCAAATTATTTCCTTTTGACTTGAACAGTCCAACGTACAAAAATAACAACCGTTTCCTACCATAAATTGATAAATTGATAAGGCTGGTACAAATATTTTTAAAAGTTTTTTGATAAATTGATAAATTGATAAATTGATAAATTGATAAATTGATAAATTGATAAATTGATAAATTGATAAATTGATAAATTGATAAATTGATAAATTTATAAATTGATAAATTGATAAATTGATAAATTGATAAATTGATAAATTGATAAATTGATAAATTGATAAATTGATAAATTGATAAATTGATAAATTGATAAATTGATAAATTGATAAATTGATAAATTGATAAATTGATAAATTGATAAATTGATAAATTGATAAATTGATAAATTGATAAATTGATAAATTGATAAATTGATAAATTGATAAATTGATAAATTGATAAATTGATAAATTGATAAATTGATAAATTGATAAATTGATAAATTGATAAATTGATAAATTGATAAATTGATAAATTGATAAATTGATAAAAAACATTTGGTTATTCATGACGGGATATTTTTTAATTCAATTTTGTTTCAAAAATTGCAAAGCGCTGTTTATAATTTTCTAATTTTCCAAAATCAAATGTTAACTGCAATACAGTCAAGACACGATTATCCGATTATGTCTAAGGTTTGTATGGGACTTCGAATAATCGAATAACGAACAATTTGTTTTCCTTTTTTTATTTCCATACGAACGAAGTTGACTTTATAGCTGTCGGCCACCATTGCTAGTACCAACCACTAGTGTCTTCCTTTTTATCTACAAGGACTGCGCCGCCCTGGGCTCCTAAGTGTACGAGAGTATGGCACGGAGCGACGGCGCCGAATACCCGTATTTACACAAAGAATTTTTAGAGCGCCCGCCGCGGGATTCGAACCAGCAACCTCTGGATTATGAGTCCAGTGCGTGGTGCGATTGATCCTTACGGGCGGGACAATTTCCATACTGTTAACATCAATTTCGAGTTCCTTGACCCCATTGTGAAAATTTGAATGGTTGATTGACTATTAAATAAAAAAAAGCATTTTTTAAAATATTTTATAGCCGCCAAAATGGCCGTCATCTTGGACTAAAAAATTCTAAAAAGATTCCTAAGCTCGACAATTGAAAATAAGACAAAGATTTTTTTTTCGATTCGATTATTCAAAGCGAAATTTTGCCAGGCCTTCGGATATCCGAGTCTGGACTGTACATTGAATTATGCCAATTATAATTATTTTATCATTTTATCAATTTATCAATTTATCAATTTATCAATTTATCAATTTATCAATTTATCAATTTATCAATTTATCAATTTATCAATTTATCAATTTATCAATTTATCAATTTATCAATTTATCAATTTATCAATTTATCAATTTATCAATTTATCAATTTATCAATTTATCAATTTATCAATTTATCAATTAATCAATTTATCAATTTTTTAATTTATCAATTTATCAATTTATCAATTTATCAATTTATCAATTTATCAATTGATCAATTTATCAATTTATCAATTTATCAATTTATCAATTTATCAATTTATCAATTTATCAATTTATCAATTTATCAATTTATCAATTTATCAATTTATCAATTTATCAATTTATCAATTTATCAATTTATCAATTTATCAATTTATGAATTTATGCATTTATGAATTTATGAATTTATGAATTTATGGATTTATGAATTTATGAATTTATGAATTTATGAATTTATGAATTTATGAATTTATGAATTTATGAATTTATGAATTTATGAATTTATGAATTTATGAATTTATGAATTTATGAATTTATGAATTTATGAATTTATGAATTTATGAATTTATGAATTTATGAATTTATGAATTTATGAATTTATGAATTTATGAATTTATGAATTTATGAATTTATGAATTTATGAATTTATGAATTTATGAATTTATGAATTTATGAATTTATGAATTTATGAATTTATGAAGTTATGAATTTATGAATTTATGAATTTATGAATTTATGAATTTATGAATTTATGAAGTTATGAATTTATGAATTTATGAATTTATGAATTTATGAATTTATGAATTTATGAATTTATGAATTTATGAATTTATGAATTTATGAATTTATGAATTTATGAATTTATGAATTTATGAATTTATGAATTTATGAATTTATGAATTTATGAATTTATGAATTTATGAATTTATGAATTTATGAAGTTATGAATTTATGAATTTATGAATTTATGAATTTATGAATTTATGAATTTATGAAGTTATGAATTTATGAATTTATGAATTTATGAATTTATGAATTCATGAATTTATGAATTTATGAATTTATGAATTTATGAATTTATGAATTTATGAATTTATGAATTTATGAATTTATGAATTTATGAATTTATGAATTTATGAATTTATGAATTTATGAATTTATGAATTTATGAATTTATGAATTTATGAATGTATGAATTTATGAATTTATGAATTTATGAATTTATGAATTTATGAATTTATGAATTTATGAATTTATGAATTTATGGTAGGAAACGGTTGTCATTTTTGTACGTTGGACTGAAAAGTCAAAAGGAAATAATTTGAAATACGACAGTCATTGAAATTTTGAAATTTCTTCTGCCCCCTGATATTTCGAGTCATTTTCCTTTTGCGAAACGTCGCATGACCATGTCATTGCAGTAAAATCATGGAATATGTGCAAATCGTTACCTGTTTTTGAACAATTACAACAAAATCGGTTCAAATGATTCACGAAAACAGGTCGCATTACTTGGTTTGCTATAAAACATGAAATTGGTTCTAACTGGTACCGGTTATTTGATCTGGTTCAACCATATTGGTTCAATTTCATTACCAATATATTGTTGAGATTATTTGAAAATGTTTAACGCGTGGTATCGGTATAAACGGTAACGGTTGTTTGAACCGGTTCAATTGAATCGGTTCATATTCATTACCAATAGATTGTTGAGGTTATTTGAAAATTGTTGACACGTCGCACTACATGGTTTTCTGTAAAAACAAGGAATCGGTGCAAACGGTACCGGTTATTTGAACCGGTTCAACTGAATTGGTTCAAAATTATCACGAATAGTTTGTTGAGATTATATGAAGAATTTTTACACGTCGCATTGCATGATTTGCAATAATAACCCTGAATCGGTTCAAACCGGTTCCGGTTATTTGAACCGGTTCAACTGAATCGGTTAAAATTTATCACGAAAAGATTGTTGAGCTAATTTGAAGAGTTTTGACACGTCGCATGACATGGTTAGTGATACAACCCCGGAATCGGTTCAACCGGTACCGGTAATTTTACCGGTTCAACCGAATCAGGTTGAATGGCTCATATATCGATTCCTGGAATAATTTCATGAATTTTGATATGTCGCATGACCATATTTCTTCAAAATTTGGCTTTATAGTTCAAATGAATATTACTTTTGTAAAAATAGTTACGATAACTATTTTTTTTAAATTGTTTAAATGTTTTTCACATGTTTTAAATATTTTTCCCTTAAAGTAGAGGTTCTCCCCTTTCAAAAACCTATATAAGTTGGTATTTTGGGTTATTTTACGATGTGCTCTGAGCCCTTGAATTCCATGTAACGCTGTTTTTTTTCCTTTGGCCCCTCCCCCCGGGGACCCGCCCCCCTAAACCACCATATTAAATATTTTTATATTAAAGTTGATTAATTTTCGAATCCAATGGTATATATGAAGTTGATATTTCATGTAGTTTTCACCAAGTTACAGCTTTTTGAAAATCCATGTAACGCTAAAACGGGGCTTAGTAGTCTACGGGTACTTTTCTGGCATAGTTGCCGGAGTGTTTTCTCTTAATATCAGTGGTGGTGCCCTTAGGTGGCGAGAGAGGTGTTCAGATTTGCACTTGGAAAAATGGGGTGAAATTATTTCGAAGTCAATATTCGCGAAAAGTTTACACGATAATACTGCTGTTTTGCTTTGAGCAAATTTGTGAAGCACTTTCTTTGAAAACAACTTTGTTACGGTGTAAACCTAATCCCATGGACCGAGCAAAGTCTTCCCCAAGGACTCATTGCAAGTGCCACTGAGTTCTCTTGCTTGGGTTAATACCGTCGCTGGGAAGCCATTCCATTTGAGATCTGGATCGAAAAACTCCAGCGATGGGACACTGCACCTCATTTAAATTTTAAACTTTCCACACTTTGTGGCCGTAGTGATTCGCAGTCACATTTGCCGTTGACTTTGCGCGGATATTACGGAGCAGCCAGGTATGTGTGTTCCGGGAAATGCCATTATTGTGCAAATTTGCGTCCGCCGAGCGGTTCTTCGAGGACAAGGACTTCAAAAAGGCTCGGCGCCGCATAACGGCCCATCTCGTCGTGACATCCGGGAAGGCACCCTGGAGATGGAATTAATAAATATAAGACCATCGTCGGCGTCATAGTTCAACGGACACGGAATGGGTCACAGGGCGAGCGCACTAAAACAAGACGGAGGGTACATAAATTTGCATCTAGTTAGCAAGACGTCGTGACGGTGGGTGGGTTTGGGGATTTTTCCAAAAAATATTACACGGAGTCGGATTTTACTGATTGTAGTAACTTGATGAAGAACGTTTACAATCCCACTTTCAGCGCACCGCGCTGATGACGAGAGGATTGGCAAATTTGGTCCGTTTTTTTTGTTCGAGATCCCACTCAGCTATTGAAGGGCGTTCATTTGTTGGTCACGGTATTTTCGAGTTACAACGGGGTGCACGGGCTGAGTAGGTAGGTAGTAGGTCAAAGGTTTCGCGCCACCACCAAAACAAATAGCCTTCTGGCTGGTTGCCAGGACTGCCAAAGTGCCATTCAGGATGTTGCATAGTAACGTGGGTATTTGAAGCAGCGAATTTTCGGACGTTAAAAATTTATTGCTCGAATAAGCTCGGATTGTTGGGATGGTGAATTTGGCGTTTTTTGTTTTTGGGGAAAAATGCGAGGGTACAGTGAGTTATTGCGCGTCGTTAAAAATGGTTATGAATTTCAATGGTCTTATCAGTAGGCGAGCAGCGATTACGGATCTCGCACCGCTGGAGTAATCTATGGACTTAACTCGAACAACAATTAAACAACAATTAGTAGAGTTGTGCCCTGTGAAAAAACTTTAAACGTCAGCTGAATATCCTGAAGCTAATTATCACCGCCAGACAGGCACGCGATGAAAGTGTTAAAAGGACTTAAATATTTAACTATCCCTTCCTCATCGTAACTTCTTTCCGGCGATTCAATCAGGTGCAAAAGATGGATTTTTCTCTATCCCAGCAGTTGCTTTTAAACCGGCTCATTAATGATTAATGGCTATTGCTTTCGAAGCTGAGTGCTTTTTTCTAGCGCGGATTGTACTCCTCGTGAGTAATTCAGTGTTTCGTTGATGCATTGTTGGAATTGCTTGCGCTAGAAGCATCCCACCGACGGTATCAAAGACGGAGATAATTAGTTTTATTGTGATTCAATTATAGCACACAGATATCTTCCCAACACTGCTACTATCAACCAGAGCGTCACCCGGAGAGCGATACCAGACGATTCTGCAATCACGAGCGATTCGTACGGGCCGAGCGTTAGCCGGGTTGGATTCACCGGCTGTCCGACCTTGAAGCGGGACTCGGTGCCGGTCAATTTGATTGCGGTTTGGTTGGTGACCTGGAACAGGTCGAGCAAATCGACGGTTGTCTCTTCATTAGCCAGATTGACCACAGTGATGTGGTACGAGTCTGGCTGGTCTTTGATGTAGCGAACAAAACCGAACACGTTCTCCGACAGTGCGCGAGATGTGAACAGTCCGTGGGAGTAGACATCATTCTTGCGCAGCTTTACCGCATCTACGTAGAACTTGTAAGTACTGTAGTCGGCTTCCTTTTGCTTGAGCAGGTTAGTTTGCCGGAAGTATGGATGTACGGGCAGCCACGGTCTTTCAGCTTTCGAGAATCCTGCATTGTACGTATCATCCCACTGAAACGGAGTCCGCTGTGGATCTCGCGACTTCCACTGATACTCCTCCAGACCTACGTTACATCCCTGAGGATCGCGGCTGTCCTCGTAACTTATATCCCGATAGTCGACCATTCCAATCTCTTCCCCGTTGTAGGTCACCGCCACGCCCGGCAGTGTCAGCAGCATCAGCAGCATTCCGTCAATACGTTCCACCCCGTATCGACTTCCTACGCGGGGTTGATCGTGGTTTCCAAGCTACGATTCAAGCAAGTCAGTACTTGTTGGTGTTGCTTCACGCGTAGCAATACTTACAACCCAATTTGTAACCTTTCCACGCGGCATGTTCTCCAAGAATCGGTCGATGACGTACTTGAAATCGCGGGCCTTCGATTGCGCGTTGAGTTCCGTAATCATGGCAAAGTTGAAGGGGAAATGCGCTCTCTGCTCGACTCCGTCGTCGGATTCATAGAAGCGCATGATCATGTCCATGCTGGTGTAAGCTTCCGTCATCATGATTCTGCAATGCAAGAACCGATGAGATACCTAAACTGAATTTTTCCCGAAACGTACCCACATCGTCTCCCGGTCATGTTCCTTTGCATAATCGTCAATCACCCGTCTCCAGTGACCAATTACGTCGTAAGTCTCGAGCTAAAAAAATAATCACGTCAATACATCAGCACAAATATCAACTCTTCACAACCCACCAAGCTGTTTGTGTACATGAGGTTGGTGTACCCGTAGCGGAGCGGATCGGACGGGTCCACCACCGGTTCGTCGCGGAACTCGGCGTCCTCGAACATGTGGTTGACGGCGTCAACGCGAAACCCGGACGCGCCCTTCCCCATCCAGAAGCGCAATATCTCGTCAAACTCGGCGATCACCGCTTCGTTGCGGTAGTTCAAGTCCGGCTGACCCACCTCAAACTGGTGCAGGTAGTACTCCTTCCGGATGTCGCTCCACTCCCAAGCCGAGCCGTAGAAGACGGAGTTCTGGAAAAATCATGGTTTGTTCAAAAGTCGGCAGCAGTCACGAAATCCAACCCTTACCCAATTGTTCGGCACATCGGGCTTAATTTGCCCGGGAACGGACCGTCCCGGGTGCCACACGTAGTAATCCTTGTACGGCTTCACGCCCAGCTCCGACTGCTTGAACCACCAGTGCTCGATGCTGGAGTGGTTCGGCACAAAGTCCAGCACGATCCGGATGCCCAGCTTGCGCGCCTCCGCAAACAGTTCCTCCATGTCGGCGTTGGTCCCAAACAGGGCGTCAATCTCCAGAAAGTCACTCACGTCGTACCCAAAGTCCCGCTGGGGTGACTTGAACACCGGGCTGAGCCAGGTCGCGTCGATGCCGGTGTCCTTGAGGTACTGCAGTTTGGCCGTCACTCCCCGGATGTCGCCGATTCCGTCCCCGTTGGTGTCGTAGAACGACCGCGGGTAGATCTGGTAAAACAGAGCCGTTTCCCACCAGTCTTTGGGTGGCACATCTTGGCCAAATCCGCAAGATGTCACTATTGAGAGCACGATGGCTGCCGCACGGAACGTCTTGCCGCTCGACATGGTGGGGAACCGGTTGGTCGGAGCGCACTGATAATGTGAGGTACTTTATTGAATCGTTTTATAAGACGGGTTGTTATTGGTAATCTTCTGCTATCATTCTTCGTCTCGCGGGAGCAAACGGTATCTTTGAATGCGAAGCTGAGATAAGGCTGTATTGAAGGGAGGGTTGAATTCTTTTCACAGTAGTACACAGCAAATAAAGTGGCAATCCAGCTGCGTGTAAAAGGCCTGGGTGTAAAATAAATTTTGCATTATTTTATGAAATTCTGTGTAATATTACACCCTAAAATACGTAGCCAATCAGTATGGGAAACCTACTTGACCGAAATGTCATGCTCACATATACGTTTATCCTTTCCATTTTTCATCGGTCTGATGGTCGAGCGGGCTAAGGCGCCAGTCCTAACCGTAGGTGCTTGGTTTAGTCCCGTCGGTTGCAACTTTTTTTTTGTGTTTACAAAAATTGTACATGCAGCGTGTAATATTAAGTGTCTTTTTTGACGAAGGTGATGAGCATGCTTTTGCATGCAATTTTACCATCGGATTTTTTGCTGTATATTAAATAGTCCAACCAGATTCGGTTGTTTGTTTAATATGATTTGAATGCTACCCATGGTCATTATTTCTTTCAATTTATTTTCAATTTGCCAGCTCTTCTGAATCTGCTTCCCGACCGTTACGAGGAAGCCAGAAATAACGTTAATTTTATCTCAGCCAATTAATTAGTTCCCATTTCACCGGCAGCGACTGCCACAGAAATAATAATAATTATCACCATAAACATAACCGAACCTTCGCGTGTCCGCTCTCAGCAAAAAAAAAAAAATAATAAATAAATTTTATTCCCGGGATCCCTCTACTTCTGGTCCGGACAAATGACGCCTTCCTGTTTTAGAAGCAGTGCTCGCAGCCTCCAGTCCAGCGAGGGTCGTCTCATATAATAATGTTATTTCGCGTAAAAACAACGCGCGCCAAAGACCATTCCGCCGTCAGGAAAACAAGCCCAGCGCCCGCCAAAGTGGGTGGTGGGAGTTCGTTTTGGAGGGATAAAAAAATGGGAAAAAATATAAATAATAACATCTCTCTCTCTCTATCTTTCCTTTTCTCCGTACGGATTGGAATGCAAAAAAAGGGGGTGGTTTGTGTGGGGCGTCAAGTGCTGGAAAAAGTAACGCGCGAACCTTGGTGGTGGCGCAGAAAAAGTAAGCCGCCCGGTACTACCGCAGGTGCAAGCCCACAGGATTCAGCCTGAACGAGCCGGGTTCTTGTCTGGGGGAAAGAAGTGGCACATCTTTGAACAAAAATGAAATATTAGAATTTTTCAACATATTTTAAAAATAAAGGAATCAAGACTGACTCATTTTTAAAATGTAGTTTCAAATTTAAAACTCAAAAATAATTTCAGATAAAAATTGAAAATCAGACCAAAAGCCTTTATTGCTTGATGCTTTTATGTGGCAGGGCTCAATTTGCCATTTTTAGATAATGGACATTCAATGAACTCCTCTAAAAAAATATGGATATGGGTATCGGCACTGCTGAAATCGAACTAAAAAAAACGAAATTGATCTTGAAAATCTGAATTGGGACTTTGTTTTTATAACAGCGTCAAGTCAAATTTATTCTATTCATAAAATTGTGGTCAAAACAACATGATTTCGAGATTTTCGATAAACCTTGACATTTTCCTACACCCAGAACTGGGCATCGGCATACGAGAGGATAAAGAACACGGTTCGGTAGTAAAATGTTCGTTCTTTAACTTTGGGTGTAGAAAATACCGAATCTGCTTTATATTGAGCATATGTCAAAAGTTGAGTTTCTCGCTTTTTAAGTACCGGTAAATTATGAACAAATATGTTAGATTTCATATGAAAATCATCAAATTATTGCAATTGACCCCAGCATAAAAAAAAACCGGACAGATTTTTTTTTCTATTTTTTAGAATTATTTCCTGGCTCTTGATTAAAAATAACAAAAAAAATAAATAAAATAAACTGGTCCAAATGTATTGCTTGATTGATTGATAGTGCAGATTTAATTAATATTTTCGTTTCACTGACTTGATGTTCGAAATGTGTAAATGTCAACCGATTAAAATAATTGAGGTTTTGCAGCGCGCCTGTGTTTCAAATGTAGGTGGCGCCAAAATGAGGTTACTTGCCAAAAATCGTATTCCTTTCTGCTGGATAGAAGAACAAAATCGCTTATTTCTCATGATTCCCTGCATCAATCTTAAATTTTGCTTTAAAACAATGAACATCATTTTTTTTTTTTTTTTTTTTTTTTTTTTTTTTTTTTTTTTTTTTTTTTTTTTTTTTTTGTGGCAAATGGGCAGTATTCATGATTGCTGAGAGTCGCAGGACTCTCGCCCTTTGCTATTAGTAAGTATCCAGCAAAGCAAAGGGTATAGCATGCATTTGATACTGTCAACTCCCATTCGGCTGTGTTCTCGTCGCTGTCATGTTGTAAACTGGAGCCGAGGGAGGTCCTGTTGTGAATTCTAGTTGGAGGTGGTCCGAAGATCATTGAAGAAGGTAGAATTCGCCATCACCCAAGACACGAAGGCACGAAGGATAGACCATGTCTTGGAGGGTGAAAGGATGATAGGATTTAGTGATAATACCACAATTTAATATTTGTCTTTCTCTCTTATTTCAGACAAAATGTCTGGTCCGAATCCAAGGTGTTGCAGAAATCTTCCACTATACAAAATGGGGTCTTCCTTCTATCATTTCCTGTATTTTGAAAAAGGTGATGCGCCGAATGTGGACATATAGTTTATCACACTTACTCCATATGGTGTGAACGTGAAATGCTGTATGTTTGCAATTGGTGCATTGGCTATTTTCAAAACAAGCTAGATTTTTCCTATTATTTTAAGATAAAATTTAGTAAAATCTATCTATCTATTTTTTGCTATTGCTATAACTTGTCCCTTACTTCACAAACTTTAAGTACTCTATTCTTCAATCTTGGAATCGCAATACATTATTGTAGAAATGTAACTGCTGAAAAAATTGGTAAGAAATTTGGGCATAACTGTTATTAATATGATTAAAGGTACGTTCAATATGTTTTATTATATATATCTCGGATTAGTTTTCAAAAGGACGTAAGAACCATTGGTAAATAAAGCTCTTTTTCATCGGTATTCGACCTACTTACGAAAAACCAATTACGAAAATACTTGAGATTGTTCATCTACACGTCCTTCAAGTGCCCTGAACTAAACAAAAATGCAATTTTGTTTCAATTTGGAGAAAACCCGGAAATAAAGTCAGAGGTCAAGGTGGCTCTTACGGCTTTTTGAAAACTCATCCGAGATATTAACTATTCTAGTTTGTTTGTCCTGTCCCATATTTCACAACTTCAGTTGTTTTCTTGTAAACTTCTCGTTACAAGTTGGTAGTTCTGTCTAGTTGCAAAATAAGGTTTCTTTATTCTTTCTTTCTGTGTTAGTATGTTATTCAATGTTCGATTTTATTACATTGTACTAGTTACGGAAATTGCTTTCCGCATAATTGATCGACGCCACCAACATCGTCAGCACAGCCGACAACAGTAACCCAAACTGCGAACAAAGCTAAACTTCGTTTACCTCGCCGCGATTAAAGCAAGTAGCTCGATTAATGCTCTGTAAGCAAAACCTCAGTACCTCGTGTGTGAGGCTCTGGGGGACTTTTCGATCACAATAAAATCAGAACGTTTTGGACAGTCAAACTCAACACTTAGGAATAATCAATTAAGAGAAAACCACCCTTGCATAATGGGACCTTTATAACTTACTTATCCCATTTTTTCTCTTTTTCTCTTTCATGTACCTTGCGAGCATACGATGACCGAAAAAGTCATTGTACCAGCCAACACACGTGTATTTTTCACAAAGCCGCGAAACAGAACAAGTATTTTTATAAGTGCGTGAATAACAATCGGTCGTTGAAGCTCAAAAAAATGTGAGAACAATATCGCGCCGTGGTTCAGTGATAATAAGGCGAAGAAAGTAGACGAAGATTCCGCATGAAGAATATAGCGGAAATTATGTGTTAATTGCACAATGGATGAAGATTTGAAGTTGACACTATCAAAAGGGAATGGTAAGATGCAATAGTAATATTGCTAGGTTTGATAGTGTCAAAAGGTAAGATCAAGGAATAAGGATTATATGAAACTATATTGTCATAACTATTGTATTCACTGAAATATCTATCCGCTTTCTACCCCCAATGTGTCCTGCACTGGGGGTGCCTGGGGTAACTTCGAGTTGACCTGGGCCGCCCGAGGAATTATGTCGTAGGTGGCTCGTGTACTGGTTCACTCACCTCTCTTCGCGGCAAGGTTTTCCGTAGGTCTACACTCGAACATGCAACATGGGACAGCATGAATCTTCAGCTGAAGCCGGACGAATGTATTCCGAAATTACAGAATTACAGAAACAATGAACATCATTTTTTGGGCGCGCAAAAATTTGTGACCTTTTTCTTTAAAAAACATGTTTTGGAACACGAAAAAATGAGTTTCCCCGTATATATCAATGAAATAAACAGTTATATAGTTGATAACAGATGTGTTAACGTATATTCAACAATTTTTATTGATTTCTGACAGACTTTCTTGCCAAATAGTCCAAATAACTATCTTTTTCTAAATTTACAGTTTTCTCATAGAAAATTCAAACAAATATTGGAAAGTTGTACACCAAATTGTTGGAAATAATTTTTCTCATCTGAATCCGGCATAAGTTCTGTAAAAATGTTGTTTATGAAGGAAAAAACACATTTTTTCAAAAAATCATAGGTTTACGCTATTTGTTCATAGGTTCATTTGCTGCAAATCCTCTATAAGGGTTTTCGAAATTTCTCTAATTAAAAATTTGGTGCAAATTTATAAAAAATGTACATTTCATTCTTCATAAATATTTACTCCATTCTCAAATTTGCTCAAAAAGCCAAAATCTTACTGTATGAAAATATTGACTTGACAAAAATAAGGAAAAATCGTTTCTAGTAGTACAAAATAAATACCGTCAACTGGGGCGAATCGGGACTACAGTCTGAGACTCAGTTTGGTCGGATTAATCTGTATAGTTATTTTTTTAAATTTACAGCAGGTTTATCGATTCCTAACACCATAGCGCACCTCTGAGCAAAAAATAAAAACATTCGCTGATGTAGTTTTCGAGATACAGCCATTTTAAGATGTTATATCCGATTTTTTCTAGGAAAATCTACAATTGCCTTGCAATTTCGACATTTTAAAGAATATGCAATTCGAGATATTAATGCCATTTGCTTCTGATGACTTTTGAGTAAATCTGGGCTAAAATTCAGAAAGTTTGCTGATGTTGATTCTGAGTTACAGCCATTTTAATATGTTATTTCCGATTTTTTCTACGAAAATCTAAAATTTGCTTACAATTTCGACATTTCAAAGAATATGCAATTCAAGATAATAATGCTATTTGCTTCTGATGACTGTTGAGTAAATCTGGGCTAAAATTCAGAAAGTTTGCTGATGTTGATTCTGAGTTACAGCCAAATTGTAAGGAAATTGTTGATTTTCTTCGAAAAAGTCGAAAAAAGCATTTTAAAATGGCTGTAACTCAGAATCTACATCAGCAAACCTTATGAAACTTGCCTCAGATATACTCAACAGTCATCAAAAGCAAGTGGCATAATTATCTCGAATATGCATATTCTTCTGTTTCAATTGCAAGGCAATTGTAGATTTTTTTTTGGAAAAAATTGGATATAACATCTTAAAATGGCTTTTTTTTTACTCATAACTTTGCAAATGACTCTCTTCAGGTTGCATTTTATAGGAAATTGTCCAAGAAATTTGATTGAAATAAAATTCTAACCCTCAATTGCAATATAAAAAAAAAACAAATCAGTTTTGAAAAAGCATTATTGTAGCTTTTTTATTTTGAAAAATGTCGGAAAACCGGTGCCAAAAGTTAAAAAAAATACACAAAAAAGACTGAAAAAGAACGCCCGGAGACGACACGTGAGCGGTGAACCGTTTGCTCCTCCCGAGGGAAGAATATTAATGACCTCAATTAAAATGAAATTATGATATTGCACAGGTGCATCACGCGCGGTGGCGTTGTCGTCGTCGTCGCCGGGCGTAATATAATTAAGAACATGACGACCAACGGTGAACACGGAACGCGGACCGCGCCGGGCCACGGTTGAAGTCAGATGGGCTTGTTTGTTGGTGTACTGATGAGGTGACATGATGGCGATGGGGGTCATTTGCTACGGAGTGTCACACGCGTGACATTTCCTGGGGGATCGTCGTTAGTGGGAGTCGTTAAAAAAGATAAGATTTTTTTTTCTATTTTTTAAAGACATATTTTGTATTAATTTAACTATATATAATTCTTTGAACCGAGTTAACAAGACATCCCCCCACCCCCAGATATTCCTGCCTTCAATGTATTTTTAGGCATCGTTGGAAGTTTTGGGATTTTGCGTTTCAGGCTCGACTGGAAAGAAAATAATGAGAAGCACTCCCGGGGAAAAAAGGCTGCCAAGTTGAATCAATCTGGCGCGCTACCAATATCTCACAGGATGTGGGAACTTTCGCCAGAAGTTTCAAAGAGCCTTCGGAGCCCATATACTCGCATAGCATAGCTGTCCCTGAAACGAAAGTGAAAGTTTTCGGGGTTGGATTTTGTTGCTGCTTGCTGCTCCTGCTGGAAGGTAGCAAGGCAACTCTCGTTTGAAAGGAATTTTTTTTAATAAAAATACTAACCAGCCCAGCGGAGCGTAAGATACTGCCGAAACGCCCCACTTCCAGCTTTTTTTTTCTCGTCCTTTTGTCGGAGCGGAATTCCCACACGTGGATTGTTAACCCGGGCTCCCCAGTTGCTGGTTCAGAAGAGTTACGAGTTATGAAAGTAAATCTTTCCACTTGAGCGAAGAAAGCTAAAACAATAACACAACCTTGCTTGTAACATACGCACGGGGACTGTGGATGGGATTTATTTTGGACAAGATTGTGGAAAAAGAAAACTGAATGAAAACTCGATTTTTGTTTTTAAAACGATACAAAACCATTTTTATACACTTGTTTAAAAATCGATTTTTTTCTGAATATTCTCATTCATTTTAAATTCGTACTTAAACTAATAAAAACTAGGAACTTGCAGGAAATACCTCTTGAATAAAATTCTAAATAATACTTTTTTATATCAGTTCAGTATGATAAATGTTAAATTTCAATTTAAATCCAGTTAGGCCAAGATATTTTTAATTTAATTTATTGGGGAGACATCCAAATTTAAAAAAATAATAAAAAAATATTGTTGGCGGTCATTACTAGAGGGTGACAATTCTCGAGACTTTCAATTTCGCGGGAATCGAGAGTTGAATTTGGCAATTTCTCGGGAATTCCCGGGACCCGGTAGTTTTTTAAACTATGCCAATAGTGCCAATAATTTTTAAAGAAAGATAATAAATGTGTTTCTTTTCAAAGAATTTCGTTACGAATAATTCATACTTATTCAATGAAACGGTAAATAGTTACCATTACTTTCGGGAGCTATGTCTATCTTTTAATTTTTCTATATCTGCAAATACAAGATCGTTTCTTGAGCTTCTAGGGACTCATAATTATTATTTTTTTCAAGAGTTGCAAAAACTTTTGCATGAACTTGTTATTAGATTTTAATGAAGTAAAAAAATAGCAAATATATAATTTTCCAGTATCGAGATTTTTACAATATGAGAAATAACGCCCAAAACAACAATTTAAAGGTGTTTTTTTCTTTTTTTTAATGTAAACTGTAAATATTAATTGAAGGAATAGTAATCAGGGAAACCCGAATGTTTACATTTGGCGGATCAACTTTACAAAGATTGTCAGAGTTTTTTCTCCAAAATATAATTTAATAATGTTGATGCGAAACAAAAAATTACTTATGACATCGAAAAAGAAAATTACATTTATACAGCGAAATTAACTCAGTTAAAATGTAAAAAAAATAGATTATGAAGATTGCTATGCTCGAGAGAGGATATGGAAATTATGCTTATCTTGAAAAGGCTTTTCCCTCTTAGAAACAATTAATATGAATATTGACAAACCTTTAAACTTATGGGGTTCACATTATTATGATTATTTATTTATTTATTAATATTTTGTTCCTTGTTATATATATAGAGTTATTCAGCCGGCGACTGGTTAAAATCTTTTGGATGAATTGACTTCGAACTTTAAGTCGACCCGGTTACAATGTTGATTTAAATGTTGATTCTAGATCATAGAAAATTTTACAATCTTTCAGAAATTGTATAAGTGTTTTTTCCATGTTCTTGTCTGTTGCAAGGATGTCTAGGATGTTATTTGGGAGATTGTCCACATTATTTTGGGTTCTCTCAATTATATTCATTGGAATTTGGGTAATTCTCCGCCAACTCACACAGCAGTTGCCCCGACTCATCTTCGATTTGCGTGAAACTTTGTTCTAAGGGGTAACTTTTGTCCCTGATCACGAATCCGAGGTCCGTTTTTTGATATCTCGTGACGGAGGGGCGGTACGACCCCTTCCATTTTTGAACATGCGAAAAAAGAGGTGTTTTTCAATAATTTGTAGCCTGAAACGGCGATGAGATAGAAATTTGGTGTCAAAGGGACTTTTATGTAAAATTAGACGCCCGATTTGATGGCGTACTCAGAATTCCGAGAAAACGTATTTTTCATCGAAAAAAACACTAAAAAAGTTTTAAAAACTCTCCCATTTTTCGTTACTCAACTGTAAAAATTTGTAGAACATGTCATTTTATGGGAAATTTAATGTACTTTTCGAATCTTTATTGACCCAGAAGGGTCATTTTTTCATTTAGAACAAAAATTTTCATTTTAAAATTTCGTGTTTTTTCTAACTTTGCAGGGTTATTTTTTAGAGTGTAACAATGTTCTACAAAGTTGTAGAACAGACAATTACAAAAATTCTGATGTATAGACATAAGGGGTTTGCTTAGAAACATCACGAGTTATCGCGATTTTACGAAAAAAAGTTTTGAAAAAGTTGGTCGTCATCGATCATGGCCGTTCATGGTCACCCGCGACAGACACGGACGACGAAACAAAGAGAAACGCAAAAAGTAACTTTTTCAAAACTTTTTTTCGTAAAATCGCGATAACTCGTGATGTTTATAAGCAAACCCCTTATGTCTATATATCAGAATTTTTGTAATTGTCTGCTCTACAACTTTGTAGAACATTGTTACACTCTAAAAATAACCCTGCAAAGTTAGAAAAAACACGAAATTTTAAAATGAAAAATTTTGTTCTAAATGAAAAAATGACCCTTCTGGGTCAATGTAGATTCGAAAAGTACATTAAATTTCCCATAAAATGACATGTTCCAAAAAATTTTTCAGTCGAGTAACGGAAAATGGGAGAATTTTTAAAACTTTTTTAGTGTTTTTTTCGATGAAAAATACGTTTTTTCGGAATTCTGAGTACGCCATCAAATCGGGCGTCTAATTTTACATAAAAGTCCGTTTGACACCTAATTTCTATCTCATCACCGTTTCAGGCTGCAAATTATTGAAAAACACCACTTTTTTCGCATGTTCAAAAATGGAAGGGGTCGTACCGCCCCTCCGTCACGAGATATCAAAAAACGGACCTCGGATTCGTGATCAGGGACAAAAGTTACCCTTAAGGACAAAGTTTCACGCAAATCGAAGAGGGGTCGGGGCAACTTTTGCCGATTTCGTGTGAGTTGGTAGAGAATTACCCATTTTTGATAAGTTAAAATTTACACTTTCTGAATTAGAAGATTAGAGAGAGCATTGGTTTATTCGAACTTGAACATTGAACATCCAATGTTCCAAACAATTTCGTATGTTTCAAATGTTTTTCTGAGTAGTTTATATAATTTTGCTTCGATATTCATAAGCTTCAAATTTCCCGGGAGTCTCGACCAAATTTCCCGGGAATCGAGAGGTCCAAAAATGATCGATTTCCCGGGAATTCCCGCTCGTCATTACAAAAACTCATACGACTGATTTTCAATCATCAGGAATACATTGTATAACGTTTACTTTTGGATTTTTAACACATTTGGGAATTTGGGACGGAAATAGAAAAAAAAAATCAAAAAACTGTAATAATGTAAAACATTGTTTTGATACTTTTTGTTGCAATGTAGCAATTTTTAGTTCTGTTGTTATCATTGGAAACAATATAGAGTTTATTTTCCAACGAACTTTTTTTTTCTTATCCCATTGGAGTATTTTTGAATCCTATAGTTTTTAACCCTCTACCGCCCAAATTTTTTTTTCGAAAATATTTATTTTTCCCGTGTTCAGAAGGTCATTTTGAGCAACTTTTGTTCTACGAAAAACTTTACTTTTCTTGTTTTATGTTTTTCTTGTTTCATTTTTAGTATTTTAATTTGCATTTATCTTGTTTAGTTTATGTTTGCTTTTGGTAGTATTTGGCCTACTCTACCACCTAATATAATTACATTTCGCCTATCTAATTTTTTCATGTTTTTACAGTCACTTTTTCAATTTTTTGCATGATTTCCACATTTTCTGCTATAGAATCGCACCATCATCATTTAAATTGCAAAAAAATGCGTAGAGACATAGTCTGGGACACTACAAAAATTACTGCATACTTCTTTTTACTGAAAATAAAGGAAATGTTAGTAAAAAACACAGCCATAGTTGACCCCTTAAAAAATGACATTTTTAAAAACATTGGCTAAGTCACATAAAACAAGTTAAATTTCAACCCTGAAATTTTCTAAAATTTTAAGAGTTTTTCTTTCCAATGCTTTTTAAAGATCAAAAATCGGTTGGAAAATTGATTTTTGGTGATTGTTTAGATCGAAGCCCGTCTAGAGGCGGGGTTAGGTTGTAGAGGGTTAATGCAAAATTTTGTAGTTTTAAATAAGCATGTTTGTATAAGCTTTCTTAAACTATTACATAAACAAAAATATTACAGTAATAAGAATCATTTTGAAAAGAATATGGAATTGTTTAGAATATGTTTGGTCCGGGACCGTGGTGTAGGGGTAAGCGTGATTGCCTCTCACCCAGTCGGCTTGGGTTCGATCCCAGACGGTCCCGGTGGCATTTTTCGAGACGAGATTTGTCTGATCACGCCTTCCGTCGGAAGGGAAGTAAATGTTGGTCCCGGACTAACCTACAAAGGTTAGGTCGTTAGCTCAGTTCAGGTGTAGGAGTCGTCTCCCTGGGTCCTGTCTCGGTGGAGTCGCTGGTAAGCAGTTGGACTAACAATCCAATGGTCCTCAGTTCGAATCCCGGGGTTGATGGAAGCTAAGGTGTAAAAAGAGGTTTGCAATTGCCTCAAAAATCAAGCCTTTGGACACTTAGTTTCGAGTAGGAATCTCGCAATCGAGAACGCCAAGGCAATGCTGTAGAGCGAATAATTTGATTTTTTATTTTTAGAATATGTTTGCATTTTTCTCGTCGATCTCCAGGATGCGCGCCAGCCAACTGATGTATTCTGAAATGAGTGTTTGTTTTGAAACTTTTAATCGTTGTGGTTGATGCATCGAATATTAATGAAGACTTTCTTTCTGCTGTTTAGAGATTCTGGTTCATGGTTCTGGTTCAAAAACGCGTTGTCATTTCGTTGGACGGAAATCGTTTACGAGTCACACAGCAAATTGCGGCCAGCCAGTAAGTGCAGTGCAATCAATTACGGAAAGCTTAAGGTTTATAGGGACATGTACTGGCTAACGGCTAACGGGAACTGTTTTTTCCGAGGAGTGCTTGGTCCACGGTTGGCAAAATTTCACAAAGTGTATCAGACTTCCGGAAAGCAGCTTTTTGCTTGCGAGAAAAGTCATTCAATTTACCAGAGAACTTTTGATAATGTCCTTTGTGCTATGGGCATATGTTTTGAAAAAATTGGCTTCATTAAAGGCTGCAGTTTTCCACAAAAAAACAAAACAAAAAAAAAAAAAAGCTTCAATCAGCGGGAATTGAACCCAGTTCACGCAAAAATTAAAACTGATGCACACGGGCGAACTGCGCCTTAGCTCGCACGCTTATTAGAACGGTATGACGGGAGAAGGATTCAAGTCAATAAGAGCGTGCCTGGCTGAAATGTTTCCCGTATCGATGGGTTACATTGTTGATAAACATCAAATGCTTTGAAGCACATTTTCAAGGTCGTAAATGGTGATTTAATGCCAGTTGTAATGCTGCAAAGTCTTGGTACTTTGAGGCATTCGCAAAGCTTATTTACTACTTCAAAACATTCAAGTGCTGATTTAGTACTGAATTAATACTTCAATTAAGTGCTTGTGGTTATTTGGGTTGTTTTCATTGGAAACAATATAGAGTTTATTTTCCAACGAACTTTTTTTTTCTTATCCCATTGGGGTATTTTTGAATCCTATAGTTTTTAATGCGATTGTCCAGGCTCCAAACAAAAATGTTTTTTTTTGTCCACGAAGGGGGGGGGGGGGGGGGGTTCGGAGACTTCTAAAAAAGTGTCCACGTGGTTTATGGATGGTCCCTATACTGAAGCATTAATTATTTTATATTTTTCGGGCCAGCCTCTTTTGTCTTTAGAATCTACCAAATGTTACAGAATAACGATAAATCAATTTGTATTTACATTTAACTAAGTTTTGGATCAAACTTTTTCTCAATTTCGACCTTTTTCCCATTCGACCCTTGTTCCATTTCCCCTTTTTGTCCTTTCGACCTTATGTCTACGACCTTCTGTCTCACATTCCCTTAGATACTATTTTGACTTGAACATTATTTTGAAGAATCAGTTTTTTTAATATTAATGGGACTCAAAAAGGCTGAGATAGCTTACAAATTTCAATTTACTATTACTACAGAGAATCTTCTTTTTAATTTGTCGATTTCTCTGGAACGACGCAACAGACAACTGAAAAAATCAACTAATTTAAACCAACCATGACAAAGAATTATAGCAAAAACAGTATTGTATGACTAGAGTTACCTCCGATCACGGTGCCCACGTGCCCAAAAAGATTCATTTCCGAAAGTTGAAAGGATTTTTTTTCTCCATTTTCGAACTGGTCTACTGTAACTTTGTTTGGCAATAAATTTGTTCATAGCCAACAGATTGCTTTGTGCTCAACCAGCCGCAACAAAAATCTCACATTCCGAGGGATCGTGGGAGTTTCGACAGTCCTGGTGTGAAAAAAAATAAAATAAAATAAATTGAACGATCTAATCGTCAGCGAAGCGCAGCTTAGCTAAAATCCTGGTGCAATATTGGATTTAATCTAATTAAATACCTCGCGCTAGTTCTCGTGCCCATGGAAGCGATGAGCAGGAATCCGATTTGCACTGAATTTTTTAAACAAATTTAGTCCTGATCCCGGCGTTATCCCCTGTTGCAGGCTAGTCTTAAAAAAAAAAAATGCAAAATGAAAATAAAACCCAGAGCGTAGCAAAAAATCTTACCTCGACACCACCACAAACGAGCTGTTGCGGCTTTGAGTTTAATTTAAGGAGGAGGGGCCGGCCCGTGCTGGTGGGAGGCAAAGCCCGATTAAATTACACAAAAAGTAGTGGAAAACATGTCGTAAAATCCGCGGATTGCATATTACGCGTGGAAAATCCGCACCGGATGATACGCTTACTAACGATGGCGCCGGTTGTTGGGGATTGATGAACGATGAGAAGATTTTTTCTATGTTATTTTGGCGAAGCTGGAAATTTTGGGTTTTTTTTTATGCATTAGTATTCAATCCGGGTTTGAAACAAACAATGTGTTTCGTTGAAAACTAATCGCTGTGCTTATTCAGAATTCTATTTTTTGAGCCAAATATTTTACAAATATTGTTTAAAACAAAGTTGTGAAAAAATAAGAACAGACAATGTGTTAGAATACCATCTAAAATCGTTTACAACAATTGTTATCGAGATTTAAAAATGACCAGTTCTCTACGAAACCGGTATTTTTTTTATTAATTTTAATTTTTGTATTTTTTAATCCGGCTGAAACTTTTTTGGGCCTTCGGTATGCCCAAAGAAGCCAATTAGCATTATTAGTTTGTTCATATAATTTTTCTTTCAAATTTGGCAGCTGTCCATACAAAAATGATAAATGAAAATTCAAAAATCTGTATCTTTTGAAGGAATCTTGTGATCGATTTGGTGTCTTCGGCAAAGTTGTAGGTATGGATAGGGACTGTACTGAAAAAAATGATATACGGTTAAAAATAATTTGATGATTTTTAATTTAACTTTTTGTCACTAAAACTTGATTTGGAAAAAACACTATTTTATCTTTTTTTATTTTTTGATATGCTTTAGGAGACATCAAATACCACCTTTTCAGAAATTTCCAGGTTGTGCAAAAAATCTTTGACCGAGTTTTGAATTTTTGAATCAATTCAGAATTTTAAAAAAAATCGAAATATTGTTCGCAAAATTTTTTTAACTTCAGATTTTGATGTAAAATCAAATTTGCAATCAAAAAGTACTTTAGTGAAATTTTGATAAAGTGCACATTTTTCAAGAACCTTTTTTATGTAACTGTTTTGAAAATAGTCGCAGTTATTTTGCTTTTTTGAACTTTGTTGATACGACCCTTAGTTGCCGAGATTTTGCCATGCGGTTTAAAAACAGAAAAATTGATGTTTTCTAAGCCTCACCCAAACAGCCCACCATTTTTCAATGTCGATATCTCAGCAACTAATGGTCCAATTTACAATGTTAAAATATGAAACATTCGTGAAATTTTCCGATCTATACGAAAGCAATATTTATTTATCCTATCATTCAGTATTACGCCCTTATGAAATGTTAGTCTTGATTCAAAAATGATTTATGTTGATATAGAAATTAAACTAAATAAAAAGATTGAAGAATCAGTTTTGGGCCAATTTTCCCAAACGCAGAATAGACTGCCTTTTACACAATTTTGATTTCTATCAACATAAATGTGTCAAACAATCAAGTGCTAATCGTCATTCTTATGTAAAATTTTTGTGATCTTTACGATAAAAATATTTTCAGATTTTTAAAATCTGACCTAGCATATGAAAACGGTCAAAAATGCTTTTAAAGCGGATTTGGGGTTAAATAGACCCTAGATGATTTTTGGGGTGCAAGTGGTTATTTTTACTGGATTCCTGGAACATTTTCACATAAGTTAAGTGCATTTTGGATGGCCGCATAAAGCCTCCGCTCTGAATACAGAGCGATTTTCAAGAACAATTGTAAAAAAATGACAAATTGGGGCAAAATGGACCCTTTGCCGTTTCGTGCGGTGGATGAAACCATCACCAATCGATTCCCCGGATTTTTCACATAAGAAACACTATTTTTCATACCAGGGAACCAGCCGCGTTCAATCAGGTCCGATTCTGGGTTTTATTTCGCCCACTGTGCAATTGTTATCAACATTTTAAAATGTGTAAAGATATTTAAAAAAAATATAATGGCTGAAATTGCATACTAAATCTTTTTTTTTTTAAATGCTAACTATCTCACGTTGTTCGGAGGTTGTTTGACGACTTATAACAAAAAATCACATATTTTCATCAAAATTTCTGAGATCCGGCCATCGACCAAAAAAAAAAAAAAAAAAATCAGAAAATCAGCCATCCCCGAGCATGGGTAAATAACAAGGGAAGTGCGTAATAATACCTTTCTTTGGTATCAATACCAATTTTTTGTATTCCTGGACCCTTTCAAATTTGTCTTAAGGATTATGCAAGAGCAAAATGTGGTATCATACCAATTTGAGGTATTGTTTTGATATTGCAAAAATGCAGAATTTGTCAATGGTCAAACACCACATTTTGGTATTCTTTTGGTATTACAGTATTTTATCAAATACCTCTGAAACTACGGGAAAATTTTGACCACTTTTGACAAAATAATTAATTTTGCGCTAAAATGATGTCTCAAAGCGAATGCTTTTATAAAAAACCGGAAATTTCAAACTTGATTTTAAAAATTTTTGATTTTTGAAGAAATGACTTGAAATTGTGGAAAATTTTCTAAGTCAGTATGGCACATTTTGGTATTATTTTGGTATTAAAGTGTTTTATTAAATTCATCGTAAACTATGGGAAAATTTTGACCAATTTTGCGTTTAAACTTGATTTTAAACATTTTTGATATACCCCCTAAAGAAATGACTTGAAATTGTGGAAAAAAATTTAAGTCAGGATGCCACATTTTGGTATTATTTTGGTATTGAAAGGTTTCATTAAATTCCTCTGAAACTATGGTTTTTTTTTTTAATTTTGACGAGATTATTAATTTTGTGCTAAAACATGAAACCCAAAAATGTTAAAGCTGATTTTCATTTTTTTTTTGATATACCTGCTAAGATTTTTTTTTAAAATGTTGAAATTTCTCTAAGTCGGGATAACCAAATACTTTGCAAAACAAGTTAATCGACAGATTATTGAATTTTGGTGAATTTCAATTCAGTTTCATTTTAGTAACACTTATTTTTCAATCTTGTTATTTTTCAGAATCTTCAAGAACTTCAAGCACAGGCAATGACAAATGCATTCGATGTGGTGAAGAATATCACTAAGAACAACATGGAATCATCAGGTGAGTAGATTTGGCTGTTGCATATGGATCATTTCCGTTTTTTCACTAACTGCAACTGCTGCACTAAAAATGGTATGAAAATACAATATTTTGGTATTACTTGTGCAAATACCAGCGACCAAAATGTGCTCTTGGTTGCCCAGTAATAGATAGTAAAATACCATGAAATCACACCAAAATCATGTATGTGGAAGACCACTGGAATACCAAAATCTGATTTTCCAAGGGCGCGGGAATACCTAAAAATAAAACCATGGTAATACCAAGTTTTGGTATTCAAGCAATGTTCAAAAATCCAGAAGACCTCAACTTGGTATTGAAATGGTTTTATTTTATGGTATTATTTTACTCTTGGAATAACATGGTTTGGTATTGTTGTGCCCTTCCACATACAAGTCTTTGGTATGATTTCATGGTATTTTACCATCTATTACTGGGCAACCAAGAGCACTTTTTGGTCCCTGTTATTTGCCCAAGTAATACCAAAATTTGGTATTCCCGTGATATTTACCCCTGCTCGGGTCGACCAATAATCGTTTATATTTTTATAGCTTTAGATAGGGTTACCAGATCTTCAAACTGTATGACTCATTGAGAATGTTGCTCCAATACCTATCCAAACGATGAACCTAAATATCATTTAAGGGAGCGTTCTTTTAGTACGTAACGCAAATATTTGGATTTTTTAACCCCCTCCCCCCTGGTAGTAAAATTTTCATGTATTTTTTCATTGTAAGAAGCAAAGCCTTTGACCACCCAACTGGGTTAGGTAATAAATGAACGCTCCCTAAGTGGTCATAACTTGAGATAAGGTGGCCAGATTTTTAGCTTTATCAACATTTTCATGAATTTATGAAACTTACGTTTAAACTAAATTGATGCTTTTTAGAGATCTAATATTCCCTACTAATTACTTCCTATTCGCACTAACAAGTTTGTCCAATTTCGTTCCTCCAGATCAAATTTCCCCCAGCGAAGTCTTCGCTCAATCGATTGATTTACGCCATCATAATTGTTGAGGGAAATGCTGCTCTACCTGTGGAATCCAACTGTGGCGCGTTTTCTTTGCCCACGTATAATCCATCACCCTCCGGAGAGGCACTTTGCAGTGATTTGCGTCGCTTCCCGGAAGACAGCCAAATCCAATATTGCACGGCTCAGCGGATTGCTGCCGCTGGTTCGGCCCACGTGGGAGATGCCTGGGCCGTCATTCGAATTAGGGGAGAAAACCCCGGATCCCGAGCCCGACGTTTCAGCCGAAATGCCGCAAAATTGAATTATAGGTTCACGCTCATGAAGAGGGCGTGTCGATTAGATTTGCAAACCAATAGAAGATGGGCGTGTTTGGAGTCCCGCCTGGCTTGCCTGCCTGCAATCCATCACCATCATAACCGGTGGCATTTCGTCGCGTCACCTTAGCCCTTCTTCCCACGTCATCAGGGTTCGCAATTCAATCCACGCACATCGATATTCAGCATAATCTATGTCGTGATTTGCCACTCGTCCGTGTCCGTTCGACGGTCGTCGCCCGTGTGTTCCTTAGGGTTGCATTAAAATTTTGTCTTTCTACTTTGAAGTAACCACAAAAAAAGCTTTCCATGTAAGCATGAACCACCCTGCTTTGGACGCTGTCTACGTTGAAACCTTTTTCCGAGGGTAGCAAAAAAAGGTCTGGTCTTTTTTGTTCGATATTGGTGCAACTTCCGGAACTTGAACGATTGCTGCTGGTCGATGGTCGGAGGGTAGCACGCTTATGTCTGCTGTCACTAATGGCAGACGGAATTCGTGCTGCTGGTGGTGTAGACGTCTGTCTCGATACATTTTGTGTGATGGATGTTTCGCCAGTTTTGAGAGGGGGAAAAGCGTTGCGTCAGGTGCCCGAGAAATGCCGGTAGGGTTGACCGAATTGGAACTTCGTTTCACGTAAGGGTTCCTGACAGGTGTGATTGGAGTTCGAGAAAGTGGATTTGTGGGGGGGAAACATACATTTTGAATGTTTTACATAATTATGTTTGCTCTTGCATCTCACGTTTGTTTCAGTGTTGAAATTTATTTCGTTTTTTACATTGTTGACGAATTTTCTATAAGAAAATAAAAACTTCTATGAATTTCATCTTCACCCAAAGATGTTTGAAAAATTATTTAGGCATAATGTTTTACAAAATACGCCAACTCACACAGCAGTTACCCCGACCCCTCTTCGATTTGCGTGAAACTTTGTCCTTAGGGGTAACTTTTGTCCCTGATCACGAATCCGAGGTCCGTTTTTTTGATATCTCGTAACGGAGGGGCGGTACGACCCCTTCCATTTTTGAAAAAGAGGTGTTTTTCAATAATTTGCAGCCTGAAACGGTGATGAGATAGAAATTTGGTGTCAAAGGGACTTTTATGTAAAATTAGACGCCCGATTTAATAGCGTACTCAAAATTGCGAAAAAACGTATTTTTCAACAAAAAAAAATACCAAAAAAGTTTTAAAAATTCTCCCATTTTCCGTTACTCGACTGTTAAATTTTTTTGGAAAATGTAATTTTAAGGGAAATTTAATATACTTTTCAAATTTACATTGAACTAGAAGGGTCATTTTTTCATTTAGAAAAACATTTTTCATTTTAAAATTTCGTGTTTTTTCTAACATTGCAGGGTTTTTTTTTAGAGTGTAATAATGTTCCACAAAGTTGTAGAGCAGACAATTACAAAAAAATTGATATATAAACATAAGGGGTTTTCGCATGTTCAAAAATGAAAAGGGTCGTACCGCCTCTCCATCACGAGATATCAAAAAACGGACCTCGGATTCGTGATCAGGGACAAAAGTTACCCCTTAAGACAAAGTTTCACGCAAATCGAAGAGGGGTCGGGGCAACTTTTCCCGATTTCGTGTGAGTTAGTAGAGACTTACCCATTTAAAAAAAAAAAAACTTTCTGAAGAATATTTGCATTGATCTTACAAAAAATAAATTAAACATGGAATAAGTACTTTCAGGTTAATTTAATTTTCAACACTTTTCCGTGTGATTAAATTCCTACACAAAGCTATGAAATAACTTTACTATAGTCCCAACCGGTTGAGATCTTCACCACGACTCGACGACACACTGGCGCGCCTTCGCGCTGCAAATTACAGCGCATTCATTTCGCAAATCATCGGGCAAACGGGTGCCAAACGTGCGCGCCTCGGTTGGGAAATTTTGTCGCAAAAGAGCCCCCACCAAATTCGCAACGGACGAAACAGGACCCTCGTGTGGACGCGACGGCGTTTTCTTGCGGACCTCCCCGCCCGGAAGCATGAAACGGTGGAAAATTGCGTCCCCTGCTGATGGCACCACCACCCGGGGGCAGGATGTGTGTGTCGGAAGGTGGATTTTTCCAGCCAGGTTTTGTGTCCAACGTTTTTCTTTTTTTCGTTTACTCTTCCGAAAAGCAACCACGATGACGGTTGGCAGTGATTCGGCGAAAAGTTCGTGCCACCGGTGACTCCTCAACCCCCGGTTTTTTTTTCAGCGAGAACGCTCCAACCGGGAAAAGGGTGATAAATCATCGTGGACACGGACCGGGAACGGAATTTTCCTTGGTTTAAGGTGAGGATGATGCTAGTAAATGGTAGGTTCCATATTGTTTGGTGCTTTGGTTTGAAGGTTGTTTATGTCATGTGAAAATTTGAAAATAGAGACTTGGTGGCCCAAATGTCAATCTCGATTGATTGCGAATTCGAGCAGCTCATGTAACATTAATTTTTGGTGAGATTTAACCCTTAAAATCGCTGCATTTTAGCTTTTTGTATGTATGTTTGTATTGGAACCTCCGTCTTGGCAGGACTTGGCCATGACCATAGTATGTTTCAACTGAGACGGTTTGGTTAGTAACCGACATATAAGTTAAGGACCTTAAAAGATAGTCATTCTCATTCCAACCATTTCTAACGAAATGAAACAGAAAGATAATGAAAATCAAGTGACTTGGGCCAGGCAATTCACGACCCCCTCATCCAGTCCATAAATATATGAAGGCCTTGGGATATTTTTTTGATAGGGGTTAGTATTTTTTTAGGGTTTAGGAATTTGAAATGTACATAGTAAATAGTGGTTAAATAAATATAATAAATCAATAAGTCCGTTCCAAGCATTTAAGAAAGTTTATGGTCCGAAAAATCAGGAGGCGTTTTTTTTCAAAAACCCGGGCAGACGGCAATAACAAAATTCATGCCATTTCAATAACAAATACTGTTAAACTAACAGAAAGTGTTATGGAATCTTCTTGAAAAATCCACTTTTGCATAAGGGTTTAATAACAGTTTATGTTATCATAACAAAATTTGTTATTGGTCTGATATTGGTTGTAAGCCAAAACAACTTTGGAATAAATTTTTTTGTAATGGAAGAATACCTACAACTGTTTTTGGGATGATCGGATTAGTTGTTAAAATAACAAAAAATAATTACAAAGATTTGTTCGAAGAATATCTAAAAATGTTATTAGTCTGTTATTACAATAACAATTCAATAACAACAAAATCATAACGATGAATGACAAATCTTGTTATAAATGGGTAATCCTCCGCCAACTCACACAGCAGTTGCCCCGACCCCTCATCGATTTGCGTGGGGGTAACTTTTGTCCCTGATCACGAATTCGAGGTCCGTTTTTTCGATATCTCGTGACGGAGGGGCGGTACGACCCCTTCCATTTTTAAACATGCGATAAAATAGGTGTTTTTCAATAATTTGCAGCACAAAACGGTGATGAGATCGAAATTTGTTGTCAAAGGGACTTTTATGTAAAATTGTACGCCCGATTTGATGGCGTACTCAGAATTCCGAAAAAACCACTGAAAAAGTTTTAAAAACTCTGCCATTTTCCGTTACTCGACTGTAAATTTTTTTGGGACATGTCATTTTAAGGGAAATTTAATTTTCTTTTTGAATCTACTTTGACCCAGAAGGGTCATTTTTTCATTAAAAACAAAAAAAATCATTTTAAAATTTCGTGTTTTTTCTAACTTTGCAGGGTTATTTTTTAGAGTGTAATAATGTTCTACAAAGTTGTAGAGCAGACAATTACAAAAAAATGATGTGTAAACATAAGGGGTTTGCTTATAAACGTCACGAGTTATAACGATTTTACGAAAAAAAGTTTTGAAAAAGTTGGTCGTTGTCGATCCTGGCCGTTCATAGTCACCCGCGACATACACGGACGACGAAACAAAGAGAAACGCAAAAAGTAACTTTTTCAAAACTTTTTGTTCGTAAAATCGCGATTACTCGTGATGTTTTAAAGCCATCTCCTTATGTTTATATATCATTTTTTTTTGTAATTGTCTGCTCAACATTTTTGTAGAACATTGTTACACTCTAAGTTAGAAAAAACACGAAATGTTAAGATGAAAATTTTTGTTCTAAATGAAAAAATGACCCTTCTGGGTCAAAGTAGAATCAAAAAGTACATTAAATTTCCCTTAAAATGACATGTTCCAAAAAAAAATTACAGTCTAATAACGGAAAATGGCAGAGTTTTTAAAACTTCTTTAGTGTTTTTTTGATGAAAAATACGTTTTTTCGAAATTCTGAGTACGCCATCAAATCGGGCGTCTAATTTTACATGAAAGTCTCTTTGACAACAAATTTCGACATCATCACTGTTTCAGGCTGCAAATGATTAAAAAACACCTCTTTTATCGCATGTTCAAAAATGGAAGGGGTCGTACCGCCCCTCCGTCACAAGATATCAAAAAACGGTCCTCGGATTCGTGATCAGGGACAAAAGTTACCCCTTAGGACAAAGTTTCACGCAAATCGAAGAGGGGTCGGGGCTACGTTTCCCGATTTCGTGTGAGTTGGTAGAGAATTACCTAAATAACATATAATGTTATTGGCCTAGTATTTTCAAATATCAAAAAATGTTATTCTCAAGTTATTTCCGTCTGTTCGGGAAGCTTTAAAAGTTCAATGGAAAGCAAAGTGCAATCAACTGAAAACTATTCAAAAATAAAAATAAAACTATAATTTTTAGCATCTTTGGACTCGTTGAAAGATATTTTGAATACTTCTAAATTATCAATGTATAATTGATGTATAACAACAAAAACGAAGTTGACTTTATAGCTGTCGGCCACCATTGCTAGTACCAACCACTACACAGTGTTCCAAATGGCAAAATTAAGTGGAATAAATTGATAACTCCTTTATATGACGTCCTAGCTAAATGGTGTCTTCGGAAGAGTTGTTGTACTTGGTAAGGGCTATCTTTTAAAGTTATTAACATACAGGGTGACGACCTTCCAGGGTGTCAATCAAAAACTAACTTTGTATGATGACGTTGTAGGGCTCTGGTGACTTCGGCAAAGTTGTAGAGGAGAAAATTTTATGAAAGTTTGTCGAAGGCGCCAACTTTGTAGCTCTTAATTTACTCGAAATATACGCCATTTTTGCACTTTTTTGGTGATAACTCAAAGTGTTAGCATTTTAGCGGCCTACTATGTTCTGAAGAGTTGTTTATGACATAAAATTACACATCTTTGCCGAAGACAGCAAAATGTTTTGAACCTTTATTGAGGAGTTATAACCATTTTAAGTGATTTTGATCCTATTTTCAAGTTGCTATGTTTTCAAAATGGCGCATTTTGGCGCAAAACCGAACAATGCACCTGAAAGTACGCACTTTCAACTACATTTCCTTAAAATATTTCCGTGTCTATCGGTGTCTACATTTAGATATCTCAATTTGAAATTGACGGTTTTTAATCAATTTATTTATAATTTTTTAAAGCGGAATCTTATTGAGTCAAGATTTCCAAAAAAGTGTCCACGTGGTTTGTGAACGGTCCCTTACCATAACTAAAATGTTTAACAACTTTTAAGCAAGTAATAAACACTCCATGAAGCAACAGCGCTGTCAGCATTATTTTTGTCTTCAACACAAATCAGTCCAATTTTCACTTTGTTAAGATTGATATGAGAATCGCCTGACTGCTGCCAATCTACCAATATCTGTGTTGACCTGCAGTGAATGGATTTCCGTTCTTGATTGCATTTCAATAGAAACCATTACTATAATTGAATGAAAGATTAAATTGACACGTAACCGTTGAAATGAAATATTTTCCAGGAATGAAAACTATAATATTAACTGACAGAATTGACATTTCTTCTTCATTGACCTTGCATCATTCAGCTTCAGTGGGAATGAACGCCATAATTGAATAAAACACAGGATTACAACGAACAGTACTTTGTCTAATGGCTCCACATACGAGAACACGTAAATCATTTGCATGCTTTTTTAAGTACCGGAAAAAGCAGCATAAATCACCTACCGAACGATGTGCGCGAGACGCCATTTATGGAGGAGCTTTCGAGTTCGAGTTCGAGTTCAAAATTGCCACTCCCTCCTCCGCCGCACACCAGCCAGTGTCATTTCGCACAATTTACAATTCCAGGCAGTGCGACTCCCACCCTCTCCGGCAGCAGCACCCATATATTCACCTTTATTTCGCCGGCAAATGTCAGCTTTATGGACACATTCACTGCCGGAATGAACAGCCGTTAGCGCGCCGTTTTGAGTCTAAATTTGGCCGTCAGCCGTTTCTGAGCTTACCGACGACGACGCTGGCAGTCAGAGCTAACTCGACAATCCGATTAACTTTTGGGAAGAAACGCACATCGCTTCACCTGAGCGGGAACGCTCGTGTAAGAGTGTCCTGGAATTTGGACTCGGAGTCCTTAAGCTTTAAGCTTTTCTGAAAACTGATTTGATGGAAGTTTGTTGAGAAATTGTAATATACCGAAGGTATAGAAGTGGAAATATTACATACCCTTGGCAAAGGGATAGAAACAAGGGCGTCTAAGTGGACTGTTTCAATACTTGCTTCAAAACCATGCATGACCTGTAGCCTACTTTGTAAGATCTACGTTTCGACAAGGTAGGCGTCGTTAATGTTCACTCTTGTTAAGTGAGTACCACAAGTGCTGACCGAGGGACACTCTACTTGTGTCTAACCGTTTCCGGTGGCTGGAACCATCTTGGCCAGTGGCACGAAGGCGGTTGACGTCTCGTGTGGAGGATTTTACGGTCCTTTTATGGTCCTTCGACATCTGCAGGAGGAAATTCTTTCGCCACGCCACGTTATTCGTTGGATCAACACATCTATGAAGAGCGGGATGAGCGAGAATTTTGGCTGTGCTTTTTTGCCGTCTTCAGCCCGCTTGCAATCACACACGTCTGTGGACGCCGCCGCTCATCAAAGACAAGGCGAAAAAAGTTCCGTGGAACGCTGGTTCGGCTTTTTTGTTGCTTGTTTTGAAACGGTGTTCACCGCCTGGTAAATGGATCATAACATAAGCTTTCGCGTATGACATTGAAACGGTGAACGGGATTTTCCTAGCAGCTAGCAGAGCGAACGAAAGAAAAAGTCTCATAAAAAGATTATCATATCAGGCTAATAATGTCCCTGGAGGCAAGTGAATATAACGCTTCGTGGCTTATTTATGTTCGGTGGTGATATGTTGGCTTGTTTAAGGGATTCAAATAAACCCCACAAATAGATATTTTCAAGTTTTGAAATTTTTTGATGTGAAAAAAATACATCTGAGAATGTAATTCCATAGAATTTATTTTGTTTTTCGATTATTTTGAAGATACTTTTTTCTTTGTCAGAAGAAGCCATTGTGCCTCATTAGTTTTTTATACAATATTGTGTGCTTTTCATAAAAATGAGCATGTGAATACTTGAAAAATCTATATCCTAAATTGTTGGGTTGATAGGACTCTTTAAGAAAAAAGTACATGGAAAAAATGAGATTTTCAGATCGTACTTTGGCAAAGTTGTAGGTTATGGTCAGGACTTTTTGAAAAAAAAAAAAAATTCGAAAAGTTAAGAAAACTTCCTTTATTACAATTACAAAAATGCAAAAAAAAATTCTTTTTTGTTTGGCAAATTTGGAAAGTAAATTTGAAGTACTTTGAATAAACCGTTTCATACCAATTTTAGCCGAAAAACACAATTGTTTAAAAAAAAACAACTTTTTGAAGACCACAGCGCACCGTTTTTGTTAGAAATGACAAATTCAAACAAAATCTAAAATAATTCCACATAATAATCTGAAAAACACGAGTGTATCGCCTTCTTCAATAATGGATAGGATTTGAAAATATAAAAAGGCGACATCCATAAAGTACGTCACGCTCTAGGCGGGGAGGGGTGGTTGTCGCAAGCGTGACAAAGTGTGACAAGGGGGGAGGGGGGGGGGGGTCCGTGAGACTGTGACGTTACGCTAGACTATTTCTTTAATACTGAAATTCAGTCTTAAAATATATTTAAATAAAGTTTTGATAAACTTTACTCATAAATGAAACACGATACAAGGTTTTAAGAAACAGACTTTTTGATAATTGATTTCATATGCTTATATCATATTTTGGAAAAAATGAAAAAAAAATCCAAACGCAACCTTCAAAAATAGTCCTTCACTTAAAAATCATGCAACAATTACTAGAGTAAATTTTCAAAACAACCTAAGAGTCAAGGGTTTTCTATACATATACATCTATTATCTAGATTGTACGAAAAATCAAGAAGGGGGGGGGGGGAATTTTAACTCCTCCCTTCAAAGTTTTGGCAATAAATCAGGGGGCAAATAGTATTACTAAATAAAGAAAATTTTCAGGAAAATCTTTTTTCATTGGTTGCCACGCATTGAGAATTGCATTTTACTAATGAGCAGTTCTCTACGGAATCGGTCTTTTTTCTTTAATTTTAATTTCTGTATTTTTTAATCCGGCTGTAACTTTTTTGGTGCCTTCGGTATGCCCAAAGAAGCCGTTTTGCATCATTTTCCATACAAATTTGGCAGCTGTCCATACAAAAATTATATGTGAAAATTCAAAAATCTGTATCTTTTGAAGGAATTTTTTGATCGATTTGGTGTCTTCGGCAGAGTTGTAGGTATGGATATGGACTACACTGAAAAAAAAATGATACACGGTAAACAAATTTTTGGTGATTTTTTATTTAACTTTTTGTCACTAAAACTTGATTTGCAAAACAACACTATTTTCAATTTTTTTTATTTTTTGATATGTTTCAGAGGACATCAAATGCCAACTTTTCAGAAATTTCCAGAATGGGCAAAAAATCTTTGACCGAGTTATGATTTTTTTAATCAATACAATTTTTTTCATAAAATCGAAATATTGGTCGCAAAAAAATTTTCAATTTCATTTTTGGATGTAAAATTTAATTTGCAATCAAAAAGTACTTTAGTGAAATTTTGATAAAAGGCACCGTTTTCAAGTTATAGCCATTTTTATGTAACTTTTTTCAAAATATTCGCAGTTATTGATTTTTTAAAAATAGTGCCCATGTTTGCCCACTTTTGAAAAAAATATTTTTGAAAAGCTGAGAAAATTCTCTATATCGAATGACCGATATGCATTTTTATTTTATTTGTTGAATTTTGCATTTATTTTGAATTTTGTTGAATTATTTAAATTTCATATTTTTCTTGATTTTGTAAATTTTTAGAATTTCTATGGTTTTTTGATTCTATAATTATTTTGAATTTCTTGATTTCTTCAAACTTCTACAACTTAATTGAATCATTTGAATTTCATTATATTAATTTTTTTATTTCTTGGATTTTTAAAATTTTACTTCGTAGCTTCCTAAAATTCTTGGATTTTATTCCAATCCTATTTTTAATATTTGTTTTATGATACTCAAATTTTTTTGTAATAAGTTTTATAATCTTATTATCTATTTTTTTTAATGAACCTAGGTTATTTTTAAATTACGGACTTAGCTTCTAATGTTTCATGTCACAGCTAGCAAACAAAAATTAGACCTTTTGATAAAGTACGCTTGAAATACTTTTTGTTGAAATTTACTGAATTTATTGGATATCTAAATTTTTTTATGTTTCATTTTAATTTCTTAAATTTTATTGAATTATTATAGTTTTCCGAATTTACAAACAAAAGTTAGAAATCTTTACAAAATACGCATGAATTACTTATTTTATTTATTAACTTTTTTAGGTCAGTTTTTAATTTTTCTGAATTTTTTGAATTATTTGTATTTTACGAAAATATTTTCATTTCTAAAATTTCGTCAATTCTTGGAAATTTAAAATTTCCTAAATTTCATAACATTATTTAAATGCCTTGATTTTTTTTAATTTCTTCCTATAAGCTTTTTAAGTTTTGTACCATTGCTTACAAGCAAAAAAATTCGTAATTTGCAAAGGGAGCGCGTGGTCGTAAAACAATATTCGGAGTGAAAAGTGATTTATTTTTTGTGCCTCTTGTTTCGCATTTTTGTCGTGAATTGTGTGCTGCGATGAGAAGATTACCCTCTGAAAATGCAGCGTCATCAGTGCATAATTGGCAAAGGGAGCGTGTGGTCGTAAAACAATCTTCGGAGTTAAAAGTGTTTTTTTGTGATTTTCAAAGCCCTTACTATATCATCGTTGATCGGAAGGCACGGCGTCGGGTGGATTGTGTTTAAATTTTTCGAATAAGGCTTTATTTTTTTGCGGTGAAAAAGCCATTTCTATATAATGATCGAAAGACGCACTGACATTTTGGATCGTCGAGTGAATAGTGGAGCAAAATAACTGTGTGTGTGTTAACCAGAAAGACCTTCCCATAGCAATGTTGCTCGGAAAGCTCGCTGACGGGTCTGTTATGAAAGTCCTCTCCATAGCGTCGTAGCTTGGGAGGCATCAAAAAGCCAATACCTTATCCTACTAACCCAAAAAAATATTAATCACGTGATGCTTGAAGGAGATGCTGTGGATTCAACGGTCTCAAGCGGTATCAACAAGTATATAGCGAAAATATATAGTCGGAGGCCGTGTTACGCTCCATACAATTTTTTTAAAATTTGTATGAAAATTTTGTTACGAGGGGGGGGAGGGGGTCCAAAAATCCTTTTTTTTGCGTTACGTAATAAAAGAACGCTCCCTATGTGCTTGATGAGTCTGCAACTTCAACTATCGGACTAACATTCCTCCCTTTCGTTGAACTGCAGGCTTCTTGGGAGGGCGCCGGTATTGACTAATAAAGTAGGGATCTTCAGAGGTTAAACAGTTGGCTCCCACTGATCATTTTTGATTCTTTGTTTAACTTAAGCTGATCTGTCAATAACGGAGTAGCAGCTCATTGGCAGTCAGCCATGCTCATGCTCATGCTCTGTACCACTGCTTGCAAGCAAAAATTAGTCCATTCGATAAAGTACGCTTGAATTCCTTGTTTTTGATAATTTTTTTTGGAATCAACCGTGCCCCTACCCCCCATCATCACAGGTTTATCAAACTTCACCACGTCACGCTACGGATTTTTGAGCCGCTAAGGATTGTGATTCTTATAACCATCGATTTACCCTATGTTAAAAATAGATTGTAAAGTGTACTCAACACATTTGCATCAGCCCAAACTATTCCGTGGAATTTCGCTCTCAAAATTTAGTCACTACAGCCAACCGCCAATTCATTACAAAATCAATATGCGGCTAAAAGCCGTGTGTTTGTGTGCGATTGTTCAAATTTCGTATCAGGCTGCATTTTGGCCTCGCTCGTCGGTCCTAGTCATCATCGCCGCGGCCGTCAGAGAGTGAGGCATGAAATATTTTAATTAAATTAACAGTATCGCGTGACGCGCGGTGATGTTGGCAAAAGTGAGATTTAATTTATTTCGTGACCGCGAGCTTTGATGGTAATTGGGCCTTTTTTGGATTTTTGAGGTTTTTTTTTGTTCATTTCGTTCTCACAGAAATGTGGAATAGGTCCAAATTAGGGACACTGCCGAAATTAGACTCTATTCCTTTTTGTTATTGTTTATGTGCACTTGTGTGCTTAAAACTAGGAAAATTGACCACCGTTCCACCAACCACCAACCAAGAGGAACATGATAGTTTTTGCGCTACAACAAATGCGGAATTTGTGATGGGTACACGAGTTGTTATTAATTTTAAGCTGAATATGTTGGGGTTTCCTGTAGTTGTTTGTTTTTTCAACTGCCACTCATTTGGTATACATGTATGTGTGTTTGGTTTGCAGTGTGAGATGTACAATATTTTGAATACTTGATGTCCCTCGTTGACGTGCTCTCATTGCACATTTTTCAGCAGATCTCTAGAAACAACTTCCATTAATAGATATTTGCTGATTCCGATGATTAAAGAACAATTTTTTTTCAAAGATTTGTTTAATTATTTAGAGTTGATAAGTTTTGAACAAATTCTTTGATTTGTGCTCACACTTACTTTTTTCGTCCTAAATCATTCTTTAAAAACAATAAAATGCCTTAACCCTCTACAACCCACGGGCTTCGATTTAAAATATCGCCAAAAATCAATTTTTCAACCAATTTTTGATCTTCAAAAAGCATTGGAAAGAACAACTTTTAAAATTTTGGAAAATTTTAGGGTTGGAAGTTGGTTGGAAGTTTGACTTGTTTTATGTGACTTTGCCAATGTTTTCAAAAATTAATTTTTTTTAGGGGTCATCTTTGGCTGTGTTTTTTACTACCATTTCCTTTATTTTAAGTAAAAAGAAGTATGCAGTAATTTTTCTAGTGCCCCAGACCATACCTCTACGCAATTATTTACAATTTAAATGATAATGGTTCCATTTTAAAGCAAAAAATGTGAAAAACATGCAAAAAATTGAAAAAGTTACTGTAAAAACATGAAAAAATTAAATAGGCAAAATGTAGTGATAGGAGGTGGTAGAGTAGGCCAAATACCAAAAAAAACAAACATAAACTAAACAAGATAAATGCAAATTAAAATATTAAAAATGAAACAAGAAAAACATAAAACAAGAGAAGTAAAGTTTTTCGTAGAACAAAAGTTGCTCAAAATGACCTCCTAAACACGGGAAAAATAAAAATTTTCGAAAAAAAAAATTTGGGCAGTAGAGGGTTAAAAGAGCACAATAACTGCGGGTAGCATACGTTTGTTTGTGAATTCAATACTTTGTTTGCGCCTAATATAGTGTTTCTAAAATGTTATGCTTCCCTCTTTTTTCTAGGAAATCGATTTGCATTCCAAATACGTTCATACATTTTCCATTGGTACAATCTGATGTTTGTCTAACACAAACTGTGGACCGTCAATGTGTTGTCCTTTACCAAATAGACACAGTTAAAATTTCAGACAAATTTTATCTGTGAAGCAAATATTTTGTATTCATTCGGATTGAATTTTTCAGCTTAAAAATAATCTTTCTTTTTGTGGTATTTTTCACGTATTATTCATCGGTATAGTGTGACCTAAAAACATGTGAATAGTTGAAAAAACAAACCATCCCCTCAATCAGCGGCTCTCCAGAATGAAAACCTAAATTATTCATCACAATAGTACCCACGAAATACGAATTACAAGCACGCAGCTGCAAAAAACTGGCCGGACTAAAGCGTTACGCCATCCAGGGAAAAATACCAAATGAAAACGTCACTGAATAACGTATGAGGTAATTCATGAAAAATACCCTGGCGAAGCGCACATTTTTTTGCCCTTTTCATGGTTGAATGTGATGTAGCATTTTATTTTGATGAGGCAGTGTGTGTGTGTTTGATTGTGATCGTAAATGCATTTGGGAAAAAGGGTAAAATTAAGAACAGAGAAGAGTTGTTGCATTGAAAATGTTGGCTTTTGTTTCAACTATTCAGTTTAGTAATATTTTTAAAACATTTTTTTTCAGTAGGTAAATAACTCAAGCAACAGTTTAGAAATTTGATCAATGAACATGCATGTGACCCCTTAACAAATGGTCAAATTTGAATTATCCGCGAAAATTCAGTGTTGAATCATTCTTATATTTATAGAACTGTTCATATGGCAATAAGCTGTAGTGATTACAAAATGTGAAGTAGCTTCATATCTTGTCATTGATATTTATACACGTTGACACATGACCGTAGCCACAACAGGTTGCAAAAATGATTCCAAGATAGCAAGCAGAGAAAAAAATCCCATTATTTCCGCACGTTTGCATGGCAAGCAGCGGAGACGATCCTGCTACTGCAGATATAATTTCCCACGCCCCCAACCTCGAAACAAACTTGCTTGCTTGCTTGATTCGCCCGGAAGCCACCGCACCGGTCGTCAGGACAAACGAGGCGAATATGGAAATTTATATGCATTTTAAAATTATGTTCCCCGGAATAATATTTACCTCGGGCCTAGTTAGTTTTACCTCTCGACATCGCTCGGGCAGCCCACTGTGATGCCAACTGTGGGGCCAAGGTACATTCATCTTTCGAGCTGTTGCCAGGACCTGGCCATGAAAAAAAGTATACATAAAATGCATCCTTCCTGTTTCTGGGCCGGGGGTTCTTTATTTTCAGCATACGCTTTTCCACACGTGCACACACCCACGTGGGTGGGTGAAAATATGTGAACCCCCTCCCCCCCCCTTTTTTCTTTCTTTGCGGCATATTCACCATCACCACCTAATGCCAGAAGTTATGAATGTGAATAATGTTTAGCCGTATAACAGCATATGGCTGCTGTCGGCTTGACTGAACTTCAAGACCAGGCTCTCTTTCGGAACCAGATGGAAGATTCGCTCAAGTGCGGAACCAAGTATACCGAGGTGGAATGTTTGGAGCACCTTTTGAGTGTTTGGAATGGTCCGGGTGGTAAATGAGAACAGTTGGGCAATGGGTAATGGCAGCTATTTTTAAACTTTTTTTTGCGAGCGATCTTGAACGGTCATTGAAAAGATCAGAAAATTTCGTAAAAGTTTATTTTTTTCACACTGAAAGTCGGGCCAATAGTTTCCAAGTTATTGTCAATTGAAAATTACAGGCTAATACCCGATCAGACGGTAATAACTAAATTCATGCCATTTCAATAACAAATACTGTTAAAATAACGGAAAATGTTATGGATTCTTCTTGAAAAATCAATTTTTGCATAAGAGCTAAATAACAGATTATGTTATCATAACAAAATTTGTTATTGGTGTAACCGGCTCCGTGGCTTAATGGTTACGGCTTCTGCCTCACAAGCAGGAGGTTCAGGGATCAAATCCCGGTCGGTACCTTTGAAATTTGGAATAAGGAATTTGAACATTGAATATGAACAAAAACGAAATTGAATCCGGTGGGATTCGAACTCACACCTTTGGATTGATGGTCTGGGACGCTAAGCAGTCGGCCATCAGAAGGTTTACACTCTAGCAGTGAATTGATCCGTAGTGTTGAAACATGTTATCTTCTCATATTAAATACGCGCTGATCCCTGATTTGCCTGAGGGGATTGGAAGTCTAAATATAGATCGAGTTTCCTTCAGATGCTTGCTTCTATGTTTAGGCGGGGCCGAACAATGCCCAGCGACCTCGGAATTGGACCGCAAGGAGCTCTGTCATTCTGAAACGGGTCGTTGGAAGCAGCGCGAGGGCTATCACCACCTAATACCCGGGACTGAGATAAGCTGTATCAGCATTCGGCATATACAAAGTCTGATACAAACTATACTTTCCCATAATATCGCTACCGGTTAGCGGGTATTGGATTGGACCACACACACACACACACACACACACACACACATAACAAAATTTGTTATTGGTCTGATATTGATTGAAAGCAAAAACAACTTTGGAATAACATTTTTTGTTATGGAAGAATATCTCCAAATGTTATTGGGATGGTCGGATTAGTTGTTAAAATAACAAAAAATAATAACAAAGATTTGTTCGAAGAATAACTAAAAGTGTTATTAGTCTGTTATTACAATAACAATCCAATAACAAAAATTTCATAACGACGAATAACAAATCTTGTTATAAATAACATAAAATGTTATTGGCCTAGTATTTTCAAATATCAAAAAATGTTATTCCCAAGTTATTTCCGTCTGCTCGGGTAATTAGGTGAAGCATGGGAATTCTTTGAGAGGCTGTTTATCAGAAACAAAACGCCCGATTTTCAAAGCTTCAAAGAAAAATTGTGCAGCCTTCCGAAAAAAAATCAGGGTACTTTTCTTTCAAGAAGCATTTTTATAGCGCAAAAAAAAACGAAAAGATATCAAAAATGTATACCTAGAAGTAGCTATAACTTGTAAATGACACATTTTATCAACAAAAAAATCATTTCCTTGGGAACCAACAACGAGAGGCGGTCCTCACCAGCAGGATCGGTAAATTTGAAGAAGCTAAAGAATGCCGATGCGCTACCTGCAAAGCCAGACAAGGACGCTCAAAATTCGTCTGGAAACCAGTTCGCTACTCTTCCTGTGGATGTGAGCGAGAATGAAGATTGTTAACGACGGGAAAACATCGTGAAAACATCGTCATCGGATTCGGTGCGAAAGTGGCTGACCGGGTTTGTCAAATCAGGTGCTTTACGAGCTTCCATTTGCTTGTGTGCTGATGGACTCAAAATTCTGCTACCTACCAGAAAGGATTCCAACTACGTTCGGGATTTCCTGAACAACACAAAGATTGAATACTACAGTCATGACGATCCAGGTAAACGCCCCATGAAACAAGCTCTCCGAGGCCTGTACGACATGGATGTGAGTGTGCTGAAAGAAGAGCTCAAAACTCTTAAGTTGAACGTGATCGAAGTCTTCAAGATGACGAGATACAACGAGGACAACAAGTATCGTGATCAACTGTACCTGGTTCATCTCGAGAAAGGATCGACAACGCCGTCTGAGCTGTATGTAGTTCGGGCAATTTTCAACATCATCGTGACTTGGGAACGTTATCATCCAGTGCACCGTGCAGTTTGGTCATGGTGGAAGAAACTGTTTCATCAAGAGCCGTTGTGCAACCTGCGGAGGTGAGCACAAAACTCAAGCTTGCAACACAATAAACGAGAACATCGAAGCCAACTGCTTCAATTGCGGTGGCGATCATTCGACCAAGAATCGGAGCTGCCCAAAACGAGCTGAGTTTGTGAAAATTCGGCAGCAAGCGACGATGAGGCACCAACCAAATCGTCGCAGAACACCACCAGCATTCACGGACGTGGATTTTCCTGCTTTGGCGTCGAGTGGTTCCTAATTTGCAGCCATTGCCGTTGATTCAGTGGCAAAAAGTTGCAGAGAATACAACACCTTCTGGCTTCAGTCAGCAACCGAAGGAAAACTAACCAGCCCTACATCCATTACTTTGTTCTAGAAATCAGGAGAAAATCCTGATTCTTTACGAAAACTTGCAGCTTGCTGTTAAAAATATATGTTTAAACCATAAATGCAAAATTTGCAAATCTGGCAACGCTTTAGGTTAATTTTGAGTACGCCATTGGATTCTACGCTGAAAATTCTTAAAATTTGCTCACCCAAGAGTTGACTTTTTGTTAAGTCTTCGCTTAGGAAAATGCATTTTAAAAATGGTTTTTCAAAAAAAAACAACGGGGGCGGGGTTGGACCAAATGTCACTAAACATTTTTGTTTTTTTTGAGGTAATAACAATCCTAAAGTCAAATATGAGCAGATTTGGGGAAGGTCAATAAAAAATAATCAAAATATAAAAATTTAAATAACTAATAACAATTTTAACATTTCAATGCAAAAGGCAGCTTTGGAAAAAAAACAGGAATTTTTGTGGCACTTTTTTCCGACCCTCTCTGATTTCAATGAAACTTTGTAGACATGTTATCCTACGCTTATATAAGCCATTTTTGTGTTTATGGAGCCAGTTTCACTCGATAATGACATTTGAGAGGGGCGTAAGTGTTTTAAATATTTTTTGTGATTCGTAATTTAAATATCGCTGTATCTCGAAGCCGTTGCATCGTATCAAAAAGTGGTCAAAGACAAACTTGTAGGAAATAAGACGGGCCTTTCGAAAATAATACAATGAATGAAAAAAAACACGCCACTTTTATGAGATTTTCTGATTTTTAAGTTTAAAAGTCAAATTTGAAGGTGAGCCCACGATTTTTTTTCGTTAAAATTTTTTGTGAAAATAGCCTAAGATGTTACAAAAAGACTCACGAAAATTGCAGGATGGAGTATTGGAGCAACACACCTAAAAAAATACAAAAATCATTTACTGAAACTGTTTTTGTGAAAAGTGCTCTAAACGTCCAAATTTTCCAAAAACCGAATACGGACAATTTTACATAAAAGTCTCCATATTGACCACTGTCTTAAGTCCAATCCATGTAAAGTTACAGCGATTTAAAAAATAGAAATGTTGAAAAAAAAGGGTTTTTGATGGCTTTTGACAATTTTTATACGACAGACTTGTTTTTTCAATCTCGTAAATATTTTTACCGGAAAGCTCGTCCAATTTTCCATGAGATTGTCTTTGACAACATTTCAATTGGAAGTATGGGCTCACAGATATAAGCTAATTGCATTACTCATAACTGAAAACAGAATATTTTTTCAGTGTAGTTCAGTGGATGGTAGTAACCTGGATAGTTAATTAACTTATCGTGAAGACTTCCATCATTGCCATGATTTTTCGTTCAAAGATATAAATTTGGCGCCCCTATCAATATTTTGACAAAATTCCTTCTACAAGTTGTTTAGAATAGTGCCCTCGAGTGAAACTGGCTCCATAAACACAAAAATGGCTTATATAAGCGTAGGATAACATGTCTACAAAGTTTCATTGAAATCGGAGAGGGTCCGGTTCAACCGATTCCCTATTTGGCATGAAATTGCTCTTTTGCGGTACTGTACATTGAAAATCCACAAAAATTTAAAATATTTTTAAATCAACTCATCATGTTGAAATAACTATAAACGCAGAAGAATTTACTTTATTTTCAGTTCTTTTTCAGAACGCGGAGTCGGCAAACTTTCAACAATTTTATATAGAAGTTGTCATTGGAGTCGGAGTCAGTGAAGTCCGAGAGGGCTGAAAATGCTTCCCAACTCCAAACTTCAAAACCCGAAATTCCCCAAAACAAGTTGGCCCCAAAAATCAAGTTTTCTCCATCAATATCGAATTGGTCGGAATTATGATCCTAATAAGCGCGCCCAGAAACGAGGTCCAGTTTGGTCCCCGGAGGGTGCATTCCACGCGGCGGTACACGGGAACGCTTTCCCAGCCGGTCCGACCATAGTTTAACATCATCAATGTTGCATCATCTTCCAACGGATGCTCGAGACTGTGGAAGGCAGGACCCATTCTTTATTCATATCGCACAAAAGTGCATCTCGTGCAACGGAACGGACGGTTCTTGTCGGCCTGCGGGGTTCTACTTGGAGCTTGGAGTTGGTGGGTTTGTGTTGAAATGGCCAGGGTGCTTGCAGTGCTAGCTAGTAACATTGTAGCCACGACCGCATGTGGAATAGTTTCGATGAAAGGTATGCTATGCCAGCTATGCCGCTGTACCAGTTTTCGTCGGAATGTCTGCGAACTGTGAAAAATTAGACTCATTTAATTTTTGGTGGACATTTTTAGCTGGCTTGATTTTTTTAAGCTAAAAAAGAAATGAAGAAATTCGAAAATTATAAAACAATTGTTTATCCAAGAAAAATTTAAATTTTCCTTCGCAAAGTGCATCGACCCACCCATCACAGGAATCTGCTGCAATCCGGGGTGCATTATTCGGGGTCGAGAGATGTGGCCAGAACGTGCCCGTCGGAGTCCAAGGAAGTAAATTCTCCGTTCCCAAGTCTCCCCGCCGATGCGCACAGTTTTGGCCATTAACCATCACGGGGTGGGCGCGGCGGCCGCCTCAGCCTCATTCTGTGGGATTGGATTCTGGCAGCTCTGACTCAGAACGCGTTGTTGGGGTAAAGTTTCTTCTGCAAATAACTGCAGGCGGGCTGGGCAGACGGTGACGGTGATGATGATGACGAAAGCCCGACGGAACGTGATTCGCACCATCAAAAATTCATCACTGGGACCGGGGTTGAGACCGAAGGCGGAGGAGCGATGTTGGGTGAATTGGTAGACAGGCAAATAGTCTCTTTCCGGCGGTTTGCGACTGTAACTGTCATCAGTTTGTGGGGTTTTGAAAACGGTTAAATTGTAAACTACATACCCGAGCAGACGGAAATAACTTGGGAATAACATTTTTTGATTTTTGAAAATACTTGGCCAATAACATTTTATGTTATTTAAAACAAGATTTGTTATTCGTCGTTATGATTTTTTTGTTATTGGATTGTTATTGTAATAACAGACTAATAACATTTTTAGTAATTCTTCGAACAAATTTTGTAATTATTTTTTGTTATTTTAACAACTTATTCGATCATCCCAAAAACAGTTGTAGGTATTCTTCCTTAACAAAAAATGTTATTCCAAAGTTGTTTTGGCTTACAACCAATATCAGACCAATAACAAATTTTGTTATGATAACATAAACTGTTATTAAACCCTTATGCAAAAGTGGATTTTTCAAGAAGATTCCATAACACTTTCTGTTATTTTAACAGAATTTGTTATTGAAATGGCATGAATTTTGTTATTACCGTCTGCCCGGTTAGCATCATCTATGTCTTCGGCTTCTGCCGAGCAATTTTTGATGGTCGGAAAATCTAGAGATAAATTCGGACTTTTCCAGAAGGAAGAGTGGTTTTCACCGTTGCAAGCTTCAGCAAAACTCACATATCAGGTAATACGCTTAGGCGTTACGTTTTGTTTAACCTCTTAAATTGTACAATATTTTTGGAATATCTTAAAATGTACAATAAATTGAAATCAATGTTTGACCATGAATGCTTGCAAGAGTGTCAAAACGGAACGGATTGGATAATTTTCGTAATGTACAACGGTAAAAAACACGATTAGATTATTATAAATCTATTGAAGTTCTCACTTCAATATTCAGCGCAGGTTTTTGGCGTAATATCCAGTTGTCTCATTATTTATTCAATAAAAAATGTCTATACTATTTTTTTATCTACTAATCTAAACTCTCTATCTTAATTTATTTAATGTTGTTTTTTTCAGCTGCAGCATGAAAGTATATCAAATTCTGCATGAAATCTGTCCTCATGTGATCCGTTCTCAGAATCCTCTCTGCGGCAAACACAACGCAGTAGGGCTGGCTGCTTAAATTTTTGTAATATATTTTCGGGTGTGCTCAGATGTACTGCAATTATAAATAATGACAAGAAAAGTACGTGGGCTTAAGCGTAATCTAATCACAAGGCATTCCAGCATGCTTTTATCGGGCTGTCTGCGTCTGTGTTAGATTAGACTAGATTAGATTAGATTAGATTAGATTAGATTAGATTAGATTAGATTAGATTAGATTAGATTAGATTAGATTAGATTAGATTAGATTAGATTAGATTAGATTAGATTAGATTAGATTAGATTAGATTAGATTAGATTTGATTAGATTAGATTAGATTAGATTAGATTAGATTAGATTAGATTAGATTAGATTAGATTAGATTAGATTAGATTAGATTAGATTAGATTAGATTAGATTAGATTAGATTAGATTAGATTAGATTAGATTAGATTAGATTAGATTAGATTAGATTAGATTAGATTAGATTAGATTAGATTAGATTAGATTAGATTAGATTAGATTAGATTAGATTAGATTAGATTAGATTAGATTAGATTAGATTAGATTAGATTAGATTAGATTAGATTAGATTAGATTAGATTAGATTAGATTAGATTAGATTAGATTAGATTAGATTAGATTAGATTAGATTAGATTAGATTAGATTAGATTAGATTAGATTAGATTAGATTAGATTAGATTAGATTAGATTAGATTAGATTAGATTAGATTAGATTAGATTAGATTAGATTAGATTAGATTAGATTAGATTAGATTAGATTAGATTAGATTAGATTAGATTAGATTAGATTAGATTAGATTAGATTAGATTAGATTAGATTAGATTAGATTAGATTAGATTAGATTAGATTAGATTAGATTAGATTAGATTAGATTAGATTGATTAGATTAGATTAGATTAGATTAGATTAGATTAGATTAGATTAGATTAGATTAGATTAGATTAGATTAGATTAGATTAGATTAGATTAGATTAGATTAGATTAGATTAGATTAGATTAGATTAGATTAGATTAGATTAGATTAGATTAGATTAGATTAGATTAGATTAGATTAGATTAGATTAGATTAGATTAGATTAGATTAGATTAGATTAGATTAGATTAGATTAGATTAGATTAGATTAGATTAGATTAGATTAGATTAGATTAGATTAGATTAGATTAGATTAGATTAGATTAGATTAGATTAGATTAGATTAGATTAGATTAGATTAGATTAGATTAGATTAGATTAGATTAGATTAAATTAGATTAGATTAGATTAGATTAGATTAGATTAGATTAGATTAGATTAGATTAGATTAGATTAGATTAGATAAGATTAAATCAGATTAGATTAGGCAGAGTTGTAGGCAATGCTTAGGAATTCTCAGTATTATTAGTTACACTCTTAATAAATGTACCAATTTTAAATAATTTGATTTTTTATACAAAAACAAATATATTAAAAAAACTTTGTTTGTTTTGTTTGCTTAACTTATGGAGACTGTATCCTAGCGACCATTGCTAAAATCTTCAATATCATTAAGAAGATGCTTGGTACAATCGATTAGAAGAAAAGATTCGATGAACAGCTTTGTTACATACCTTTTAATATTAAAGGCCTTATTGTGATAAGAAAATTTCATGAACCGTAACAAACTTTAAACTTTTATTTGCCAAAATTGTATTATGTTTTATTGCCTTTAAACCCACATCATCGGCCAAACAAATATGGCACCCCAAAGGTGAGGGGTAAGGTCAACCAACTAGTCTCCCCAATACTAGCCAACTTGTGACTAACTCCGGTAAAAAGTAACACAAAACACCTTTCAACAGAGGTACACATACACTCACAAAAACGTGCACCTACCGGACGCCAACGACACCAAAGCTCGCCCAATTGCTCAATGGAGCACTTCCGGACGAAAGGGGGAGAAGGGTGAGGTGTTTCAGTGCATGCATTGGACAGACCCCTTTCCGGCCTGGAGAAGCTTTTCATTTCTCCCTCCCCCTCCCCTCTCACCTTTTTGTTTTATTAAAGCCCTTTTTCGCTTAATTTGAAATTGCCTTTGATATCCATTATTACACCCAAAGGTGGATATTTTCCGGGAGGGGCTTTCGGGCGAATGAAGTTGGGAAAATTTCGTTTTGCAGTCTCTCGTGACCAGTTGGTCGGTCACGGATCCCACCTACCTCCCGCCCTGTGCCAGAGTCACATTTGTTGATAGGTTACTACAGTTTGCAGTCGGACCACTTCAATGGAAGTGCTTTGCTTGGTATGTGTGTATTGTGGAAGTACAGGCTATTAGGGTTATACAGCATTGAGGATTTCATCATTAATTTACCAATAAATTAATGAAAATGCTATGTATACGTGGTTTAAAGCTTGTATAATAAGGAGTCGATTTTTTTTAATGATTGAACTATTTTTTGTATTATCACCACAACATTATTCTGTTTTCCTTATTTTTTTTATCAATAATTTTACCATATAAAAAGTAGGCTTTTCAATTCTATGCAACAAAAAATGCACACGATCGCACTGCACTTGGTATATCAGCACACAACAAATGAAAAATTACTGTGAATGCACCTCCAATAGTGTACTTTGAAAAGAATGGTTTCAACTGCTGCTCGACTGCTACTTTTTTTCATTATTAGCCGATGCATGAATCGTTGTGTTAACAAAACATAAATTATTGTGGTGGTAATATACCAACAAAAGATGAGTACTACATTAATATTGCCTGATTAGTTGAGCTATGCATAGTACCGAAGAATGTAAGAGTGCTGCAAACAACAACATTATTTTTAATATTCACATGTTGATACTCTTTCAGTCCATACTTTTCATGAATAATCCTATATGTGTTCCAGAAAGGTATCCTCTTTAGATTTTCAGGCTTATCTTTCAAAAGGGGTTAAAGTCACGTTAATAAAATAAACAACAACTTTCAAAAGGTGCTCACTGAATTATATAATGTCAATATATATTTTTATTACTCATTGTTTGTGCCTTTTCTTTGATCAAAGAAGACATTTTGCACCAATAGTTCATCCATCGAAGTATCCATATAATTTTCAGCTGTCCATACAAAAAGGCTAATAACATATTTAAAAATCTTCTCTGATCAATTTGTTGTCTTCGGCAAAGCTGTTGATGTTGCTTAGGAATTCATAAATAAATACAATCTAAAAAAAATGTTAACTAAATGGTGAATGCCTTCCTTAATTTCGTATACAGAGAAACCTCTTTTTACGCGATGCGTTACGTTTTTAAATTTGTCGATTTCTCTGGAACGACGCAACATTTTTGCAATCTCCTAAAAGCATTTTGTAGGTTTTGTTCAGACCTACAAAACGCTTTTTGAAGCTTGCATAAATATTGTATGGTTAAAGAGAAATTAACGAAACAAAAAGCGTAACTCCACCGCGTAAGAAGATGTATGTAAGGTTGTATTTACAAAATTGTTTTTACCAGAACAGCAATTATTAACAACTTCCCAAAATTTTGGGGACGATTGGTTTTATATTGAAAAAAATTTTTTTTTAAGAAAATAACCCTCGAGTTTTTTTTTAAAAAGGTCCAATAAACCAAATTTTCAGTTTTTGCTTTTTGGGTGTTTTTTAATACCCCTGACTCAAGGCGGTTTCAAAACCGCCAAAAGGCAAAAACTGAAAATTTGGTTTATTGGACCTTTAAAAAAAACTCCAGAACTTCACACTCAACCATAAGGCCGGTATAAATTTTATTTATAGTTTTTGTTCCCCCCTACCCTCTCCTTCAAAGTCATCCCGAAAAATCCCGAATTTTTTCAAGGGAGATCAAATTTTCAATCGAAAGTTAAGTGCAATCAACTGAAATCTATTTAAAATGCATTCCCCTGCGTTTACATTAGTTTTAAGCATGTTTGGGTAAATTCAAAAAAAAAAAAAAATAATGATGTTGAATTTTAAATATACAAAACTGAAATGGTTTTTTTTTCGCAAAATACTATTTTTCGTCTCTCATTATTTTTTGTTTAAACTAATGATTGCATATTTTTCATTGAAATGTTGATATTCTTGCTTTTAATTTCAATTATCATATTTATTTATTTTTTTGCATTGCATTTCAATGAAACTTTGCAGGCTTGTTATCCAAGGCTTATACAAGCCATTTTTGTGTACAGTTAAACCTCGCATATGCAACTCATATGGGGGTTTCTTATGCGAAGCACGCATATGCGAGGTACAGGGCTTATGGGATTTTGGCTATATGGGAGACATGGCCTATATTGTTATAAAAAATCATCTTAACTATGCAAATTTATAGTGTTTTGGAATCGTTATGAAGTCAGCTATACAGCTACACCAAATTTACAAGGTTTACGATGTTCTAGGTCATCCGAAACTTCCTCAAGTTAAGGCCTATGTGTTCACCGCCGTACAAGTATGAGGTAGCGATTGTGACTGTGGTTTTTGACCTCAGATCATATCCATGTAGCCTCAGGGAGGTTCAGGGACTAGTCTACCGATGTGTGGTGATGTTCTGGGTCTTCTGTAGAGTCCCGGGAGTTACGACCGATGGGTCTACCGCCGTAACAAGATAGAGGTCAGTGGTTTTTGACCTCAGATCATATCCAGATAGCCTCAGGGAGGTTCAGGGACTAGTCTACCGATATGTGGTGATGTTCTAGGTCTTCTGTAGAGTCCCGGGAGTTACGGCCGATGGGTCTACCGCCGTAACAAGATAGAGGTCAGTGGTTTTTGAGCTCAGATCATATCCGGATAGCCTCAGGGAGGTTCAGGGACTAGTCTACCGATATGTGGTGATGTTCTGGGTCTTCTGTAGAGTCCCGGGAGTTACGACCGATGGGTCTGCCGCCGTAACAAGATCGAGGTCGGAGGTTTTTGACCTCAGATCATATCCGGAGAGCCTCAGGGAGGTTCAGGGGCTAGTCTATCGATATGTGGTGATGTTCTGGGTCTTCTGTAGAGTCCCGGGAGTTACGACCGATGGATCTACCGCCGTAACAAGATAGAGGTCGGTGGTTTTTGACCTCAGATCATATCCGGATAGCCTCAGGGAGGGTCAGGGACTAGTCTACCGATATGTGGTGATGTTCTGGGTCTGTAGAATCCCGGAAATTACGGCCGATGTGTCTACCGCCGTAACAAGATAGAGGTCGGAGGTTATTGACCTCAGATCATATCCAGATTGCCTCAGGGAGGTTCAGGGACTAGGCTACCGATATGTGGTGATGTTCTGGGTCTTCTGTAGAGTCCCGGGAGTTATGACCGATGGGTCTACCGCCGTAACAAGATAGAGGTCAATGGTTTTTGACCTCAGATCATATCCGGATAGCCTCAGGGAGGTTCAGGGACTAGTCTACCGATATGTGGTGATGTTCTAGGTCTTCTGTAGAGTCCCGGGAGTTACGGCCGATGGGTCTACCGCCCTAACAAGACAGATGTCGGAGGTTTTTGACCTCAGATCATATCCAGGTAGCCTCAGGGAGGTTCAGGGACTAGCCTACCGATGTGTGGTGATGTTCTGGGTGCTTCTGTAGAGTCCCGGGAGTTACGACCGATGGGTCTACCACCGTAACAAGATAGAGGTCGATGGTTTTTGAGCTCATATCATATCCGGATAGCCTCAGGGAGGTTCAGGGGCTAGTCTACCGATACGTTGTGATGTTCTGGGTCTTCTTTAAGATCCCGGGAGTTACGACCGATGGGTCTACCGCCGTAACAAGATAGAGGTTGGTGATTTTTGACCTCTGATCATATCCGGATAGCCTCAGGGAGGTCCAGGGACTAGTCTATCGATGTGGTGATGTTCTGCGTATTCTGTAGAGTCCCGGGAGTAACGGCCGATGGGTCTACCGCCGTAACAAGATAGAGGTTGGAGGTTCTAAGTCATCTGTAGAGTTCTGGAAGTTACGGCCGGAAGATCTACCGTCGTTAAAAGGCAGAGGTCGGTAGTTTTTGACTTCACAACAAACCGGATAGCCTCAGGGTAGGAGGTTCTAAGTCATCTGTAGAGTTCTGGATGTTACGGCCAGAAGATCTACCGTCGTTAAAAGGCAGAGGTCGGTTGTTTTTGACTAGTTCAGGGACTAGTCTTCCAGAATGTGGTGATGATCGGGGTCTTCTAAAGAATTCCAGGAGTTACGGTCCATTAGTTTACTGCCGTAACAAGACAAAGGTCGTAAGTTTTATAACAGGCTCATCCGGATACCTTCAGCGAATTTTGGATATTCTGGAGTTACGGCCTTAGATTCCGTAACCCCAGGAACTCTACAGATGACCTAGAACATCTTGAGATATACGTTTACTAGTCTCCGAACCTCTTTGAAGCTATCCGAATAGAATTTGAGGTCAAAAACCACTGACCTCTATCTTGTTACGGCGGTAGACCCATCGGTCGTAACTCCCGGGACTCTACAGAAGACCCAGAACATCGCCACATATCGGTAGACTAGTCCCTGAACCTCCCTGAGGCTATCTGGATATGATCTAAGCTCAAAAACCACTGACCTCTATCTTGTTACGGTGGTAGACACATCGGCCGTAACTCCCGGGACTCTACAGAAGACCTAGAACATCACCACATATCGGTAGACTAGTCCCTGAACCTCCCTGAGGCTATCTGGATATGATCTGAGGTCAAAAACCTCCGACCTCTATCTTGTTACGGCGGCAGACCCATCGGCCGTAACTCCCGGGACTCTACAGAAGACCTAGAACATCACCACATATCGGTAAACTAGACCCTGAACCTCCCTGAGGCTATCTGGATATGATCTGAGGTCAAAAACCACTGACCTCGATCTTGTTACGGCGGTAGACCCATCGGCCGTAACTCCCGGGACTCTACAGAAGACCTAGAACATCACCACATATCGGTAGACTAGTCCCTGAACCTCCCTGAGGCTATCTGGGTATGATCTGAGGTCAAAAACCTCCGACCTCGATCTTGTTACGGCGGTAGACCCATCGGTCGTAACTCCCGGGACTCTACAGAAGACCCAGAACATCGCCACATATCGGTATACTAGTCCCTGAACCTCCCTGAGGCTATCCGGATATGATCTAAGCTCAAAAACCACTGACCTCTATCTTGTTACGGCGGCAGACCCATCGGTCGTAACTCCCGGGACTCTACAGAAGACCCAGAACATCACCACATATCGGTAGACTAGTCCCTGAACCTCCCTGAGGCTATCCGGATATGATCTGAGGTCAAAAACCACAGTCACAATCGCTACCTCATACTTGTACGGCGGTGAACACATAGGCCTTAACTTGAGGAAGTTTCGGATGACCTAGAACATCGTAAACCTTGTAAATTTGGTGTAGCTGTACAGCTGACTTCATAACGATTCCAAAACACTATAAATTTGCATAGTTAAGATGATTTTTTATAACAATATAGGCCATGTCTCCCATATAGCCAAATTCCCATAAGCCCTGTACCTCGCATATGCAACTTTTGCGACAAAACCGAATCAGGTGGAATGACTCGTATATGCAAAGTTGCATATATGAGGCGCTCTTATGCGAGGTTTGACTGTATATGGAGCCAGCGAAACTTGAAATTAACATTTGAAAAGGGCGTAAGTTATTTAAATAATTTGTATTTCGTAATTTAAAAATTATTGTATTTCTAAGCCGTTGCATCGTATCCGAAAGTGTTAAAAGACAAACTTGTAAGAAATTGGACGGGCTGAAATAAAAAAGCACTGAAAGAATTCCGAAAGAAGATATAAGCTTAAATATCATTGCTTATTACTGAAAACATGATATTTTTTTCAGTGTGGTGAAGTGGATGGCATCAGCCTGGATAGAAAATAAGCTTACATAAATAAAAAAAAAAAAAAAAACGAGAAAAAGTACGCAAAAAAGTTCTGATTTACGCTGCCAGTTTTGATTAGCAATCAGGGTCTGTTATTTTACCAATCCCAAATTTAAAACCCAGGTAATTTACATTGCCAAATTTTTCATGGAACTCCTTTCCTTGTAGTTGGAAAGCGTTTTGGAGTACTTTTCTTAGCTGTACAGAGAAACCTCTTTTTACGCGGTGCGTTACGTTTTTCTAATTTGTTGACTTCTCTGGAACGACACAACATTTTTTGCAATCTTTTAAAAGCAATTTGTAGGTTTTGTTCAGATCTACAAAACGCTTTTTGAAGCTTGCAAAAATATCGTATGCACAGCAAATAATGTAGTAATCCAGCTGCGTGTAAAAGGCCTGGGTGTAAAATAAGTTTTGCATTATTTTATGAAATTCTGTGTAATATTACATCCTGAAATATGTAGCCCATCAGTATGGGAAACCTACTTGACCGAAATGTCAAGCTCACATATACGTTTATCCTTTCCATATTTCATCGGTCTGATGGCCGAGCGGGCTAAGGCGCCAGTCCTTACTGTAGGTGCTGGGTTTGAGTCCCGTCGGTTGCATTTTTTTTTGTTTTTACAAAAAATGTACATGCAGCGTGTGATATTAAGTGTATTTTTTGACGAAGGTGATGTGCATGCTTTTGCATGCGATTTTACCATCGGATTTTTTTGCTGTGTGGCGTAACGCCACCGCTTAATAAGAGGTTTCTCTATATTAGAAGAACAAATCAGAAACTGTAAACTGACTTTAATTCTGATTCTAACTGGTACCGATTTCACTAAGAATATCCCTCCAAGGGTTCTTCCAACTGGCTTGAAAATCGGGCCAGTCGGGTGGAAATGTTACAACTTGCAGCAGTAATATTACCAACCAACGCGTGTGGGAGTGTCCTCTCACCCCCCCTCGGATTATATTGGGACGGTCAAGGGCCGCGATAAACTGTTTCATTATCTGACCCCATCTGACTGGGTCGGGCTGTGACGGGACGGTCTGCTCCGAGTGGCCACAGGTGGTGCCGGTCTGGCCTACAGAGTTGGTCCTAAACTTGAACCGCAGTCATTGGCATTTCCAGTTGGGTGGTTGGGTTGGGGTTGTCTGTTTTCAGTCAGGGGGTAGGACACCTCACACTTTGGTTAGAACTGACCAGGCGGGGACGCTCGATTCACACACACATAGACTGGCCGCCCTATGTAGTGTTTGATAAATATTTATATAGAACGTGGAAATAATTCCCCAAACGAACGTTAATGTTTTATAACTTTGTGGCACGATGAATGGTTTGCCGCAATAGCAATGTCTGTGTTTTTTTGTTGGTAAAAGCGACAATGAAATTATGAATAGTAGCAGGGTTTGCAGTGGCCACAACAATAAACCCGACCAAAAATAGTAAAACTATTCAATGAAAATAATTATAGCATGTGTTTGATTGTTGAAATTGATACCAATTGTAGCGTATAATGTTTCAAATCCTTAAAAGCAAATAATAAAAGTGTTTCTTAAGTGTTTTCGAAAAAACTAGTAAAAGCTTAAAAAAAAACAACAAACAACAAACAACAAACAACAAACAACAAACAACAAACAACAAACAACAAACAACAAACAACAAACAACAAACAACAAACAACAAACAACAAACAACAAACAACAAACAACAAACAACAAACAACAAACAACAAACAACAAACAACAAACAACAAACAACAAACAACAAACAACAAACAACAAACAACAAACAACAAACAACAAACAACAAACAACAAACAACAAACAACAAACAACAAACAACAAACAACAAACAACAAACAACAAACAACAAACAACAAACAACAAACAACAAACAACAAACAACAAACAACAAACAACAAACAACAAACAACAAACAACAAACAACAAACAACAAACAACAAACAACAAACAACAAACAACAAACAACAAACAACAAACAACAAACAACAAACAACAAACAACAAACAACAAACAACAAACAACAAACAACAAACAACAAACAACAAACAACAAACAACAAACAACAAACAACAAACAACAAACAACAAACAACAAACAACAAACAACAAACAACAAACAACAAACAACAAACAACAAACAACAAACAACAAACAACAAACAACAAACAACAAACAACAAACAACAAACAACAAACAACAAACAACAAACAACAAACAACAAACAACAAACAACAAACAACAAACAACAAACAACAAACAACAAACAACAAACAACAAACAACAAACAACAAACAACAAACAACAAACAACAAACAACAAACAACAAACAACAAACAACAAACAACAAACAACAAACAACAAACAACAAACAACAAACAACAAACAACAAACAACAAACAACAAACAACAAACAACAAACAACAAACAACAAACAACAAACAACAAACAACAAACAACAAACAACAAACAACAAACAACAAACAACAAACAACAAACAACAAACAACAAACAACAAACAACAAACAACAAACAACAAACAACAAACAACAAACAACAAACAACAAACAACAAACAACAAACAACAAACAACAAACAACAAACAACAAACAACAAACAACAAACAACAAACAACAAACAACAAACAACAAACAACAAACAACAAACAACAAACAACAAACAACAAACAACAAACAACAAACAACAAACAACAAATAACAAACAACAAACAACAAACAACAAACAACAAACAACAAACAACAAACAACAAACAACAAACAACAAACAACAAACAACAAACAACAAACAACAAACAACAAACAACAAACAACAAACAACAAACAACAAACAACAAACAACAAACAACAAACAACAAACAACAAACAACAAACAACAAACAACAAACAACAAACAACAAACAACAAACAACAAACAACAAACAACAAACAACAAACAACAAACAACAAACAACAAACAACAAACAACAAATAACAAACAACAAACAACAAATTTCTTTCCATTTTCCTTAGAATTATTGAATATATACAGTATTGTTGAAGGTCGCTGAAACTAAATTCACACTTGTACGTCTTCAAAATGTTTTTTCAAACCTTGAACAGTGCCAGCTGGCCTCTTCACTTTACGTATTATCCAAACAGTTTACAAGTTTATCTATACACTTTCTAACGAGGTATCTCTTTTCCCATATTAATAGTACCCCTACAAGGTCCGTCCTGCGATCATTGGCGCAAAGATAGTATACTTCCACGGGAGGAGAAAGCAGCCCCCGGGGTGGACAAACAATCCGCGCTTCCTTCTTGTCTTGTTTTGCAGGTTAACTCTGTAAAGCTTGAGACCGTGGAGTTGGGATTCCCCGTGCAGGTGAAACCGGTGGTGTAAATTTATGCCGCGTCTGTTGGTCTCAAACACCAACCAGCTAGCGCCACAACACCTCCACGCCAGAGTTGAATGAATTTGCCCCGGTGATTCCGTCCGACACCTTCCAGGCCGGGGCTGCTGGGGTACTGAGAGTTAATTAAGATCAAAACTAATATTATAACTATAGAAGAAAAAGAATATAACGATAGCAGAAAAACACAAAAAAGGGCGAAATCAATACAAAAAGTTATTCAAAATTCCTACAAAACTAATGTAATCTTTCAGACTCCCCCGGAACACCCCATACACTCAATACGGAAAAGCCCGACACGGCCCCGGGTACATTCATTTTCGCGCTGCAATCAAGGGGTGTGTGTTGTGTTTGTATCACAAACAAGGATCAAGTTCCGGGGACCCGGTCCGATGCATTCTATGAGCCAGAATAGGATCCGCAGGGTAAGCTTCGGGGTCGATTGAGAACTTTTGCACTCGCGCGTTGCGATGCACCTGAAGGAGGAGGGTGTGCCTCTGCAGTGTTGTAGACTTTTGTGAAAAAAAAATAGCAACTCTTGAACATGCTTTCAGAATTTACTGGAGGATCCGGTAGGTTCAAAAGCTTTACCGGAGGTAGGACTCGTGTAAGGGAAGGAAGGATGAAAAAAATCTAATTTAATTTAATTATGCACATTATGTCTATAAATTACCAGCTGTGTTTATTTCGTTCTGTTCAACTTCATGCCCTTTTCCAGAACGTCTGAGCATTGAATAAAAACTGAGCTTTTTTTCCTCAACAAATTTGTGTCGGGACCTGCGAAAAGAACATAAACGGAACTTTGGTGGCATAGTGTTCGGTGCAGGTCTGCAGAGCGCACTACAAACTTGCTCACTGGGCCGGTTTGTTGGCGGAGTCTTGAATGCGCAAAATTTTAACCATGTTTGACGTTTGGAGTTTCGATGTCGAGGGGTACCTATGTGAGTTGATGGTTTTGTGGAACTATTTTACGTTTGGATATTCAATAGACTTTACAACGATTTAAGTTTTCACTAGTCTAAGACAAATTCAAGAGAAATATTTTTCACATTTTTAAACTTCAAAAGGCGTTAGAGATAATTCTTTGTCCGAGTCACGTATCTTAGTGGAAACACATCCGCCTCGTAATCGGGAGATAAGGGTCCAAATCTCGGCTCGGACCAACACAACTGGTGATATTTTCCCTTCTGAATTCGATTGCTAAGTAAAGGGAAGGTAGTGTATCATCACAAGCTAAACCTTATCACGACATTTTAGGGAAGGTGACCTATGGAATGTTAACATTTACACCAAAATATGATAACATTAGTTGAGTATAAAATGGGCACTTAATCACATTGGATAAAGCTTCTATACGCAATTTATTCTACAATTTTAACTGACAGAAACTTTGAAAAATATTTGCAACAGCCTTATTAAAAAAATCAAAAATCAAATCAAATTATTCGCTCTACAGCATTGCCTTGGCGTTCTCGATTGCGAGATTCCTACTCGAAACTAGGTGTTCGAAGGCTTGATTGTTGAGGCAATTGCAAACCTCTTTTTTACACCTCAGCTTCCATCCACCTCGGGATTCGAACTGATGACCTTTGGATTGTTAGTACAACTGCCTACCAGCGACTCCACCGAGGCAGGACCAGGGCTTGCGAAATTTCGACTTTGTTTGTGATAGCTGACAGAACACTCCAATCGTATTCACCACGACAACCTGATTTTTACATTCTACTTTCGTTCGTTTCACACACAAAGGAATGAGTGCTACGCAAAGTCACTCACACAATCATTGACTTCTCTCCAGGAGAAAAATCGCTAAGAGAGCGGTCGTTTGACATTCTACCGAGATTCCCATCATCTCTCCAATGATAGCAATCATATGATTTCTGTCACCACGCAGCATACACTAGGAAGAGAGAGACAAAAACGAGAGAAAGAGAAAGAGCACGTTGTCTCGTTCGGGCGGCTGCTTGAGCATGAGGCATTTTTCGTTCGTTTCGTCTTCGTGTTTACGTTCATCGACCAAGCAATGACGGTCATGATAGGCGTTGTGTGTCAGCGATCAAATATCGTTTTGGGAAATGATCGCTGACAGAAAGTTCTATCGAATATCGAGCAGTCCCGTTCAGTGATAGATCCCTTTTCAAGCATTGGGCAGGACCCAGGGAGACGACTTCTACACCTGGACTGAGCTAACGACCTAACCTTTTTTTTTAGGTTAGTCCGGGGCCAACATTTACTTCCCTGTCCGACGGAAGGCGTGATCAGACAAATCTCGTCCCAAAATTTGCCACCGGGACCTTCTGCGATCAAACCCAGGCCGACTGGGTGAGAGGCAACCACGCTTGCCCCTACACCACGGTCCCGGTTAACAGCCTTATTACTAGACATTAAATGGACAATTGTTGATGAAAATTTAATGGCTGACAGACTAACATTCTAGATAAAGCACAGCAGGTCGAATCAGTTTGAAAAAATCCTAGTCGTCGATACATGCCTTTCTGAAGTTCAGAATGATCGGTGCTCTGGGAAAAACATGAGCGCTTTTTGTTTTTTGTTTCGTTCTTACTTCTACAGCCTTCTACGATTCCTTTTTTTTTATTTTTTTTTTCATATCTGACCGATTCTTCGGCTCCTTTTCAAAAAAATTCCATGTTTTTTTCAGCGTTTTGGCTGTAGTGGCAAAATAAAAGAAAAAAACCCCCAATGTTATTACATATTTGGAAAGATAATTGATTTTCCTACAAAGAAATATCATGCAGCAGTTGACACCCTGGCTTGGTAGTGTAAACAATCCAACGTTTTTGTGGTGCATATTTTTTCGATTTTTTCGCTGTTTTACGGTTCGGTTACCTGCGAATCGGCATCCTGTCGGACCAGGTGAACTCCGCGGACACGGGAGTGTAAAATGCGGCCGAAGAAACGGCGCAAACGGTACAAGTGAACAGTGCACAAAAACGCAAGCTTGACGACGACCCTAACCTCGAAGAGGAAACACCGACGAAGAACCCGTACAACCTGCGGTCGACGACGGCGGCAGCGGCAGCAGCGGCAGCGGCATTTGCGATGGACACCGAGGACAGCGCCAGCGAGGGTGGTGACGGTTCAACGAAGGTGATTGAAGTCAACATACCGACAAGCAACCAGTTCGACGGGCTGGAGGATGATCAGGGTGACGACCCAATTTCGTTGCCGCCAAATCCAACACCACCCCCGGTTTTGCGAATCGGGGAACCAGCAAAAGGAAAGAAGGTACGTGTCCCTCCTATCTCGGTGGTCGGAAAATCGACCCGGCAGCTTCGCGAATTTCTGGGGCAAAGCCGAATCCAGCAAACAGCGTTCAACATGAAGGCGACGAAGACTTGCGTACAGCTGATTTGCTCTGGTGCAGACACCTTCCGCAGTGCACTCGCGGCCCTTCGGGGTGCCAACATCCAGTACCATACGTACACCCCCACTGCTGAACACCCGATGAAAGTAGTCCTTTCGGGACTGCCAGTGTACGACGAAGCTGAACTGGAAACTGAGCTGGCTGTTCTCGGTGTCCACGTCCAGGAGCTTAAACTCTTCTCGCGGAAAGTGGCCGGGCTGGAGGAGAGTGCGCTGTACCTTCTCCACTTTGCCAAAGGGACAGTGAAGTTGTCCGATCTGCAAAAGGTGAAGGCGGTGTTCAACATCGTCGTTCGTTGGCGTTACTACGAGCGGAAACCGACAGATGCGATTCAATGTCACCGTTGCCAACGCTTCGGGCATGGAATGCGCAACTGCAATCTTGCGGCGCTGTGTGTGAAATGTGGCGAGAAGCACCTCTCGGCAGAGTGCAGGCTGCCGAACAAAGCGGACCTGGCGAGGGTGGACAAGAACGTGACGCGAGAAGCGATAAAGTGTGCGAACTGCAGCGGCCAGCACACCGCGAACTACCGTGGCTGTCCAACTCGGAAAAACTACTTGGCCAAACTGGCCGAGAAGAAAGCACAACTCAGGAACGCCAAACCCCCAATCCTGACCCCTCCCCGCAACACCGTGCCGCAGAACGGTAGCACCGGCAACGACTCACCGGTCGGTACATCGACCATGACATTCGCGGAAGCGCTGTCCCAAGGGAGCAGCAACAACATCAACAGCAATCTGTTCACAATGTCTGAGTTCCTCGCCCTTGTGAGAGAAGTGTTCGCCCGGCTGAAAAGCTGCAAATCGCGACTCGACCAACTCGAAGCTCTCGTGGAGCTTACAGCCAAGTATATCTACAGTGTCTAACGCTGTAGATATCTTGCGCGTGGCTAATTGGAACGGACGATCCGTTCACGGAAAGAAGCTAGAGTTTTTTGATTTTCTGGAACGGCACGACGTGGACGTGGGAATCGTGACCGAAACCTGGCTGCACGAGGAACAATCCAAAGTTCCGTTGTGTTCGATTCGACCGCGACTCAGCCGATGCCGAAAGAGGCGGCGGCGTCCTGATAGCGGTCCGCAAGGGCCTAACGCACACGGAGCTCGATTTTTCGACCAAGGTCATCGAAACTGTTGGCATTTCCGTCAGTACAGCGGACGGAAACGTACACATCATCGCTGCCTACTTCCCCGGGGCAAGACGGCGCTCAGCATGGACACAGTTCCGCCGCGACATTTCCACCATCACGCGAGGGACCGAGCCTTTTTTCGTGGTCGGTGATTTCAATGCTCGACATCGTTCCTGGAACTGCGCACGAGCAAACACAGCGGGAACAGTCATGTTCCAGGAGGCAGCCAGCCGCAACTTTTTCGTCCACTTCTCTGACGCCTTCACGTTTCACCCGGCGGGGCGTGGTCGACCCTCGACGTTGGACTTGGCGCTCTCCAACAACTTGCTGGACATGACAAAACCGGTCGCTTTGAACGAGCTCTCGTCAAACCACCAGCCTGTGCTGTTCGACGTCAGCTTGTCAGCTCCGATTGAGCAGTCATCCCCCAAGTTTCGCTGCTACGCTCGTGCTGACTGGTCGCGCTTCCAAAGGGAGATAAACGCGAAGCTGGACTTGCTGAACCCCGAAGTCACCGACCTCAACACGGAAGCCGATGTTGACGCAGCGGTAGAGTTCTTCACCAAGATCCTGCTGGACGCCGAAGCTGTTTCAGTTCCAGAAGTTCAACAGCGTAGCTACCAAACAGCTGCAATCCCAGAGGACACTCGCAGGCTGATCGCGCTCCGCAACATGCGAAGGCGTCAATGATACAGGAGACGGGACCCGATCTACCAGGACATCGTGTCGTCGCTAAACCGGCGAATTCGAGAGGAGTGCAACCAGGCAAACTTCAACAAGTTCAAGGACACGCTACGGACGCTGCACGACGATCGGGATACGCTTTGGCGAATCACCAAGGCCCTGAGGAAGACGACCAAGTACAGCCCACCCTTGCGCAAGGGAACAAATATCATCGCATCCTCATCCGAGAAGGCTAAACTACTGGCGGCCGGTTTCGCTAGCGCTCACACCAACCAGATGCCTGATGATCCAGTGACTGTCGCAGAGGTGAACAACTCCATCGATGCCATCGATCGGACCCCGCTGGCGGACAACCATTCGTGGTTGGTTCGTCCCAAAGAGGTGGCGCAGCTCATCCGAAGACTGAAGGCGAAGAAAACACCGGGCCAGGATCAACTTCCCCAGAAGGCGCACATCTTCATCGCCAAGATCTTCTCCACCTGTGTCCGACTCGGATACTTCCCAGCCGCGTGGAAGCATGCGGTGGTGATAGGCATTCCGAAGCCAAACAAGGACGCCACTAACCCCTCGAACTATCAGCCTGCTGCCAACCCTCAGCAAACTCCTGGAGCGGGTAATTCTGGTGCGCATCGACCAAAACTTAGAGAACACGCGGGTTATTCCGGACACCCAGTTCGGATTCAAGCGAGGGCACTCCACCAATCATCAGCTCGTTCGGCTCGTGAAGGAGGTGCGCGCGAACTTCGCGCGGCGCAAGTCAGCCGGCATGGTGCTCTTGGACGTAGAGAAAGCGTACGACTCAGTGTTGCAAGAAGCAATCCTGCACAAGATGTATCTCGCCAACTTTCCGCTGTACATCCTGAAGATCGTCCGCTCGTTCCTGCAAAACCGATCGTACCACGTTGTGGTAAACGGACATGTGTCGGACCGGCACGAAGTTCTCTTCGGCGTCCCGCAAGGTGCCGTCCTTAGTCCCACGCTCTACAACATATTCACGGCGGACTTGGCAATGATCAATGGCGTCAGCTACTTCCTTTTTGCCGACGACACGGGATTCCTCGCGTCAGACTCCGACCCAACCATCGTCGTGACCAAGCTGCAAGCCGCCCAAAACGCCATCGAACGCTACCAGAAGAAGTGGAAGATGAAGACAAATGCCGAGAAGTCGCAAGCGATCTTCTTCACACGCAAGCGAAGCCCACGCTACCTTCCCCGCAGGGAGGTTTCAGTGTGGGGTAGCCATGTGCCATAGTCGGAGGACGTCAAGTACCTGGGGGCCGCCCTGGACAAGAAACTGACGTTCGCGAAGCACATCAAGAACGCCACGACCAAGTGCGACAAGATCACCAGGATGCTCTACCCACTTGTGAAACGGCGTTCTTATATGGACCGCAACTCGAAACTGCTGCTCTACAAGACGGTGCTCAAACCGGCGATGACGTATGCATACCCGGCGTGGCACGATTGCGCTGCATCACATCGGAAGAAACTGCAAGTGAAGCAGAACCGGCTGCTGAAGATGATGTTAAACCTGGATCCCTTCCACCCGACTGACGACCTGATCACGAATCCGAGGTCCGTTTTTTGATTTTTCGACCCCTTTCATTTTTGAACATGCGAAAAAAAACGTGTTTTTCAATAATTTGCAGGCTGAAATGGTGATGAGATTGGAATTTTGTGTTAAAGGGACTTTTATGTAAAATTAGATTTAATGGTGTACTCAAAATTCTGGAAAATATTATTTTTCATCAAAAAAAAAAAACAATAAAAAAAATTAAAACCTCTGCCATTTTCCGTTACTCAACTGTAAAAAAAAAAATGGGGCATGTCAGTTTGTGGGTTTAATTAATGGGTGGGTGGTGATTAATTTTTCTTTTAAGTCAACGGATCATAAGTGAGGAAAATTAGCATTTTTTTAAAAAAGCCTTCGATTTTTACCCATTAGGGTGGAACAAAAAAGTGTCATCATTAACGTGAAACGGGACAGATTTTCAAGCATGTTTTTCCACCATATTCGATGATGGCACGTTACACCTTAATGTTCTTTTCGAATCAACATTAACCCAGAAGGGTCATTTTATGATTTAGAACATTTTTTTTCATTTTAAAATTTCGTGTTATTTCTAACTTTGCAGTGAATTTTTTTAGAGTGTAACAGTTCTACAAAGTTATAGAGCAGAGAATTAAAAAAAAAATGATAGGTAAAAATAAGAGGTTTGCTTATAAACATTATGAGTTATCGCTGTTTTACGAAAACAAGTTTTGAAAAAGTTTCTTTTTGCGTTTCTCTTTTGGTACGTTCGTTTGATGACTAGTTCCACACTGAGTGCCGCACTCAGAGCTGTCAAAGTGTTTCTTTGAAGAAACTCGCGCTAGTTCCGCACGAGTTTCGCCGCCATCTTGGAACTGAAACTCTAGTGCCGCACTCGATATTTTTTCAGTTTCATGCGAGTTCCACGCGCACTGACAAATTACGTTCGATTGAACCAAAACTGGCACCGACGAGTGCGGCACTCAGTGCCGCACCGGCTCTTCAAACGAACGTACCATAAATAAAAAATGACCCTTCTGGGTTAATGTAAATTCTAAAAGTACATTAAATTTCCCTTAAAATGACATATTCCAAACAAAAATTACAGTTGAGTAACGGAAAATGGCAGCGTTTTTATAAACATTATTAGTGTTTTTTTTCGATGAAAAATACGTGTTTTCGGAATTTTGAGTACGTCATCAAATCGGGCGTCCAATTTTGACACCAAATTTCTAACTCATCACCGTTTCAGGCTGCAAATGATTTAAAAACACCTCTTTTTGCGCAAGGGGTCGTACCGGCCCTACGTCACGAGATATCAAATAACGGACCTCGGATTCGTGATCAGGGACAAAAATTACTTCTTAGGACAAAGTTTCACACAAATAGAAGAGGGGTCGGGGCAACTGCTGTGTGAGTTGGTTGCGAATTACCAACCTGATTTCATATGCATCGGTGGCTTGATTCTCTTAGGAACATAACTTTGGCAACAGTTCGTTAAAATATTTATGCTAAAATGTAATCTAACATAATTTCTATTTTTTTGTAGTAAACTAATTTTGTTACTATTGTTTTTTTTTTCTACGGTACGATTTATGCATTTATCCATCGTCTAACCCCCTGTTAGTTTGCAAAAAAAATATCACTCTTGGAGTGAGTTCGTTACTTACCCTGTCGGGTGCGACCTGGTAATAAAGTTTTTAATTTACCTCAGCAGCCTTTTTATGCATCAGCCACGGTCAATTTGCACATCCTTTCAAATCGGTGTCTCTCATTCAGAACACCTCAGGCCAGCTCAAAAAATGGACCGAATTGTGAAAAATGCATTGCTGCAAACAGGTGTCTAATTATCGTTTTACCCTTTCACACCAATCATGAAAACCTTTTCAGCCCCAGAAGCTGGTTCATTTCGCTTGAAAAGGAATTAAAGTGATGCTTCATTAGCGGCGTTCGCAGCCTCTTTCCCATTAAGGGCACCCGTTGGTGGGGGTGGGAGGTGATAGGCCATTCACGGTTACGAGGGTTTGAAACGGCTTTTTTTAAATGGCCGTTCAACTTCATTGCAAAAGTCAGACAAAAAAGGCACCCCAGGGTGGGTGCAAAGCAGGTGCAAAAAGTGCCCACCTTTGCCACCACATTATGGGGCTCAATCAGATTAAATTTTAAAGCCACAGTGCGAAATAGACGGCGTCGGTGAAATCGCAGACTAATCCAGGATAATCAGCTAGCAAACGATTATTTTTATGGCCCGGAGAAGGCCATCAAAGTGTGCGACGTCTGATTCCTGCGGCAAATCGGTTTCAACTTTCTTCTTGTGACTTGCGAATGACTTGGCCCGAAGCTTGATAACGATCGACCAGTGTGTACTTGGTCTGAATATTGGATGTATCCCTGGCCCCTTGCCTCGACTTTGGAGTACTTTGTGCTGTACTGACTTGGCAGTGGTGACGGTTGAGTTCATTGACATACTTTTCAAAGTAATCGACTTCCCCTAATTGGGTGATAAAATGTTAATCATGACTTTGGGACGAATCATGCAAGTGAGTATGATTTTTTTTCGATTGGACTCTGAATGGCAAGTGAAGTGAAGTGCAACTGCTAAACAGTTGGGTAGTTTTCTGAGACTAATACATTTTTCATAGTTCACTCGTCCATACCTCTGTACAACGTTGAGAGATATTAAATGATTAAACAATAAAATAGAATGTTTTTGCTTTTTATCGCAGTTCATCCGAGAAAGCATTGATTTTTGAAGTTTTTAGCTTTTTAACTAGTTGCTGAGTTATTGCGCCTTTCAGGAAGTAATAGATTTTGGCGATTATCTCGAAGAACAAGAAAAAATTAGCGCATGACAGCCACAGTGCAAAACGTAAAAAAATACTGGTGTTAGTGTGTTTGTGTCCGTAAAAAAATATCATCTTTGGTTACCATAGACAACGTATACGCATTGCATTGCGACGTTTTCTTTCTGCGGCGATTAATTGGAGCGCAGGATTCTAATTTTTCTCGAAATTATTAATAAAATACAATACTTTAACAGTCGCATTCTGAATTTATCAATTGACTGCAACAATTTATCAGACGATGTTTAGAGTTGAATTTTTTTAAAACTATTGAATCAAACGGATAAAAATATTTGCCATTTTTGAAATCAACTGAAAACAAAACAAAAAAGACGACTTGCTTCTTATGATTTCTTCATAACTGCATCAGAGTTCTGTTCTGCAAGAATAGAAAACTGATGAAGTCTGCAAGTACACAGTAGAAAAAATATCTAAGGGAAATTTTCGTATGTTTGGCAGGTTAAGGACTCGGTCCTAATTTCGTCCAGTTTTTAAATTCTCACTTTTTAGGCAACTTTTTTTTGCAAAAAATTGGATAGAAATTTGCTTGCCTTCCTTTCATTAAGCTTTTTATAGCTTGCTATGGGTTGAAAACACTTTTAAAGCTGTAATCGAACGCCAAAGTGCTAATGTTCCACATTAGGTGCCCGCTGGAATTAAATGCAGTTTCCCCTATCTGTCAAAATATTAATCGAATAGCGAAATTTAAAAGATTTACCCTTTTTGTACTTATCTAGTTTTTTTTTTAAAAGATCCTGTAAAGGTCCTTTTTGTACTTATCTAGTGATTTTTTTAATGGTCCTATAAACATTTGAAAAACAATAGATTATGGGTCCTTTTATTTAAAAAAAAGTCTAGTTTTGTTCTTTTTACTCATGAATTCTGCTGAAACGTCCAAATAATCCACAAGGGAAATTCATTCAATGTTAGGAAAATGTAAACAAAATAAACCTATGAAAAAAGAAAGATATCAATAAAAAAGAGCAAAAGAAAAGAAAAGGCAAAAGAAAAGACAAAGAAATCAAATTTTTGGAAACAGAAAGACGGCAAAAAAGAAAACTGAAAACGATTTTTATTGAAAAACGTTACTTAATCCACCAGAAGGTGGTTGCTGCCTTCCTCATAAAAACCTTGCAACAACACACTACGAAAGCTTTGGATAACGCTTACTTAGTAAAGACACTATATATTTGAGTGCTGCCATCTATGATAAATTTAATGAACCATTTGAAAGCAACGCGGTGTTTGTGTGCGTGCACTGAGCGAAAAGTTCCAACAGCTATCCGTCGGAGCTTTCAAATTATGTAAATAATGACCCTTTTTTGTATCAACCAAAACAGTTTTTCGATCATAACTTTTAAAGTACTGCACCAAACCGAACGATATTCAAAGAGGACTTAAATGACCTCGAGTCGAATCAAAAAACACAGATCCAGACAAAATCAGTCGAGCCAGTTCCGAGAAAAGCGAGTGAGAAAAAAAATCTACGTCCATCCACACGCACAGACATTTGCTCAGAATTTGATTCTGAGCCGATATGTATTCGTAAATATATATCTTGGAGGCTTACTTAAAAAGTTCAATATTTTAGTGATTTTATAGCCTTGCCTCAGTAAGGTGAAGAAGGCAAAAAGGACATAAGACATTTTGTCCCGTACCCCACAACAGCAAAAAGAGAAACAGGTATATTATAAAAATAATAACTAAAAAGATTGTAAGAGAGTAACTGACAAGAAAACTCAAACAAACATAGAAGCAAAGAGTGAGATAGCCAACCGGTTAAACAGAAAAAAAAGAAAAATGCAACGCTTTTGCTAACTATATAAAACAAAGAAATATAATTAAAAAACAAATTTCAAGAGAGAACCAGAAAAGGGCAGAATTAAGTTTGCTAGGAAAAGCTTGTGCATTTTTAAACAAAAAACGAAATAACTTTTCATAAGCATAAGTACAAGTGTTATGTACAGGTTTTTCCCAAGATTTCGAAAAAAAAATTTCGATTTAGATATTTTTTAAACTAAACTTTGCGTCATTATTAGTTAAGCGGAAAATGAATTTAAAACATCACTTTTATTTAATCATTTTAGTCTAAGATAACGACATAAACTTTGAAAAATACCGTTAAACGGGGTGACTTTGATAGGTTTGAGATTTTTTCGCAAAATGAAAAGTACAAATTAAATACGTACGGAATGGTATGGAATCATTCTGACCGTGGTAGAGAAGTGTTCAAAGTACTCTAAGAAGAAGTTTTCATAAAATTTTGTAAAGTTTAAAAAGTGAGTTAACTAAAATTAAGAAAATGTTGATAAAAAGCATTATTTTAATATTCTGAAAGTGTCATGATTTTCTCAATGACCATGTTTTCGAATCGGGAAATGAAATGCATTTTCGGATTCTTTGGACAATTTCCACTAGGAGAAGGTAAAATAAGTTTGTAAATAATTGACATTATGTGTTTTTGAAACATAATTAAAAAAATCCCAATTTACAGGCATTTTCAGTAGAACAAATGTCATATAAAATGTGAAATCTTTTGATTCTTGTTTCGATTTCAGTTTAAAGTGTAATATGATTCGATAATTTTATAAACAAAGCTAGCTTTAACGAATTTTAGGCAATTTTTTTTACTTTTTACCAATTTACCTTAAATTTATATGGGTCATTCCAGGTCAACTGAGTACATTTTTGGACTCGACCTTCACCGATTTGGACCAAACTTAGAGGGAACGTTCATCTATCGATAGTTAACAGAAATTCCAAGTTTGGTGCTGATTGGACCATCCCTCTATTTTTGGCACCGCCCTCTTTTTTGACGATTTTCTAAAAGACTTTTTTTTCTTTTAATCATAACTTTGCAATTATTTGAGCAAAAGACTTTCTATAAGTTGCATTTTATAGAAAATTGTCCAAGGAATTCGATAAAAATAAAATTTTAACCCTTAAATGCCCTCTAATATTATATTTTAACGTTTTAAGTATTAAAATTCAGTTTTGACCAATTCCTTATATTTTAATTTGTTTTATTTTATCACCATCGTGTTCCCCGGACAATTTTACATAATAATCAATGTAGACCTCAAACTAAAATGAACTATTGGCGAGATACAGCGATTTTGCTGAAAAAAGTTTGATTTTGCGCTGCACTCTGTCCTATGAATTCAAATCCGAAATAAGTTTCTCACATATAAAAACCGAACTATGCGGGAATCATCCCTTTTTGTTGAAAAGTACACCATGTACTTCCGTGTGCTGCGCAAAATCAAACTTTTTGCAGTAAAATCACTGTATCTCGCCAATAATTCATTTTAGTTTGAGGTCTACATTGATTATTATGTAAAATTGTCCGGGGAACACGATGGTGATAAAATAAAACAAATTAAAATATAAGTAATTGGTCAAAACTGAATTTTAATACTTAAAACGATAAAATATAATATTAGAGGGCATTTAAGGGTGAAAATTTTATTTTTATCGAATTCCTTGGACAATTTTCTATAAAATGCAACTTGTAGAAAGTCTTTTGCTCAAAAAGTTGCAAAGTTATGATTAAAAGAAAAAAAAGTTTTTTAGAAAATCGTCAAAAAAGAGGGCGGTGCCAAAAATAGAGGGATGGTCCAATCAGCACCAAACTTAGGATTTCTGTTAACTATCGATAGATGAACGTTCCCTCCAAGTTTGGTTCAAATCGGTGAAGGTCGAGTCCAAAAGTGTACTCAGTTGACCTGGAATGACCCATATATGAGCTTGACATTTTGGCCAAGTAAGTTTTCCATACTGATGGGTTACATATTTCAGGGTGTAATATTACAGAACATTTAATAAAATATTGTAAAATTTATTTTACATCCAGGCCTGCACGCATCTGGATTACTCATTTTTTTGCTGTTTAACAATTTTTATTTAATTTATCTGCCCTTTGAGTGGAAAAATAATCTAATTCATAGAAAAACATGACTTTACAATTTTTTTTATATACCAATAATAAAACAATTTTTCTTGGAAAACATCTGCCCACATTCGCAGATTTGTTCTTGGCCCCTTTTCGATTTGTGTAAAAGGGGTAATTTTGGTATTTTTTTTCGAAATTTCGTGACGGTTGGGCTGTACGACCCCTCTAATTTTGAATTTTCCTAAAAAACGTGTATTTCAAAAATTAGCAGCCTGAAATGGTGATGTTTTGGATATTTGGTGTCGAAGGCTGTAAAACTGATCGCTTAATTCGATGGCGTTTCGTGATAGCTCGTGACTGTTTCAACCATACCCCTTTACCTCTACATTTTTGTAACTGTCTGCTATAAAACTTTTTAGTCTATTGATACATTCTAAAGAATAACCCTGCCATGAAAAATACGTTTTATCCCGGATTTTTTAGTGCGCCATCAGACCGGGCGCCCAATTTTACATTCAAGCTCCTCTGATACTAAATTTCCAAATCATCACTATTGCAGCCAGCAAAGCACAGACAGAAAAAAAAACACTTTTTCGAATGTTCAAAAATTAAAGGGGTCGTATCGCACAAGAGAATAGCCCGTACAATATTTCAACATTTTGAAAATGTTCAAGTGGTTGACCTATCTAGAGCTTCAAATATCGCGGATGTGTAATCCACTCGTTAGAGTTAAAAAACATAAAAAAAATGTAAAGCTTGATTCAACCTTGTGAGCAGGTGTACCACTATACGGCGGTGGTTGGAGTAGGAACATCTGTTAGAACTCGCACTTATACCATGTTGCTACATATCATTTGCAACAAATGAGGAGGTACGGGATTACTCGCGACATCTGCTACGGACTGCACTCATTTGGTTTGTAGCAAAAAAGTAGGAAAAAACTCGGGGTTTTCTCACTCATCTTGGGTACTGCATTTCGCGGTGGTAGGATTTTGTAAAAAGTTAAACAAAATTACTTTTTTATTTAATGTTTTTAATGTTATTCAATACAAAAAAATGTTTTTATTTGCACAAGAAAAATGTTTTTGAAAGCAAACCCAACCGTGTTTTTTCAACTGTAATGAGGTAAATCCTCTCCGGAAAAAGGAAAAGAATGTGCTCCAGGAAAAAAAAAACCCAGGACCGGAGTTGCAGAGAGGGCGCCTTCTGGCTGTCGCCGCGTATGAATACGAACGAGCTTTAATTACGTCAGGGACATGGAAACGATGGTAATTATAATCTATGAATGAGCCTCCCTTGTCCACCCGCGGACTCACGTTTGGGTTCACGTGCGAGTGCCTTGTGTGGGACCCGTGGCTTTGGCCCGCGAACCGCACGGACGGACGGATGGAGACCACTTTTGTACGCGCCCAAGTGGGGCCAATAATTCTCCGTGTGGCCTCGAACCGGGACGGGGGGAAAATGAGATTTATAAGCTCTGCGTGGAGAAGTAATACATTTTGAGGATGACAGCAGTTTTTTTTGTTTGTGGCTTTGTTTGAAATGTGATGAGATCTTTTTACCTTTCATTTTTCTACTTTTGTTAGTTGACTTCGAAAGAATGTTGAAATGAGTTCCATCAAAAACACATTTTGAAAAAAAAAGGCAGCTACCACCAAGACAAAAATCTAATTTGTATCGATACAGGGCAAAATTTCGTATATTCTCCGCCAACTCACACAGCAGCACAACTCCGACCCCTCTTCGATTTGCGTGAAACTTTGTCCTAAGGGGTAACTTTTGTCCCTGATCACGAATCCGAGGTTCGTTTTTTGATATCTCGTGACGACCCCTTCCATTTTCGAACATGCGAAAAAAGATATTTAGAACAAAATGTTTTATTTCAAAATTTCGTGTTTTTTCTAAATTTGCAGGGTTATTTTTTAGAGTGTAACAATGTTCTACAATGTTATAGAGCAGACAATTACAAAAAAATTGTTATATAGACATAAGGGGTTTGCTTATAAACATCACGAGTTATCGCGATTTTACGAAAAAAAAGTTTTGAAAAAGTTACTTTTTGCGTTTTTCTTTGTTTCGTCGTCCGTGAAAAAACACGAAATTTTAAAATGAAAAATTTTGTTCTAAATGAAAGAATGACCCTTCTGGGTTATTGAGATTAGAAAAGTACATAAAACTCCCATAAAATGACATGTTTCAAAAAAATTTATAGTCAAGAACGAAAAATGCGAGAATTTTTAAAACTTTTTTAGAGTTTTTTCGATGAAAAATATGTTTTTTCGGAATTGGGTACTAAAGCCCTTTGTAAATTTTTATGTACAACGATAAAAAACACAATCAAAAACCATTTCTGATCACTTTATTTCATTTTAGGGAGCGTTCTTTTATTACGTAACGCAGTAGGGGGGGAGGGGGGGTCGGAGGCCGTGTTACGCTCAATACAAAATTTTTAAAATTTGTATGGAAATTTTGTTACGAGGGGGGGGGAGGGGGTCTAAAAGTCCGATTTTTCGCGTTACGTAATAAAAGAACGCTCCCTTAATGCAAAAAAAAATAATGACAAGACAACATTTTTTCGATGGATCAACTATGGTCCCCTTGGAACGAGCTGTCAAGTAGGAACTTTTCTGTCAAGAAGGACCGCGAGGTTAATTTTTCCAAATTGATTTAAAAATCCATTTTAAACTCTTTGTGGTCGTACAAAGGGTCATTTTACTCAGAAAAATAAGCTTTATCGCTGTAAACAATACTATCAGCAATCTAAGCTTCATTTTAGGACCCGATTCTGAGTACGCCATCAAATCGGGCGTCTTATTTTGCATAAAAGTCCCTTTGACACCAAATTTCTATCTCATCACCGTTTCAGGCTGCAAATTATTGAAAAACACCTCTTTTTTCGCATGTTCAAAAATGGAAGGGGTCATACCGCCCCTCCGTCATGAGATATCAAAAAAACGGACCTCGGATTCGTGATCAGGGACAAAAGTTACCCCTTAGGACAAAGTTTCACGCAAATCGAAGAGGGGTCGGGGTAACTGCTGTGTGAGCTGGCGGAGAATTACCCATGTACAAACATAAGGGTTTGCTTATAACCATCACGAGTCATCGCGATTTTACGAAAAAAGGTTTGAAAAAGTTGCTTTTTGCGTTTTTCTTTGTTTCGTCGTTCGTTCCTGTCGCGGGTGACCATGAACGGCCATGATCAACGACGACCAACTTTTTCAAAACTTTTTTTTCGTAAAATCGCAATAACTCGTGATGTTTATAAGCAAACCCTTTATGTTTGTGTTTATTTTTTTTTGTAATTTTCTGCTCTACAACTTTGTAGAACATTGTTGCACTCTAAAAAATAACCCTGCAAAGTTAGAAAAAAAAACACGAAGTTTTAAAATGAAAAATTTTGTTCTAAATGAAAAAATGACCCTTCTGGGTCAATGTAGATTCGAAAAGTACTTGGAAAAGTACATAAATTTTTTCTTAAAATGCCTTGTTCAAAATTTTTTACAGTCGAGTAACGGAAAATGGGAGAGTTTTTTTGTGTTTTTTTTTCGATGGAAAATACGTTTTTTTTCGGAATTTTGAGTACGCCATTAAATTGGGCGACCAATTTTACATAAAAGTCTCTTTGGCACCAAATTTCTGTCTCATCACCGTTTCAGGCTGAAAATAATTGAAAAACACCTCTTTTTTCGCATGTTCAAAAATGGAAGGGTTCGTACCGCCCCTACGCCACGAGATATCAAAAAATGGACCTTGGATTCGTGGTCAGGGACAAAAGATAACCTTAGCACATAGTTTCACGCAAATCGAAGAAGGGTCGGGGCAACTGCTGTGTGAGTTGGTGGAGAATAACCCTTTAAACTTTTTGAACATAACCTTTCTAGGTTTTTGCTGATTTAACTATAAGTTTTTTTTTTAAATTTTGCATAAACTTGTTATACATATATTTTTTTTATACAGAATACTAGCAAGGGAGCGTTCTTTTATTACGTAACGCATTTGGGGGGGAGGGAGGGGGTCGGAGTCCGTTTTACGCTTCATATTTTTTTTAAATTTGTATGGACATTTTTTAAAACCCAAATTTTTACGTTAAGTAATAAAAGAATTCTAAGGTTTTTTCTCAAAATTTATTTTCCCTAAAAGAGCACGCAGCTAGCAACATCTAAACATAGAAACATGTACCCTCCCTGTAAAGGCTTATGAATTGATCTCAGTTGAAAGGTTCTCCAAATCTCTGAATTGCAAATGTAACATCCTGGAGCAGAACTGTTAAATTCTAATAAACACCAATTGAATTGAAAAAATTGTAATAAAAGAACACTCCCTATATGTTTTGACTTCAACGTCGAATCGGGCGCCCTTTTAACACTGGAACGCCCAACGCTTGTTCAACTTACATGGACGCCCAAGCCTCTTAAAAAAGTTGGAACGGTAACGTCCTTAAAATTCACTCAAAAAAAAAAAAAAAAAGAATCGTCCCGATTGGTTGAGTTATGCCCGAGAACCACACAGCAAATAAAATAGTAATCCAGCTGCGTGTAAAAGGCCTGGGTGTAAAATTAATTTTGCATAATTTATAAAATTCTGTGTAATATTACACCCTGAAATATGTAGCCCCTTAGTTTGGGAAACCTACTTGACCGAAATGTCAAGCTTACATATACAGCCATTCCACGTCAAACAGGAAGTCTCCAAATCAAAAGTGCTCCGATTTGGCACAAATTTGGAGTGGGGGTTCTTTGGCCCAAATAATTAGACCCGTATTTTTTTTGTTTGGCTATTAGGGTGGCCCTATCTGAAATAGGGTGGTCCAAAAAATTGCGTTTTTCGTTGATTATCGCAAAAACCACATTTTTCAAAAAATCATATCTCCGGAACGGCTGAACCAATTTTGGAGCGCCACAATTCAAAAGAAGGGTTATCAGTTGGGCTTTTACGGAAAAATATGCTGAGGTCCAAAAAAACTAGCTGAATAATTGAAAAGTTCCTATGAAAATTTCATTTGCCGATTTCAAGGTCTCGGGACCAAAGAACCCATGTCTTAAAATATTTTTCCCTGATTTCTTGTAATATTTTACAAAACATATAAAAAAATTGCGAATATCCATTAACACGTTTCGGAGATATGATTTTTTTTAAACATTAAAACTGGGTTTTTCGGCGCGCCGCGCGCAATAACGGGAAAATTACGAAAACAGGTTAATATCAACTTTTTTCACTAAAACTGCGACAACTTGAAAATTTTAGCGATGACCTGTACATGTTTGGGTACCAAAAGTTGCGTCTTTCACTTACGACAATTGTGGTACCCAAACATGTACAGGTCATCCCTAAAATTTTCAAGTTATCGCAGTTTTAGTTAAAAAAGTGGCTTTTTTGCCGATTTTCACGTTTTTGCGCGTGGCGCGTCGAAAAACCCAGTTTTTATGTTTAAAAAATCATATCTCCGAAACGTGTTATGGATATTCGCAATTTTTTTATATGTTATGTAAAATATTACAAGGAATCAGGGAAAAATATTTTCAGACATGAGGCTCTCTATGGCAACTGTTAAACTTAAATAAACACTCAGTAGTGTTTAGTTAGCTCGGTGGTAACATGCAAGATCAGCATTCAAAGAAAATGAGTTCGAATCTAATTTTTTTGAAATATTTTTTTTTGTGTGGTTGGGTACCAACTTTTTGACGACGATTGAAATTACATTTTATACAAATCAAGGGACACTCCAGCTAGGAGGCTAGGGAGACTAAATGAAACGGTTAAAAAGCAAAAAGCACCCCAACTTAAATGGAGACGATAACTTATTGCCACCGTGATTTAAAAAAAAATCAATACTTTTCTAGTTCAGGAAAAAAGAGAATCGAACTCGAAAAACGAAGTTGACTTTATAGCTGTCGGCCACCATTGCTAGTACCAACCACTAGTGTCTTCCTTTTTATCTACAAGGACTTCGCCGCCATGGGCTCCTAAGTGTATGAAAGTATGGCACGGAGCGACGGCGCCGAATACCCATATTTACACAAAGAATTTCAGAGCGCCCGCCGCGGGATTCGAACCGGCGACCTCTGGATTGGAGTCCAGTGCGCGGTCCGATTGATCCACACGAGCGGGACGAACTCACTACCTTTGATTTCTAAATCTAATTGTTACCACAAACGGATGATCAACAGTCAATGAAGTTTAGCTAGTCTACTGAGGTCTTATCAAAGGAAAATGTTGAAGTTCTGAACTAGGTTCTCCGTTCGTTTCAAAAAGAACGTTTCTTAGAGACGAGCGTTTTTTCTCAAAGCTGTTATTTTTCGTGTTGCTGTGTGAACTTGAACGAACGGAGAACCCGTTCAAAAGCATGACTGATATTAAGTGTCTTTTTTGCACATCACATGCTTTTGCATGCGATTTTACCATCGGATTTTTTGCTGTGTTGGCATATCAGCACTTTCACGTTCAACTAAAAAATCAAAATCAAAATCAAATTATTCGCTCTACAGCATTGCCTTGGCGTTCTCGATTACGAGATTCCTACTCGAAACTAAGTGTCCGAAGGCTTGATTGTTGAGGCAATTGCAAGCCTCTTTTTACACCTTAGCTTCCATCCACCTCGGGATTCGAACTGACGACCTTTGGATTATTAGTCCAACTGCCTACCAGCGACTCCACCGAGGCAGGACCCAGGGAGACGACTCCTACACCTGGAGTGAGCTAACGACCTAACCTTTTTAGGTTAGTCCGGGGCCAACATTTACTTCCCGTCCGACGGAAGGCGTGATCAGACAAATCTCGTCTCGAAAAATGCCACCGGGACCGTCTGGGATCGAACCCAGGCCGACTGGGTGAGAGGCAATCACGCTTACCCCTACACCACGGTCCCGGCTCACGTTCAACTACAGCATCTAAAAGGCGCTTTCAACTAAACTCGAGTAAAAAATAGCTCAATAGGAAGTGAGCAAAAAAGTTTCCATAAAAAAGTTTTGCACAAATAGTTTGTTCAAAAAGTGAAAAACAACAGATTGGACGCAATTGAGAACGGATCCTTAAGCTGCTAAATTATCTCTATATTTTTTATATTTAATTTTCATTTATTCTTAATGAAATTTTGAGCTAGCAAAAAAAAGAAAATGTGAAATGAGTACAAAAAAATGAAATATAAGGCTTTAAGCCAAACTGTTTGCCCAAATTGCAAAACTCCAAATGAATGTCCGCACCAGATGTGCTTTCGCCAGGCAAACAAATTCGCCCAGGCTCGCTGATGGCCCTATTTCAAACGCAAACGCGACAATCACATTTGCCACCCCGGAACGCGGAAACGCAAAAGTTTAAAGCCATCCACCGCAACTGTTTCAAATTATTCTCGCCTCGCCGCCGGTTTTGTCGTCGTCGGTGCCGAAAAGTGGCCAAATTCAACATGAACCAGCAGCAAAAACACTCTTCCTCTGCTGGTGTAAAAATGAGTTTGCCCGCGCAGAACAATGTTCCAATTTATCATCGCGAGTAATTCAATAAATTTTGTGTGTGCGATCTGCCCGGCACGCTTCCGGCCACCCACTTTTTCCTCCACTTTCCTCAGGAACAACAACTACTCTCGCTTCCGGTTGGGAAATGGGAGGAGCGGGTGGTTGGGTGTTCCAGAATGCACCATAATGCTCCAAGTACCATTGAATGCAGAAGCTTTTGCCCTGGTGATATTATATTTCTGCTGGTGTGGGTATTTTGTTAGAGTGGTTTCGAATCACTATTTTGAAATAGTAAAGGGTTATTTTTAAAGCGCTTAATATGATTTTCTTTGTCAAATCGATCATGTTTGTAATATTGAATCTATTAAAATGTTTTTGATACACTTTTGTGTTATTATTCTTGCATGAATGTGTACTATAAAAGTTTAAATTTTGTAATGCCAAACTATTCTCACTAAGCATCTTCTGAGTTGTGATTAAAAGTATCGATTTTAAGTGCACTGGCTTTGTTAAAAGCCCTTTTTTTCTAAATAATCCAAACAAAAACAAAATTGGAACAATCACCCTGCCTTTTTCACTAACCATATGTTTGAAAAAACTTTCAACCAGAGCATGAGAAAGATTCAGTTTCAGCATTGTTTGTTTAACACTGTGAAAACATTTGCTTGTGATCTTATTTTCTAAGAAATTTTAGTTTAAATTTCAAGAATTATATTGGAATTGATCTTAAAACTGAACAACTCTTTCCACGTTTCCAATTTTGTCTCATACGTCTAATTCGGGGATCGTCGTAAAATTTTCTCATAATTTAAATAGTTCAAATATTGTTTCCAACTTACCTCATAACCTAATGTTTAGCTTATTTTTCACTGTTCAGTAGGAAACTCCATAAAAGACGACGAGGACACCACGTGGAGCATCATCACTGCTTACCTCCCGCGAGGAAAGAATGCGCGATGGGAAAATTGAAAAGGAATCTGCTAAACGGATTCATGCAAATAAAATGTGGAATAATTTATACATTTTTAATGCTATTTGATCCGAGGTTTTGCGCGGTTTGGCTTGAGGGCAATTTAGACTGACGGAACCGACTTGTTTGCGGTGATTTTTTTTCAGTTGATCTGTTTTTTGTATAGATTAACAGTTATGTTTTTTGACATAACAAACCTAAAAAACATAAAATTGATGATTGATTTTTGGACAAGAAATTAACCTAATCCACCGACGTGACATAATTTTCAACGAGTTGGCGTAGATTCGGCTTCGAAAAAGCTTCACAAATTTAACTTGAGTGGTCATAAATTTGGGATAGGGTTACCAGATCTTCAATTTGCTATTTTTTCTAAGCTTCATGTAAGACTCCAAAATCCAAATCCTCCAAAATTTGCAATTGTTTTTCATTACTTTAAATAAAACTTGTACCAGCCTTAAGTGGAACTGTAAATTACTGAACAAATCAAAATTTATTATCCTGAATTAAATTGAAAATTTGTATCCAACGTTTGGTATGAACAAAAAATAAATTTTCTCTCACCCATTTTTCCATACAGATATCTAATTAGTTTTGTGTGAATTGTTCAACGAGTTTAAATGTTGTTTAAAAGTAATATATCCCCGATTGGATTTGGGGGTTTTCGGCAATGCTGCAAGTGTTTTTTTTTGAAAAAAACATTATAATCTTTGAAAAACCAAAGTTTTGGGAAAAACATAACTTTAATTTAATAGTATTATTTGTAACATCTTAGCATTTTTTTTATGAATTTAATGTTTTATATCAAATTGGGCCGAAAAATCAGGGGGCAAACAAATAATTGTTTTATAATCATTTTTAGCATGATTTTTTTTGTGAAGTTTACCGAGATTTTTTTCCAGAGCTAGGGGGGAAACGGGGTGACTTTGAAAGCCGGGGTGACTTTGATAGGTTTTATCCGCAAAATGAAGAGTACAATTAAAATATGTACAGGAATGGTTTAGAATCATACTGACCGTGGTAGAGAAATGTTCAAAGTACCTCAAGAAGAACTATTCATAAAATTTTGAAAAGTTTAAAAAGTTAGTTAACTATAGTTAAGAAAATGTTGATGAAATTCATTTTTTTGAACTTCTCAAAGTGTCATGATTTTCTCAATGAACATGATTTTGAATCGGAAAACGGAAAGCATTTTCGGATTCTTTGGACAATTTTCCACTAGAAGAAGGTTAAATAAGTGTGTAAATAATAAATAATATGTGTTTTTGAAACACAATTTAAAAAAATCTCCAAATTTATAGGCGATTTCGGTTGAACAAATTTCATGTAAAATGTGAAAAACTTGTGATTCGTACTTAGAATTCAGTATAAAATGCAATATAAATCGATAATTTTATAAACAAAACTAGTTTTAACAAATTTCAGGCAAAGCTTGTAAACTTAGTTGACTGAAAATAAGCATTGATTTTTTTTCTTAAAAACTATATCAGCACATTTAATGTAGAAATAAGTTTTGAACATCTTAAATATGATTTTAACAAGAAAAACTATGACTATCAAGGTCACCCCGGAATTTAAACTTCGAATTTTTAAGCCGCTGTATCTCAGCAACCAGAGGTCCAATCTGCAATGTCTCTTAAACATTGATATTGCAAATTTTCTGAACTTAAAAAAAAAAAAAATAATAATAATAATTTCAGAAATGGTCACTCATGGTAACTATTTTAAAAAAACCAAAAACTGCAAACATTTCGCTAAAATCAAACTTTCGGTGGCTTTATTTTGAAAACAGAGCCCTTTATCAAAAAATCTTTAAAGTACTTTTCGAATGGAAATTCAATTTTAAATTTTAAAATTACTTAAAATTTTCATTTTTCCAAAAAATCACTATGTTGGAACCCTAACGTCTCTAGTGTTCCACGGTGTAATTCTAAGTAAACAAAGCACCCCTCGCCAAAGCAGTGTGGTGAATAACTCATTGTCACCACACACAAAACAAACACAACGTAGGGAAGTATTGTTATTTGTTACGAATTCAATCTGTGATAATTAACCTGTAAGCAAAAGTGAAAATAAACGATCTATTCTAATCCAACCTCCGGGAAGGCAAGTTGCCTCTCTCGGAGCACCTGAAACCTTGGAGTTTTTAACTTACCCGAAGTCTGGTCCGCTGCTACTTACCGTCCGCTGGAGTCGTCCGCTGCTGCATCGATGGGATCCTGGAACCTGAAAAGAAACGGTGGGTCGTCCGCAGTTTTCTGAGTCGGCCGTCTGGCCGAACACACTATTTTTTCAAAAAATCGTAACTCGGCGGCAGATTTTTTGACCATGTTTCTCTATGGCTCAAAAGTTGCGGGTTGTTGTTCCCTAAAACATATAAAAAACCTCGAAAATAAAAAAAATAAGTATTTTGGGAAATTAAGTTATTGTGAAAAATAAGTTGATTTAAAAAATCTGCAATTTTTTTCCGTGTACCTATTTTTTTTCTAAATAGTCCTCAACAATATCTACAACTTTGTCGAAGGCACCAAATTGATCAGAAAATTCATTCAAAAGATTTTCGAGTCTTTACGAACCACTTTTGTATGGACTGCTGCCGAAATTGTATGGAGACTTGTATGGCTGAACCAAAGACACAAAATAGTTTCTTTGGTCATAAGGAAGGCCCCCACAAAGTTTGAGCCAAATAAAAAAAATACAAAAAATTAAAATGGTCGAAATCAGCCGATTTCGTAGAGAGTTGCTCAACTGTTACAATTTTGAGCCAATTCGGTTAAGGTTAAGGGGTTTCTTTTCATCGTTGAAGTTCTCACCCAAAATTGACCAAGTATTAGATTCTTTGCCGAAGGGTGCAAAACGTTCTAAATACCCCTAATATACTTTCAAGTATATGATCCGATTTCTTTTCATCGCATTGCTAATAACTCATCAGGATCAACTCGGATCGTTTTTCACCCTTCGGCAAAGTTGTAGGAAATTGAATTTCTTACAAGAATCTCACACTTGATCAAAATTGGGCGAGACCTGCGCCTGAAGCGATGTTTTGACGAAGAACTTCGTCTTAGGGCTCTATACAGGGTAGCAATCCGAAATTTCGCGAAGCGAAATGAAACGCTTTGGTTTCACCTTCCCCTCTCGGCAAATTTCCCCTCTTCTTAGCGCACGCTGGTTGGTTGAGCAAACGTTTCCCAATCAGTCAATCGAGAGACGTGAGATTGATGTATCTAAAATCACCCCCACTCCACCTCATAATTTTCGGATCGTCGACGGGCAACAAGCGAATAAGGAGGTATAGGAGAATGGGTGCAAAAAGGCGGGGCATACGTCCCCGACCTAAATCAACAAAAAGCGGCTCGGTCAGTCCCGAAAATTCATTCTGTTGCTGGACGTCGACGAGTCAACAGCAGGAGCAGATGGCCTGGAGGTCCGGTAGCAGACGGCTTGGAGGCCCGGGAGCAGATGGCCTGGAGGCCCGGGAGCAGATGGCCTAGAGGCCCGGGAGCAGATGGCCTGGAGGCCCGGGAGCAGATGGCCTGGAGGCATGGACACGCCAAGACATGCCAGCCGGTATGAGCGGGAGTTGATCATTGGAACTGCCAACCACCTAGAGTAGCCGCAGGCCCCGGGGATGTTCCGATAAGGGGACATTTGCGGAACCATAAGAGTTGGGTATCAAACTTTAGGGATTTTGATACTGGACATGAAATTTGACATTTCGGCAGTAGTGGCCACCACTTGGAGTGGCCGCAGGCCCCGGGGATGTTCCGATATGGGGACATTTGCGGAACCATAAGAGTTGGGGCAATATGGGTATCAAACTTCAGGGATTTTCATACTGGACATGAAATTTGACATGTTGGCAGTAGTGGCCACCTCCTGGAGTGGCCGCAGGCCCCGGGGATGTTCCGATAAGGGGACATTTGCGAAACCATGAGAGTTGGGGCAATATGGGTATCAAACTTTAGGGATTTTGATACTGGACATGAAATTTGACATGTTGGCAGTAGTGGCCGCCACCTGGAGTGGCCGCAGGCTCCGGAGATGTTCCGATAAGGGGACATTTGCGGAACCATAAGAGTTGGGGCAATATGGGTTTCAAACTTTAGGGATTTTGATACTGGACATTAAATTTGACATGTTGGCAGTAGTGGCCACTACAGATTGTCAAGGCAAACAGATTGGCCAATGTTTGACAGATCCAAACGCGCTGGACACCAACCGCCCTTTGCGCCCCGCAAAACTGGCAGTGTTGCAAGCGCAAAACATACGTTGCCAGTGCCAATTTATTTTGCATCGACCAATCTGTCTCCCTTGACAATCTGTAGTGGCCACCACATGGAGTGGCCGGAGGCTCCGGGAGCAGGAGTGTACCTTCCCCCGTTATCCAACGTCAAATTAACATAAGACCATCTTTGAGCAGAAATCAATAGATCTTAAGAAATAACTCTTTCGTGATTAATTTTGTGGCCCAGAAACTCAAATATTAATAACTATAAAAAATTCATTTACGTTTGTGTCCGAAGTTCTTCGTCATAATGGTTATGCCTGTAGCATTACCACAGCAACTTTTTCCCCATATGTTTTCGCGATTTGCCCCATGTAAACTTCAACGATTAAAAGCGACCCCTTAACCTTAACCGATTTGGCTTAAAATTGGCACAGTTGCTTATTATTGCCTTAAAAAAAATCATGCCAGGGGTATCTCTTAAGATTTTTTTCAAATTTTCCATTTTTCTTGTCACCCTATTTATTGTATAATTTAAAACAGCTTTTAGTGAAACATGTTCAACATTGAAAAATACTTCGTAATGTTTGAAAGGTTTGAAAACATTGAGTTGTTTCGAGTGAAAAAAGATAAGCAAGATTTTTAAGGAAAAAATAAAATGCTTTATTACAACCACAAGAAAAATATATATCATAATCTGCGATAGTGGATTTGCTTTTATAACAGATTCTGCAGCAAGCTCGTATATCAATTTTGCCCGTGTGTAAACATGTCAGCGATCTGCAGTCCTCTCCAATACTTATATCTTCTGACCCGTCCTCATGCAACCAGCCAGAAAGGGGAATATGTTTGCGCTCTGTCCTCATCAACTTATCAAGCGCTCCACGGTGCAAAGGTAGCGTGTCGAATCAACAACTAAGAAGTTGATGGTTCAATTCTCGTTACTTTTAAGATTTTTTTTCTGCAATACAATTAAACATTCTGCAAAAATTTCATGCTTGCATGCAGATTTGTAGCAAAATGTTGCGACCACCGTTTGGGTGTGTTTTGTTCATGAGCTAAAACCAGTTTGACATGTTTTAGAAAAGTTATTGTCATTAAAACATAATTTCTAACAGGCACGGTTCAAAGAAATGTTATGGTATGTATTTATTTACTTGATAAAAAATACGTAAATAAGATGCTCTAGTCACAGTCGAGGGACAAAAGCTCCAACCAATATTTGCAACGTCCTAACTATTTCCAACAAAAACCTTTTCGAATTTACTTATTTTTATTCAAGCTTATTGAAATCATCTAAAATCAATAATTGTTGAATGCGCATTGTTTGGCCTTACAATCCTGGAATCGACCAGTTCGTTTTCAATCAAAATTGATTTGAAAAGGTTTCCGCTCATGATATAAAATGCAAAACAATTCAGCAGAATTTAATGAACAACAAGTAGGATGGCGGTTAATATTTGTTTTACGGAAACTAGTTTTTGGGATCAGTTTATAGTACATTTCAAGCGAAGGTTTTCTAATTTTGCCTATCGTTGTTAAAATAACACTGACCTACAAAAATTTACAAAATTGACTACTCAGGCTCAACTCGAGGTGAAGCATGAAGGTTAGGGTCCCCAGAAACACGTGCACTTTGAATTTTTCAAAAATATTTATGCATGCCCGAATGGTTATTCTCCAAATTTGTATGGAGAATTAGGGCGGTTCGTCGCTGTTGCATACAAGCAAAAAATTGCATGCAATATGTGGGAGTAGCAAACAGCCCTAATTCTCCATGCAAACTTTGGAGAAAAACCATTCGGCCCAGCCTAAATATTTTTTGAAAAAATTCAAAGTGCACGTTTTTCTGGGGACCCTAAACTTCACGTTTCCCCTCGAGTTAAGCCTGCGCAGAAATTTTGTTGGTCGGTGTACCCGAGCAGACGGAAATAACTTGGGAATAACATTTTTTGATATTTGAAAATAGTAATGTAATAACATTTTATGATATTTATAACAAGATTTGTTATTCGTCGTTATGATTTTTTTGTTATTGGATTGTTATTGTAATAACAGACTAATCACATTTTTAGTTATTCTTCGAACAAATCTTTGTTATTATTTTTTGTTATTTTAACAACTAATCCGATCTTCCCAATAACAGTTGGAGTTATTCTTCCATAACAAAAAATGTTATTCCAAAGTTGTTTTGGCCTTTAACCAATATCAGACCAATAACAAATTATGTTATGATAACATAAACTGTTATTAAACCCTTATGCAAAAATAGATTTTTCAAGAAGATTCCATAACACTTTCTGTTATTTTAACAGTATTTGTTATTAAAAAGGCATAAATATTGTTAATACCGTCTGCCCGGGTAATCAAACTCGTACAAATGCATTGTTGGATCCAGTAGAGCAAACAGTGCATTTTGTTTTTGATTCCAGTGAAGGGAACAATTATTGGAGATTTACAAGTGGGAAGTGAAAAACAATCAGTGATGATGTAGGGCTTGGAAAGCTCTCCAAAATAATTATAAAATTCATTCGAAGAAGCTATTTAATTACCTCTGAACTAAATAAAATCACGAAATTGATTGAAGTTGAGTGTCAAGTAAGATCTTTTTAATTACAAAAGACTACGTTTATGAACGTTCTGAATTTCGATAATGTTGCAGAATTCCAATGAAACCACATCTTTTGAACGTCAAATCTGATACACTCCTTAAACATGCAAACTACAGTTCTGCGTACCATTCTGCCAACTTCCGCAAGTTCCGTTTCCGGGTTGCCAGCAAAAGCTGGTGCCATCTCGCGAAATAAAATAACGTTGCAAACCTGCTGCAACACTTTCGCCACTCCGTTATTCATGGAAACAAAACTTTCGGCGGAAACTTTCCACTTACTGCCGGAAGCGTATTGTTTCGCGCCTTCCGGTTGCATAGCCCTACCAACAAACCTTCGGCAAAGAAAAAGCTTCGGGAGCCGTTACAAAACTCGAATCTATCTGTTCTGCCGGCAAACGGCACGAGCGAGCGAGCGACTGCTGCAAGAGTGTAAAACTTCCGCGTTGTTTCTGGCAAGATTGAGGGGTTCTCTGCAAAAAGCTCAAATTTTGCCTTTTTTTAATATTTTTGAAAAAAAAAATGTTATTGAATTGTTGGATTTTGTTAGCAGTGAATATTTGTATGTCAATTCAAAATTCCAAATTTTATTAAATTTAAATAGCGAACGATTATTTTCCCAAAGAATTGCTCAAACAAAACTCTTTATTCGCTTTGTCGGTGCACTTGCTGTTTGCTGACACGTGCAACACACTCAAACACTTATACAAGACCCACCAAACTTGCACAAAGACGGCAAGAGCGCGCACAGCAAGTGTGATTATTATTTATGGAGTTTAACTTAATTTTCAAGCTTCGCGTAACTTTTTTGGCATGATTTCATTACCATGACTTTCAAATCCTGTTTAGTGGCGGCAGCCTGCATGGCGTGGCGCTAACAAGCCAGCCCAGAGTGCAGCGTCTGGTAGTGAAATTCAAGTAGACGGAAAATTGTCCCACGAAAAACTTTGCGATTGCATCTTGTAGCGGCAGTAGACAAATTTTGCAGTCTTGGGCTATGAAATCTTGAATATTTTCTTAAAGATGGGACTGGTATCTTCTATCTTTGTCTTTATTTTCAAAATTAAACAACTTAAGTGGGTTCTCAACGATCCCTCCAATGAACGCCATTCCAACTAGAACCAAATCACCCAACCGTCTCTCAACTGATTATGAAGTTGTCAACTCCAGGTTGATAAATTCGCTTGGACTCGTCCATCCAGCACGAACCGGTCTTAACTCGTTTGTCATTTTTGTTGCCACCGCACTGATGGGTCTCTGTCAACCACTGACCGACCACCCCTTCCCAATCCCGCTCCGACCGAGGCATAAACATTGATCCAATCGCTGGAACTGAACCGCAGAATCGACCCCAAAGTCCAGTTTCATTTTGTTTGGTCCCAAAACGGTCATCACTTTTCGACGTGCGGCTCAAATCGGCCGGACGTGACTGGCGTCGGCAAAATATTGATACGGTTGTGATAAAAAGTTGTGGCTCCTTTTTCATAACGACAAGGTTGATCAGTTTGAGGAGACTTTTTGGTTGAACGATGAGTTTTTTGTAATATCAGATGTTTTTTGAAAAAAAAAAAAAGAGCAATATAATTTTTGTAATTGAAAATCGGAAATGCTGTTAACTTTTTCAGGTGAGATGAGGCAAGATGGCAACTTTGTGGCAACTACTTTTGTCCACATATTGTTTAAATTAAAGTAAAAATAGTTAAAAATAAGGGTCAACACCAGGAAAAAATATCGACATCAGAGATACCCCCTGACTCAATTCCTTTGGTAAAAATAAATAACTGTGCCAATTTTGAGCCAAATCGGTTAAGGTTAAAGTGTCACTATAGCTCGTTAAAGTTGATGAAAAACTATCTTTTCAAGCAAAAACGCCTTCTTTCAATTGTTAATATCTCGTCAGGGTTTACTCGGATCGTTTTGCGGTCTTCTACAAACTTGTATGTCATGCAATTTTACATACGAATCTCACACTTGACAATGATCTGACGCATTTTACGCTACCTTTAGGTGAAATTTTGAAATAAATGCTTTTCCCCATACATGCTTGCTTTTATTTTTCATACAAACTTCCACGATTAAAAGCAACCTTAATCCTTTACCGATTTGGCTCAAAATTGGTGCTGTTATTTATTTTTACCTAAAGAATCGAGCCAGGGAGAATCTACTAAGATTTTCCAAAACTTTAAATTTTTCTTGTCATCCTAGTCAACACTAAAGAATTTAATTGAAAATCAAAATGAAAAACTAACTAGATCCATCCATGTAGTTGATGCCTTCCCCACTCTTTACCAACAATAAGATGGGTTTGGACTCAAATTTCATCGTTTTTATTTTCAGATCCGAAATAACAAGTACATAAATATCAGTTAAGTGGTCATAGCTCGAGACAGGGTTGCCAGATTTTTTTTGGGACTCGTTGGAAAGGTCTTTCGATTCCGGATGATGGATCCGGACATAGTTCACATAAATTTTAAGTGAGATACGTCTCCAAAAAGTACATAAATATCACTAAAGCGCTCATAACTTGAGACAAGGTTGCTGGATTGTCAATGTATAGGACTCGTTGGAAAGGTCTTTCGATTACCTCACCAACGATATGTCGAATGATGGATCCGGACATAGTTTACATACATTTACGTGAGATACGTGTACAAAAAAGTACATGAATGTCATTTAAGTGGTCATAACTTGAGGCAGGGTTTTCGGATCTTTAATATTTTAGACTCGTTGGAAAGGTCTTTCAATTACCTATCAAACGATTTATAACATGATGATATTTGGTGCGATTTCCTGCCATTTATTCAACTTCCGAAAATATGCGAAAACACATTTTTATACATAGAGCAATTCCAGCTCAAATCAGGATTTTTTCTGGTACTTTTGAACCCAACCCTTTCCGATTTCAATGAAACTTTGTTGACATGTTATTCTAGGTCTATATAAGCCATTTTTGTGTATATGGAGCTAATTGTACTCGGAAATAACATTTGAGAAAGGCGTAAGTTATTTAAATATTTTTGTATCTAGCAATTAAAAAAATATTGTATCTCGAAGCCGTTGCAACGTATCAAAAAGTGGTCAAAGACAAACTTGTAGGAAATTGCTTTCTGAAAAAATACACTGAAACAAAAATGCACACCACTTCTATGAGATTTTTTCATTTTTAAATATAAAAGTTAAATTTTAAGGTGATGTCACGATTTTTTTTTCGTTCAAAATTTTTGAACACCACTTCTATGAGATTTTTTCATTTTTAAGTATTAAAGTTAAATTTTAAGGTGATGTCACGATTTTTTTTTCGTTCAAAATTTTTGAACACCACTTCTATGAGATTTTTTCATTTTTAAGTATAAAAGTTAAATTTTAAGGTGATGTCACGATTTTTTTTTCGTTCATCATCATCATCCTAAGATGTTACAAAAAGACTGACGAAAAATTCAGGATGGTATGTCTCTCCTCAAAAAATTCAAAAATCATTTACTAAAACTGTTATTTTTAAAGTGTTTTAAACGTCAAAATTTTTGAAAACCGATGGTGCGAATCGATTCTCCAGACAATTTTACATTCAAGAGTCTATATTGACCACTGTCCTATGTTCGATCCCTGTGAAGATACAGTGGTTTTAAAAATAAAAATGTTGAAAAAAAGTAATTTTTGGTGGTTTAGGCAATTTCTATATGACAGACTTGATATTTCAATCTAGTAAATACTTTTACCGGAAAGCTCGTCCAATTTCTCATAAGCTGGAATTGCTCCATAACTTTTGAACTAGCAATGACGCACTACAAATGTTAATAAACGACAAGAAGAGCTGCGTGTAAAAGTGCTGGGTGTAAAATAAATATTGCATTATTTAATGGATTTTTATGTAATTTTACGCCCTGAAATATGTAGCCTATCAGTATGGAAAACCTACTTGACCGAAATGTCAAGCTCATATATGCGTTTATCCTTACTGCTTTTGATCGGTCTGATGGCCGAGTGGGCTAAGGCGCCAGTCCTTACTGTTGGTGCTGGGTTTGAATCCCGTCGGTTGCGACTTTTTTTTGTGTATGCAAAAAAATTGTACATGCAGTGTGTAATATTAAGTGTTTATTTTGACGAAGGTGATGTGCATGCTTTTGCATGCGATTTTACCATTGGATTTTTTGCTGTGTAGGCGTCATCTAACCTTAGGCGCTTTCCAGGATCCCTTCGAAAGATTGGTTGCACTAGGGTCTGATTAGATCAGACCCTAAAAAAAATTCAACAATTTTAAAATTGTGAAAACTCTTACTAATGAGATGAGTTACTAAAGTAAAATTAACAGAAAAATTGAAGTCTGCATTTATTTGGACAAAAAAAAACAGCATAAATGAGAAGAAAGCCGCAACCATTTCAAATTGGATTAAATAACGGTTTTCCAATTAAAATACTTTTTTCCATAAAGTGCTTTCAATTCTTGCGCGTCTTCTGCTTGATAATGCCATTGGCGAGGTACACATTTTAAAATACCAACTCATGAACAGACAAAAAAGAGAATCAACATATGCCACGAAAAAACGCAGCCGGTCCACGTGGCCCCCACCACCCAACACTGCCCTTGCAGATCCACTTGTGTCCCTGGCAGCAACTCACCAGTGCCGGCGGCTTTCGGCGGCCAGCTGCAATGAAAGATAAAAATAATAATGAATTTTTAAACACATTAATTTATTTATCGGCTCCGGAATCATTTGTCACACGTCGGTTGGTATTCGCTCGGGTATTCTGACATCAAAAAAAAAAAAAAAGAGTTCACAAAAAATATTGGATTCAACCACGTGATGAAATTGATATGATAATGATGGTTACCAAATGTGTGTGTGTGTGTGTGTGTGCGCGTGGCTGGGAGGGTGGGTTGGTGAAGAAAAGTCGTGTTAATTTGCACTGACAGCTTCCGGTGGCGTTTTTCCGGCCGACAGCCAACCCGCCAAAGCGAGCCACGTGGAAAATTGATGTGCTGCCGGAGGTGCAGGCTTTTTTAAAATTAAATTTCTTCCGGCGTTGTCCGACACTTTTGAAACTGGGGCAAGGGGAGGGGAAAGAGGAGGAAGGAACGGTAGATTAAAACTGTATTAATAGGCGTTTTCTGTTGGTATTTTTTTGTTGCTGTCTGGGGAGGGGCATCAAATTTGCAACATATTTGACAGTTTGGGGCCAGGCCAGGATGAGGGTGGCGTTGTTGTTGTAGTAGAACGGAACCAGGACGTACCGACGAGGACGACGGCAAGGCCCATTAAATGGCAAATAATAAATTGCTTAAATCGCAGTTTAATTAAATTAAATTATGCCCCAGATATATTAAATGGTTAGCTAGAGTCGTACTCACTTCTGGTCTATCCCGAGCGAGTCTGGGCTCAGAGGCAGGAGAGATAACTCGAAGAAACCTGGTGCTCGGACTGTCGTTGAAGAGGGAGAAACATAAGAAGAAGATGTCCCCAGCTTCATTTTCTAATGTGCTTTTGTCGGCTTTTTACGTTTTATGACACTTTTTGCGAATTATGGTTTGCGGCGATTGTACTCGGACAGTTATGAAAGAAAATATGTATTTGAGTTGCCAAAAAAATTGAATACAAACATATTTAAGCAAATCAGGAAAGTTGCTTTTAAAGCATCAAATAATTCATTTCCTGTTGCTAAATAATTCCAATTCAGTGATATTACTGAGAGAAGGGAAATAATTTATATAGAAAAAATCGTAAAATTTCGCAAAAGCTTGAAAGCTTGAAATTACAGGCTAATTAGTTGCAACTTAGAAAAATGCATTTTCATCGATTCGAGTTCTTTGTTAGGCTGTACTTTAAACTAATTGCACGATTTTCAATATTCAGAGACACAATTTTAGGAAATAAAACCCAGGAGATGTCTATTTAGGTTTCTGAAACATTTCAAAAAATTCAGAAAATTGAAAATACGAATTTGGAGAATTTCATTTTACTAATAAAAAGGTAAATAAAACAATCGAATTTATTTCCGTGTATATATTTTGCCTACAACTTTGAAGACACAAAATTGATCATAAAATCCCATCTGAAGGTACAGAATTTCATACATTGATATTCCCATTTTGTATGACCAGCCCTCAAAATTGTAAGGAGACTTGTATCGAAAGACTAATTATGTTGAATGGTTTTTATTTGACAAAGAAATGTATGGACAAAGTTTCATCCAAATAAAAAAAAATGAAATTTTGCCAGATTCCTAGTTTCCTCTTGAAATAACCAAGCGAAAAACTACAATACAGAATGTAAATCTTTTTTTATTCAATTTATCTATATATATATAAAAAACAAGCCTTACCCGGCAAACTTTGTCTTGTCTCCTTTTTTGTATTTTGACGTTTTGAGCTTTTTGCTTATTCAGCCTCCTGTGATCCAAATTAGATTTTACGTAACTTTCTCCATACAATTTGCCGAAGCTCCGGAATCGGTTCCAGAGTGGCCAAAGTGTAAATTAGTTAGCGTAAGAATCTTCCTTGGACTTATACGAACCCAACGCAACAAAGAGCACCTCGATCTGACGTTCCGTGTTCAACTGATTCGCGTTCGAACAAAACCATCTAAATCTATATATATATATATATAAAATTTCGACGGTTTTGTTCGAACGCGAATCACTTCAACACGGAGCGTCGGATCGAGGTGCTCTTTGTTGCGTTGGGTTCGTATAAGCCCAAGGAAGGTTCTTACGCCAAAAAGTGACAACTTTGGCCACTCTGGAACCGATTCCGTAAAATCTGCAGATTGTATGGGAAAAGTTACGTTGAATCAAATTTTGATCACAGGAAGCTGAATTAGCAAACAAGCAAGAAACGTCAGGAAACCAAAAAAGGGCAGGATGAATTTTGCCGGGTAAGGCTTGTTTTTTTTTCAATTCGGTTTTATTTGTGAATAATCAAGTTACAATGAGTTAACAGAGTTTTGGTGTTCCTTTCAGCTGTGTTTTACATCGTATTTCAATCGAAAAATTATTACTTATAACTATGGAATAGACAAGAGTAAGAAAAAGTTTTCAAAAAACTTACAGAAAGTGCAATGGAAAAAGGATAGATAGAGAGAAAGCTTAAAACTAGATCACAGACAAGGCTTGTTTTTTATATATATAGATTTCAATGGTTTTGTTCGAACGCGAATCAGTTCAATACGGAGCATCGGATTGAGGTGCTCTTTGTTGCGTTGGGTTCGTATAAGCCCAAGGAAGGTTTATACGCTAACTAATTGACACTTTGGCCACTCTGGAACCGATTCCGGAAAATCTGCAGATTGTATGGGAAAAGTTACGTAAAATCAAATTTTGATCACAGGAGGCTGAATAAGCAAAAAACGTCAACAAACGAAAAAAGGCAGAACGAAGTTTGTCGGGTAAGGCTTGTTTGTCATAAATAAACAGCAACAGATTAACTGGATACAAATTTGAGCATTTGAGCTACACTGCTTAATCTCGAGTATTTCATTAAATTGTTATTTAACACCCAAAAGGTTCCCAATATTATTTCTTCAATCCTCTGCCATATTACATAATAACATTTAAAACATTTTCAAATCAATCACTTTGTGGAGAACTGTTTCCCTTAAAAAAGTATCAATTTTGGTTCAATATATCAAAGAGATAGTCCCAATTTGTAAAATAAAAAGTGACTTTCTCCAAAATGTCTGGATGTAATTCCCATTCAAACGATGAACACTGCCTACTGAGTTTTTTCAAACTATTCTAATCAGATGATAATCATTGATTTCATCACAATTTGAAAAAAATAATTATGTTTTAGGAAATTTATTTTACGATTTTACGTATATCAACAGACAAAGTTTGTGGTATAAATCTGCTTATATTGAACCAAAATTGATACTTTTAAGGGAAATAGTTCTGCAAACTGGCATTTCATCGTGATCGGGCTAAATTGTAGTAAGTTTGCTTTTGACGTTTTGTTTGACAAGCAAGCAATTCTCTACGAAGTCGGTCTTCTTCAATTTTAATTTTTGTATTTTTAAATCCGGCTGAAACTTTTTTGGTGGCTTCGGTATGCCCAAAGAAGCCATTTTGCTTCATTAGTTTGTCCATATAATTTTCCATACAAATATGGCAGCTGTCCATACAAAAATGATGAATGAAAATTCAAAAATCTGTATCTTTTGAAGGAATTTTTTGATCGATTTGGTGTCTTCGGCAATGTTGTAGGTATGGATAAGGACTACACTGAAAAAAATGATGCACGGTAAAAACACTTTTGTGATTTTTAATTTAATTTCACTATAACCATGGCAAATAGTGTCCAGGGCATTTGTGGAAATACAATGTCCCATCCTCGAGGGTCCCGGAGCACCAAAACTTCTCAGCATGGTGGCTCCCAACGATAAATTGCTTTACACAGGAACGTGAGCGGGGGATCCCCACGTTTCTTCCTCCCCTATAGATTCAGAAATTTATTGTTGTTTGAACACTCGTGCTCAAACTCAATGCAATTCAACGAATCATCTTTGCGGTTAACTTTACGCAGTTGGCCTGGCCGCTTTAACGTTTGTGATGTTTCAAAGCATTCTTATGCATTGAGGCACTGCAAGTGTTAATAATGACAAGAGGATGCTAGGCGTTAATCAACCTAAGGCATTTTCCAGGATGCCCTCGAAAGACTGGCTGCGCTTGGGTTAGATTAGATTAGATTAGATTAGATCTGATTACTATTTTCTGATATGTTTTAGGAGATCAAATGCCAACTTTTCAGAAATTTCCAGAAAGGGCAAAAAATATTTGACCGAGTTATGAATTTTTGAATCAATACTGATTAAAAAAATAAAATCGAAATATGGGTCGCAAAAATTTTTCAACTTTATTTTTCAATGTAAAATCGAATTTGAACTATGTTGATACAACCCTTAGCTGCTGAGATATTGCCATGCAAAGATTTAAAAACAGGAAAATTAATTGATGGAACTTTGCCAAAGATACCAAATTGAACAAAAAATTCCTTCAAAAGATACAGATTTTGGAATTTTCATGTATCATTTTTGTATGGACAGCTGCCAAATTTGTATGGAAAATTATATGGACAAACTAATGATGCAAAATGACTTTTAAGGGCATACCGAAGGAACCAAAAAAGTTTCAGCGGGATTAAAAAATACAAAAAAATCGAAAGACCACAATCTCAGAGTATTGCTTATCTACTAATTCGTCCTATTGAAAAGTTAATACGGAAATAATAGGAGGCTGTTGATTTACACAAATTTTGAAAAGCATTTTTTTTTCTTCAAAATTCCAACATTTTTTGCACCGCATCAGCCGAACAGCAAATAACAATGACCAAAATTAAGAAAGCTCTTCGCCAGCTGCAAAACTAAATAATCCGCGAGCAAGTGCAATAACTGGTCCACTAAAACACGAAGCAACGGCGATCCTTTTGTATGCTAGCCTCACCCTTGGCTTGGTTTGACTTTGTGGCCAACACTAAACAAAAGACAGTGTCTTCATCATACCACGTGGATGGCGTCTCGTGGCTTAGAAGGGTATTGGGATTAAATTTTGGTACTAATTTCAAAATTTATATAAAAACGCATGTTTGTTGGTTAGAAATGTTTAATAAAAGCCTAATTTAAAATATATTTAAAAAAAATTAAACTACCAACAAAAAACATTTTCAAAAATACAAGAAGCTAAAAAAATGACAAATTTCAAACAACACAGATCAGGGAATTGGCTAATTTAAACTCAATTTCTAAAAAGTTGGTTAATTTTCTAAGTTCCAAAGTCGAAACATCACTGTAGCAGAAGTAGATTTTAAAATATGTGGTTCAGCTCGGATGCCCATTTATCACCTAAGCAAAGAATTCACGGGGATGGGGACTCTCCGTCTCTTCACCAACTCTAAGTACCAAGATTGCTAGCAGAACTGGGTAGCTAGGTCAAACGAGGGGACTGGGAACGGGAATCTCTTCTTTAGAAAGCAAGTTATGTGAAATTTAATAAAGTAAATGGACCGTAACATTGGCATACTCGGCCATCTTTCTTCGCGTCGGAACCTACGAAGACGTGCCCCACGGTGGCTATTATTGTTGTCCTCTGCTGTGGGGAAGATTTTTCGACGGAAAGACATAATTAAATTTTGGTGCTGTGCGTAACGGTGATACTGTTAATAGAATAAATCGAGACATTTGAATTTGGAAAGTAATTTGGAGTAGAGTAGAAGTATATTGCATTGTTGGCTGTAGAGTACGAAAAGCTAAATATAAGATAAAAAATGTTCTTAAAACAGATATTTTCTACTCAAAGTCCCCCCAGTGTACAGTTTAAATAGATGTGGACGATGAGTCAGCCTGTCCTGGTGACGTGACCTCCAAGACCTGCTTTCCAGGACTGGTCCCCGTGGCCTCTGCTGGTAGTTTAAAGCGCGATTGTATGATTTATGGGGCTGCGTGATGCGTCCACGAGGCTCCACGAAACGATTAGAAATTATTTCCACAGTCAATATAGCTAATTAAAATGTGGCGCTAATTGAAATGAAGCACTCTGAGCCGGGCGGGACGGGATGGGGAGTTTATTTATGAATTGCTTTACTGTTTGTACTTTACTTGTCTGCCTGTGTGGATCAATCGGACCGCGCACTGGACTCACAATCCAGAGGTCGCCGGTTCGAATCCCGAGGCAGACACAAAAATCCTAAGTGTTAATATAGGTATTCGGTGCCCTCTCCCCGTGCCATACCTTCACACTTAGGAGACCCGGGAGGCGGAGTCTTGTCGCAAAAAGAACGATACACGCCTGTGGATCCGTTGACGAAACCGCAAGGTTTAAGAGGGCCTCATTATAAGGTGTTACGTCGATTCCGTTTTTTTTTTTTTTTACTGTTTGTAAATTATGCATTGGCTGATTACAGTGCGGAAAGGGCCCCGCTGAGTGCATTAGCAATTGATTAAAAGTGTTTTGAATTACAAGGTTGAATGTTTTGAACTTAACAGGAGTGCCAATTTAACTATTATTCAATTAATATTTTATTATGATTTTCTGTCTCTTGATTAAATTAGTATATTATCACAAATAAATTGATAAATGAATCAATGAATAAAGTTTTGAAAAATTGTCACAAATGCTAAATATTTATGTGAATTAAAAACTCTTTACAGAAGGAAAAGCAAGTCTTACTTTCTTTGCACTTGCTATTGAGCAGTTCTCTACGAAATTCGATCTTTTTTTTTGGAATTTTAATTTTTGTATTTTTTAATCCGGCTGAAACTTTTTTGGTGCCGTCGGTATGCCCAAAGAAGCCATTTTGCATCATTAGTTTGTCCATATAATTTTCCATACAAATTTGGCAGCTGGCCATACAAAAATGATGTATGAAAATTCAAAAATCTGTATCTTTTGAAGGAATTTTTTGATCGATTTGGTGTCATCGGCAAAGTTGTAGGTATGGATATGGACTACACTGAAAAAAAATGATACACGGTAAAATTTTTTTTTGGTGATTTTTTATTTAACTTTTTGTCACTAAAACTTGATTTGCAAAAAAACACTATTTTATTTTTATTTTTTTTATATGTTTTAGAGTCCATCAAATGCCAACTTTTCAGAATTTTCCAGGTTGTGCAAAAAATCTTTGAGCGAGTTATGAATTTTTGAATCAATACTGATTTTTCAAAAAAAATCGAAAAATTGGTCGCAAAAAATTTTCAACTTCATTTTTCGATGTAAAATCCCGTTTGCAATCAAAAAGTACTTAAGTAAATTTTTGATAAAGTGCACCGTTTTCAAGTTAAATCCATTTTTAGGTGACTTGTTTGAAAAAAGTCGCAGTTTTTTATTTTTGAAAATTAGTGCACATGTATGCCCACCTTAAAATAGTAGTTTATGCAACAAGTTGCAAAAAGAGGATTTTTTCAGCACGAGTCGTACATTTATCCAACGAGGTTCACCGAGTTGGATAAATACGAAGAGTGCTGAAAAAATAAAGTTTTGCTACGAGTTCCATACAACATTTTTTGCAATTCCGAAAAACACCCATTGAGTGAAAATTTAGGTAAAATTATCATGTATTTTGTTAATAAATCGTTTAAATAAAAAAAAATGTTGAAAAGTGTTACTTTTCGAAACAAGTACTGAAAAGTTCAACTTTTCAGCACCCATTTCAGTGCTGAAAAGTAGAACTTTTCAGCATTTATTATGAAAAGTGTTGCTATTCGATTCTGTTATTTTTGGTACAGAAAAGTAGACTATTTCGTCTTTCAAGAATGACAGGAAAAGTAAGCAGTTTCACGACGGAATTGCAAAAAAAATATTTGTGAAAAGCTGAGAAAATTCTCTATATTTTGCTTTTTTTAACTTTGTTGATACGACCCTTAGTTGCTGAGATATTGCCATGCAAAGGTTTAAAAACTGGAACATTTATGTTTTCTAAGTCTCACCCAAACAATCCACCATTTTCTAATGTCCATATCTCATAAACTAATGGTCCGATTTTCAATGTTGAAATATGAAACATTCGTGAAATTTTCCGATCTTTTCGAAAAAAATATTTTCAAATTTTTTAAACCAAAACTAACATTTCAAAAGGGCCAAACATTCAATATTCAATCAAAATATTTTTTTCGAAGAGATCGGAAAATTTCACGATTTTTTCATATTTTAACATTGAAAATTGGACCATTAGTTGCTGAGATATTGACATTAGGAAATGGTGTGTTGTTTGGGTGAGATTTAGAAAACATCAATTTTCCTGTTTTTAAACCTTTGCATGGCAATATCTCAGCAACTAAGGGTCGTATCAACAAAGTTCAAAAAAGCAAAATATAGAGAATTTCCCAAGCTTTTAAATTTTTTTTTTCAAAAGTGGGCAAACATGTGCACTAATTTAAAAAATTTAAAAACTGCGACTATTTTCAAAACAGTCACCTAAAAATGGATTTAACTTAAAAACGGTGCACTTTATCAAAATTTCACTAAAGCACTTTTTGATTTCAAATTTGATTTTACATCGATAACTGAAGTTGAAAATTTTTTGCGAATTTTTTTTCAATTTTTTGAAAAAATCAGTATTGATTCAAAAATTAATAACTCGCTCAAAGATTTTTTGCACAACCTGGAAATTTCTGAAAAGTTGGCATTTGATGTCCTCTAAAACATAGTGTTTTTTTTTTGCAAATCAAGTTTTAGTGACAAAAAGTTAAATAAAAAATCACCAAAAAATTATTTACCGTGTATCATTTTTTTTCAGTGTAGTCCATATCCATACCTACAACTTTGCCGAAGACACCAAATCGATCAAAAAATTCCTTCAAAAGATACAGATTTTTGAATTTTCATGCATCATTTTTGTGTGGCCAGCTGCCAAATTTGTATGGAAAATTATATGGACAAACTAATGATGCAAAATGGCTTCTTTGGGCATACCGAAGGCACCAAACAAGTTTCAGGCGGGTTAAAAAATAAAATAAAAATCGGATGACCGAAATCTGAGTGAACTGCTCTATTTCAATGCTTACATAGAAGCACATAGCATTAAAACTTGAAAAAAAAAAATCTCAGAAAATATATTCAACACAGTGAGCAAAATTGAGCACGAGAAACTGCACATGTGGTTTGCGCAACAAACTGGAGGTCATTATCTTTATTTTCAAGCTACATAGTTTGAAGCACTATTTTTTCCAAGCAAAAAACAGTCTTTTCACGTCTAGTTATGAGTTGTTCTCTTTATTCCTTGGAACTTGAAACATACACATCCAGCCTAGCGTTCACACAGATTGTTAGCGCATGCAAAGATAAGACCCGGCATCCAAACGACTTTCCTTCGCAGATGATGAAGATAAACTTGGAAGTGTGTGTGTGGGGGTGTTTCTTCAAGCAAGGATAAACTTTTTTCCTGGAAGGGTGAATAAGTTGAGTTATAGTTTTTCAATTTGTTCCAAACCACTCCAGCTGGATCTGCTCTATTCACTGCTAGATGAGGTATATTCATCCGCAGATTGTAAGAAGGCTTGGGATCTTGCTTTGCTTGTTCGAGTACGCAGTATGTACTACTACTACTACTGTGGAAGACATCCTCGAAACGGCTGGAAAACAAGCTTCGTTACGGTGTTGCTGCGGAAGAAAACTCTACAACTTGAAACTTGGTGGAAATACTCTGCAAATAATTGTGATTTGTATTGAAGCAACAATTTCCATATACAAAAATCGCTTCGCTTCAAGTCGGTGATTTTAACGAATTGCAGACTGGAAGACGGCAAGTATTGAAGCTCCACTTTTTTAAAGGGATAAGGGAAATTCTGCACGGTATCCCAATTAAGTGTCGCTTGGAGTTGGACGGTTTTTGAGAAGGTATAAGATCTAGCATACGTTCTAAGCAAGCGTTGCGACCAATGGCAAAATGTGTTTAAGGGTTGAAATTTTATTCTCACGGCAAGGGATGCTGCTGTCGAGACATTTCCCGTTAATATTTTCTAGACTAGAAAAACGTCTGATGTTGCTGTCTAGACAATTACCTATTTTTTACAGTGTAACAATGTTCTACAAATTTGTAGAGCAGACAATTTCAAAAATTTGCTTATAACCATCACGAGTTATTGTCGTTTTACGAAAAAACATTTTTGAAAAAGTTACTTGTTTTAGGGCTGTGGAGTCGGAGTCGGAGTCGGTGGAGCCGGGTTTTTTTGGGGACCTGGAGTCGGAGTCTGCTCAATTTTATGAGCTGGAGCTGATAAACCCGGAGTTGGAGTATTCAAAAATTAACACAAAGTTTAAAAGCTTTAATTGTTCAGTATTTGTTATAATGCATGTTAACTCCCAAAACTTTTTTTAATTACATATCTAATGAATTTATCAGATGCATTTTTATTGTGAATGGATTTTTTTTTGTTATTTCACTATGATCACTAAATTATAACCTATTAATCCTCTCTTACTCATAAAATAATAAACAATTATGGTTGTGTAGTCAAAAGTATTTGACATATTCAATTGATTCTTGACTGCCTCCTTTTGCTTGAATTTATGACCAAATTTAATCAAACTCTTTCTTAAAAAAGTACACACACAGTCATCTTTTAGCCAGATAGCGAATGTCTTGGAGGTTTTAAGGAAAAAAAAAATATGAGGTACACCAAAAAATCTATAAAAAATAATAATTACTGTTTTTCGGAATTTGTAAAATTGACAGTATAACTTTACCATCAAATGATTAGCTATTTTATCAATCTATTACTTGGAATTCAACACGCGCATTTTGTATGTAAAATGTCGTGTTGAAAATATTTGAAACTTACAATAAATATCTACTAATTATTTAAATAATTTAGAAATAATCATTGAATTAGAGCGTCTAATTTCCGGGAAACGGGAAATTTTCAACAGATTTCCCGGGAAATCCCGGAAAATTTGAAATTTATCGAAAATGATTTGATCTTGGCTCTGATTAGTATTTTGCAACAAAGTTGTATGGAACAGCAACTTATATGGTAAACATGAGTGTGAGGATCAATTAATGGCCTGACTACTTGTTAAAAAAATTAAGGAAAATATACAAATTTTGAAATTTTATACGTTGTCTTTCAAATCGTACCAAATCAAAAACTAGTCATTAGTTTGTTTTGTTAAAAATAATTATTGATTTATCGAAATTTTTGGACATTGAATAAAATGAATCCATTTTCCCCAAAAATAAAAATTGTTTTTGTGAGAGAACATGTTTAAAAATAGCATTGACACATAAAGTTTAAATGAAAAAAAAAAACATGCAGAAATTACTATTTTTAGGAAAATAACCAGATCAAGTCTTAATGCTCTCGCCTCATGAATAAATGGAACATCACGGATTTTAACTTAAAAATCTGAAACTCAAAGTTTTCAAATATATATATTAATGTATCAAGTCAAATATAGCGAGTTTTTGAAATGTGTTTGCATTCTTTGGGCACCTTTCGTATCATACGAAGTTGGTTTTCAATCCTATTTTATGGTTTCATTCATGGTTTGGCTTTTGTTACATGGTATTCAGCCTTATAAATGACATAGGTTGAAAGAGATTTCATAGCACAAACAGTGGTTTTAAATAAAACGATATATGTTTGTCATATTTAACCCTCTTACGCTTTGTGCTTCATTAATTTTTAATATCAAACTGTAATTTCTCGAATACTTTTTAACAATTTCTTCTTGCACAAACGATAACAAAAAACTTTATTTTCATCTTGGCTCTTGGCCAGAAGGTGAATGACCGAGTCACGTAGCTAGTGGTAAAGCGGTAGATCGGGGTTCAAATCCCGGCTCGGACCAACACAACTGGTGATCGTTTCTCTTCTGGATTCGATTGCTTAGTAAAGGGCTGGTGGTGCACCGTCACAAGCTGGACCTTACCCACGAAACCTTAGGAAGGCGACCTCACTATACCACAAATAATTTGTTGCTATATAGGTAATTAGTTATTAGGCACACTGATTTATAAGGGAATACTTTCGCTTGAATTTCGGGAATTCCCGGGACATTTACAAGTTTTCCGGGAAACAGGAAATATTTTTTTTGGGAAATCCCGGAAATTCCCGAGAGTTGTTTTTCCCGGGAAGGGAAAATGGACGCTCTACTTTGAATATATTAAATAGATCGATTACTTTAATGGTTACTGTTCAGGGTTGCCAGGTTGCCAGATAAATCTGGGAATGCCAGATTTTTCAAGTGACAGCCAGAATAAAGATTCACTCTTTTCTGTGCCATATATTTACAGATTTTTCACTTTATGCCGAACTTGAATTTTTTATTCATTATAATGTACATTAATTTTTCTTATTTAAAATTAATGTGATTTTCTTTAAGAAAATGTAAATTCTACATTTTTGAGCCCATAAAATCATTTAAACCATCTGAATTCTACAAACTTTTGAATTAATTCATATCCTTCCTCCCTTCACCATTCAGAGTTGTTAGATTTTCGACGGCCAGTTTTTTCCAGATTTATAACCGTTACTTTGCCAGATTTTTCAAATTTCGACCTGGTAACCCTGTTACTGTTTCTCTACATAAAACTGAGAGTTTTGATCCTTAGGCAAAATATTTTGATATCGTTGCAAAATATTGATTTTTCAAAGATCAAAAATTATTCTACCGTTAAGATTTTTCTCATGATTTTTTTTTTTTGTTAAAAACATGTACTGAGCTGGATGACACAATGTTCATGCACGTCTTTAAATTAGTTTCGTTGCAAATTATTTATTTTGAAAATCTGTGTGACTTTCATTATTTCTGTTTTTCTTACAAATTTCAGCCTAAAAGTGAGAAAATTGATTTATATGTCAAATCAATTATGAAGGCTAGGTTTCATTTTAAAAAAAATTAACAAATAATATTTGTTTAACTAGTTTATGATCTTTTTAATAAAAAAATGGTTATTTTAGGCTTTATGTCTCAAATTTTTTTAAAAAGTCGATTCACGAAAAATGGCAGGAACTTTGAAACTATTTTTGTATTTTTTCGACGAAAATTACGTTTTTTTCTAAATTTCGAGTATGCCATCAAATCGTGTGTCTAATTTTTAAGAGTTTCAAAGTTCCTTTGAGACAAAATTTTCAAACTATCATAGGCTGCAAACCATTTTAGGCTGCAAATCATTGAAAAACATGTATTTTTTCGAATGTTCAAAAATGGAAGGGTCTTACCGCCCCTCCTTCACGAGATATCTAAAAATGGAGCTTGGATTCGCAAATCAAAGAGGAGTCGGGGCAACTGCTGTGTGAGGTGGCGGAAAAATGGCCCCCTATAATTTTCATGTGCATAAATGTAAAAAAATATTTGAAAAGCAGTTTCAATATTGCTGATTTTGGTCAGTAAGCATAACGATTTCTTCAAGAATTGCACAACGCCATGGACTGGAAGCTCAAACTAATGGACGAATTGTTCCCAGAGAAACCCCTTTCGGGAGCCTCCGTTGGCGGAATCGCCGCCGACCGGGATCCGTCGTGGCGGGGGCTTGTTTCTCAAGGATATTGTTTGCGTGTGTCGTGTCCCCCCCCCCCTCCCCGGCCAGGACACACAAAAACAGTTTGGTGGAAATTGCAGACGGAAAAGTTTTATTTATTATTGCTCGCTCTCTGTCTCAATATCCTTGAGCCATGGGAAAACACACACAAACAAGTGGGTACTCATTCGGGTGGAACGCTCCGGATTGCTGCCGGATGGCTTTGGTTGCTGACTGGTTAGAGGACGCGGCCGGAGATCGTCATTACAACAAACTCCTCATCCAACCAGGGAGCTTTTGTTAACGAACCGTTGAGGAGATCTGCGTTTGTTGTTCTGGATATGGGTTCAACAGGGTGTTGCGGCGTTACGTGTGTGTGTGGTCTTGACATCTGCGATGAACAACAAGGGCTCATCATCCAGCGATGGGTTTGTTGTTTTGATGGTTTTGATGGAGCAGAGAGAGAGAGAGAGAGAGAGAGAGAGTGCACATTTTAATTTTTGATGTAATGTAATGAGTTCATTCGTTAAATAAGTTGGTTGTTCTGGGAAAACGAAGCTTTCAGCAGGATTGTTTGCCCGAAAGCTGACAGTAAACACATGCTCAATGATGAAGGTATTATTTTGGGTGTATTGTTTCAGTTGTTGCTGGTTCGTGTTGTGGATTTTATTTATAAGTTAATTCCCAGTTACATTTTTTCTTAATGGTTATTACCTGCTACTTTGTTGAAGAAAGCAATTCGATCAGAATGTCTTTTATTACACAGAAAAAAGTCGATTCCCGAAATCGTGAATTGTGTTCATGAATGTGAGAACCACGAAGGAATATATTCACGTTTATAGTGCAAATGCACCATACTCATGAATAAATTTCTTCGTGGTTCTCACATTCATGAACACAATTCACGATTACGGGAATTGATTTTTTTTTCTGTGTAGGTACAAATTTATTTATTATTTATTTGTCAAGTCCAACTGAATGAATTTCATAGAAACTTGTTTGGATGAACCTAGTATGCGAAATGGATTCTTAAAAGATGAACATTTTGAAACAAGTTAAATCGCCAAAAGATTAACACTCAACAACCAAAAAAATATCCAAAACCTGTTCAAGTTCTACGTACAAACATCCCAACCTATCATATGGCGCTACCAAAGTCATTGCTCTGTTGTCGTCCTTTGGTATCAAAAGATTTCCGGCCAAGCACGTTCTCGATAGTCTCGTAACATTCCGCCGCGCAATCTGTTCCCCATACAAATTTGCATTATAGGGGCACTTGTTGCTCTCTCTCTATCTGGAGCTAGCAGGTTGGAGTCCCGGAGTGCCCACCAGCTTCCCCAAACAAATCCCTTCCAATTTATAGTGCGCCACTTTAAATCGTACCAAACACCCGAAGCGTTCTCTTGCGTCCTAGTTTCCTTCTCAGTTGTGAAACGCCAAAATCGGGGAACCGGCCAAGGTTGCCAGGTCTCTCCCCCGCTGGGCTAGCGGAGAGGACCGACAATCAGCTTTTACTATAATCGTTTGTTCAAATTCCCTGCGGCGCCGCAAAACGAAGGAATTACATTTAGAAGATTAATAAAATCGTACCACGCTGCTGTGTGGGGGTGGTGGTGGTATGGTCCTTCGTTTTTCTTATACCGTGCGAGTCCTGCCCTTTTCAGTGGATCATTGCTGCATGGGTGGATGGGAGCGCGCGGGTGGACACCAGTCCGGAGCGTCATAAATGGCGCATAACCACGCGTCCAACAGCTGGTTTGTGCGGTGGTGGACAATTTTTTCTTCCCGGGAAATGCGTGTTTTAGCATAGAAATAAAAATTGATGATTATAAAAAAAAATTGGGTCAGTCGATTTTTTTTTCACTCAATTTTTTTTAAAAACACAAAGTACTTAGGCCTTTAGGAGATATAAACAATTGTGTGATTTGACCTGACAGCAATTCTTCATGAAAACCGCAAATTGTTAGTAAATATTCGAAAAACTGTACTTTTGGGAGCAAAATTTATGCTAGGAAGATTGTATGTCTTCGCAAAACTAGGGAGCAAACGGTGTACATCAACCAGATTGTTTGCGCCAAGATTTTAGTTACACACATTTTAATATCTTTACAAACCACGGGAAACACCGATATAAAGTGCTGTCTTCAAAATTGTTTACAAGAAAGTTTGATTATTTGACAGTCAGATTATTGCAGGATTGGGTCCGTAAGTTTGACAGTTTTAGAAGATCAATTATTATAACAAATTCCTTAGTAACTGTGCAGCCTCAAATCTAAATTTGAAAGAAAATAGAAGTACAATCAACTGAAACTGCACACTTTTGTTATGCTTTCTTTGTTGGAAGTGGACATTTACATGTTGAAAAAAATGGTCTGTAATGTATTTTTTTCCACCCCCTCGACGTGGACGTGTTTGCCACGACCTTACTCCAATTGGAAAAGTTCACCGCAAAAATTTAAATAGGCGTCACATCTTAAGTTTTATTTTGAAGAAAATATATATTTCTGTTAATAGTGCACATGACCACACCCTACACCCAAAGTTAAAGAACGAGGGGATAGTCCTCACGAAAAGAAACGTGAGGAAAGTGCTATTTTGCGAGAGTATAGTCCTCTCGCGTGTTCATTCGTTCATTGGAACAGTTCATCCTATTGAGTGGCTTATATGGACAAATGACCGCCACTTAGTCACCGAACCATGGTGGCCCATACGGCAAAGGTACGGTTCAATATGCCGAAGGTCTTGGGTTCGAGTCTCGGTACGGGTACTTTTTTTTTGATAGATGAATTTTTTTGAAGATGAATCCATGAGTAAAGTACTCTCGGTAATTTCGGGATTTATCCTCTCAGTCCGCACACAGTACCATTTTACTACCGAATCGTGCTCTTTATCCTCTCGTATGCCGATGCCCAGTTCTGGGTGTAGTAACATTTTTGGTTTTAAGTAGGCCATAAAAGCCTATTTAGGCTATATGTGGGTTTTCAGAACCCTCATAAAATCTGTAACTTTAAATTTGTTACTATGGCATCCTTGTTTTTTTTTTCCAAAAAGCTTCGAATAAATAAACTAAAAGAACATAGAAGAACTGTTCAAAATCTTAGCATTCGAATTATTGAATTCAGCGTCCGGGAATTCAATGCAATATTTGATCACTAACATGACCGGAAACTGACTCCGTTTCCCATCCCTAAAGAATTTAATTGAAAGTAAATGATTTTTTTCCTGAGATCGTTATTAGTTATCCCGCCTATCATATGGCGACAAAAAAAAAATTGAAAATTTTGGAAAATCTCAAGAGATACCCCCTGGCTCGATTCTTTAGGTAAACAAATTGTTTCAGATTAGTTATCCCCCTATCAGGGATGCCAGATACACAGATTTGTCTGTGTTTCACAGACTTTTGAGCTTGTCAGACATTGTTTGAGGTGCACAGACTTTTAAAAAACTTTATTAAATTAATATTTTGTAATCTTTTTTGTTGAAACTTATTTCGTTAGTCTTCAAATGCTTAAAAACGCAATTTCTGATGGATTTCAATTACTGTGAATTGATATATTTGAATTTTAGACAAATGCACAGACATACACAGACTTTTTTACAGACATTTTAAAAAACCAAGTGGCATCCCTGCCCCCTATTCCCCATGAAACGCGTAACGAAAGGTCTTTTTGCTTATTTGTATGATTGTTTATATGAAAATTGTGCGTTACGGAACAGATTTTTCCGTCACTACCCTCCCTTCCCCAATTTTCGTAACATTTCGCAACAGACCTCGATACCCCCTTCACCCTTTACTGCGTTACGCAATAAAATTAACAATTAACAATTAACAATTAACAATTAACAATTAACAATTAACAATTAACAATTAACAATTAACAATTAACAATTAACAATTAACAATTAACAATTAACAATTAACAATTAACAATTAACAATTAACAATTAACAATTAACAATTAACAATTAACAATTAACAATTAACAATTAACAATTAACAATTAACAATTAACAATTAACAATTAACAATTAACAATTAACAATTAACAATTAACAATTAACAATTAACAATTAACAATTAACAATTAACAATTAACAATTAACAATTAACAATTAACAATTAACAATTAACAATTAACAATTAACAATTAACAATTAACAATTAACAATTAACAATTAACAATTAACAATTAACAATTAACAATTAACAATTAACAATTAACAATTAACAATTAACAATTAACAATTAACAATTAACAATTAACAATTAACAATTAACAATTAACAATTAACAATTAACAATTAACAATTAACAATTAACAATTAACAATTAACAATTAACAATAAACAATAAACAATTAACAATTAACAATTAACAATTAACAATTAACAATTAACAATTAACAATTAACAATTAACAATTAACAATTAACAATTAACAATTAACAATTAACAATTAACAATTAACAATTAACAATTAACAATTAACAATTAACAATTAACAATTAACAATTAACAATTAACAATTAACAATTAACAATTAACAATTAACAATTAACAATTAACAATTAACAATTAACAATTAACAATTAACAATTAACAATTAACAATTAACAATTAACAATTAACAATTAACAATTAACAATTAACAATTAACAATTAACAATTAACAATTAACAATTAACAATTAACAATTAACAATTAACAATTAACAATTAACAATTAACAATTAACAATTAACAATTAACAATTAACAATTAACAATTAACAATTAACAATTAACAATTAACAATTAACAATTAACAATTAACAATTAACAATTAACAATTAACAATTAACAATTAACAATTAACAATTAACAATTAACAATTAACAATTAACAATTAACAATTAACAATTAACAATTAACAATTAACAATTAACAATTAACAATTAACAATTAACAATTAACAATTAACAATTAACAATTAACAATTAACAATTAACAATGAACAATTAACAATTAACAATTAACAATTAACAATTAACAATTAACAATTAACAATTAACAATTAACAATTAACAGTTAACAATTAACAATTAACAATTAACAATTAACAATTATCAATTAACAATTAACAATTAACAATTAACAATTAACAATTAACAATTAACAATTAACAATTAACAATTAACAATTAACAATTAACAATTAACAATTAACAATTAACAATTAACAATTAACAATTAACAATTAACAATTAACAATTAACAATTAACAATTAACAATTAACAATTAACAATCAACAATCAACAATCAACAATTAACAATTAACAATTAACAATTAACAATTAACAATTAACAATTAACAATTAACAATTAACAATTAACAATTAACAATTAACAATTAACAATTAACAATTAACAATTAACAATTAACAATTAACAATTAACAATTAACAATTAACAATTAACAATTAACAATTAACAATTAACAATTAACAATTAACAATTAACAATTAACAATTAACAATTAACAATTAACAATTAACAATTAACAATTAACAATTAACAATTAACAATTAACAATTAACAATTAACAATTAACAATTAACAATTAACAATTAACAATTAACAATTAACAATTAACAATTAACAATTAACAATTAACAATTAACAATTAACAATTAACAATTAACAATTAACAATTAACAATTAACAATTAACAATTAACAATTAACAATTAACAATTAACAATTAACAATTAATAATTAATAATGAAAAATTAATAATTAAAAATTAACAATTAACAATTATCAATTATCAATTAATAATTAATAATTAATAATTAATAATGAAAAATTAATAATTAAAAATTAACAATTAACAATTATCAATTATCAATTAATAATTAATAATTAATAATGAAAAATTAATAATAACAAATTAAAAATTAACAGTTGGGTAATTCTCTATCTAAAATTAGACGCCCGATTTGATGGCGTACTCAGAATTCCGGAAAAATGTATTTTTCATCGAATGAAACACTAAAAAAGTTTTAAAAACCCAGCCATTTTCCGTTACTCGACTGTGAAAAAATTTGGAACATGTCATTTTAAGGCAAATTTAATGTACTTTTCGAATCTACATTGACCTAGAAGGGTATTTTTTTCATTTAGAACAATTTTTTTCATTTTAAAAATTCGTGTTTTTTTCTATCTTTGCATGGTTATTTTTAAGAGTGTAGCAATGTTCTACAAAGTTGTAGAGCAGACAATTACAAAAATTTTGATATATAGACATAAGGGGTTTGCTTGTAAACATCACAAGTTATCGCGATTTTACGAAAAAAAAGTTTTGAAAAATTTACTTTTTGCGTTTCTCTTTGTTTCGTTGTCCGTGTCAGTCGCGGATGACCATGAACGGCCATGATCAACGACGAGCAACATTTTCAAAACTTTTTTTTCGTAAAATCGCGATAACTTGTGATGTTTACAAGCAAACCCCTTATGTTTACAAATCAAAATTTTTGTAGTTGTCTGCTCTACAACTTTGTAGAACATTGTTACACTCTTAAAAATAACCCTAAAAAGTTATAAGAAACACGAAATTTTAAAATGAAAAATTTTGTTCTAAATAAAAAAAATTACCCTTCTGGGTCAATGTAGATTCGAAAAGTAAATTAAATTTCCCATAAAATGACATGTTCCAAATTTTTTCACAGTCAATTGATGGAAAATGACAGAGTTTTTAAAACTTTTTTAGAGTTTTTTTCGATGAAAAATACGTTTTTCCGGAATTCTGAATTCGAGCGTCTAATTTTACACAAAAGTCCCTTTGACACTAAAATCCTATCTCGTCACCGTTTCAGGCTGCAAATTATTGAAAAACACCTCTTTTTTCGCATGTTCAAAAATGAAAGGGGTCGTACCGCCCCTCCGTCACGAGATATTGGAAAACGGACCTCGGATTCGTGACCAAGGACAAAAGTTACTCCTTAGGACAAAGTTTCACGCAAATCTAATAGGGGTCGGGACAACTGCTGTGTGAGTTGACGGAGATTTACCCACATGATTTAATATGCATCGATGATGTAAACGAACCCACGTTCCACAGAATCAACAGGGGACGGAAGATGCGTGTACATACCGTACCAAACGTTAAAATTTAAAAATTACAAGCCTTACCCGACAAACTTCGTTCTGCCCCTTTTTTTCGTTTGTTGACGTTTTTTTGATTTTTTGCTTATTCAGCCTCCTGTGATCAAAATATGATTTTACGTAACTTTCTCCATACAATTTGCCGATGCTCCGGAATCGGTTCCAGAGTGGCCAAAGTGTCAATTAGTTAGCGTAAGAACCTTCCTTGGGCTTATACGAACCCAACGCAACAAAGAGCACCTCGATCCGACGCTCCGTATTGAACTGATTCGCGTTCGAACAAAACCGTCGAAATTTTTTATATATTTAGAAGAAGAAGATTAAATTTAAGTAATATTTTTCAATTCCCGGACAAGGGGTTTCCAGCATCATGTCAGACTGGTCACTAATCCGGAATTACTTGGAATTTGAGCAAGTAATTCTGTAATTCCGGATTTACTGAGTAATTCCAGAGTAATCCTGGTAATTCCTACTAATCCCAGTAATCCTGGTAATTCCTTGATTTTTGTTTGTGAAAACATACTTTAGAAAATAATTAAATAATAAAAAATAATTGTTAAAAAGATAATTTCGATAAACCTTTTATGATTCTATTTATTGCCTATTAATTTTCATGTAAGAAACCAAAGTTACAGCTAGTACGGGATCATTCGGATTTTGAGTAAGTAATTCAGTAATTCCAGAATTACTCCGCAATTCTGCAGTAATTTCTGTAATTCTGAAATTACCTTGTAATTCCGTAGTAATTCGAGTAATTCCATAGTTACTCAGTAATTCGTGTATTTCCAATTAATTCAAGTAACTACTAGTAATTCTTTAAAGGCAGAATGCATTTTTCTTTTCCTTGATGCTTTTTATGTTTGTAAGAAGTACAGAGCGGATTCGGAATGTCCGCAAATTTGGATGCTCACTAATTCAAATGTATTCGGATGAAAAACACTCAAACGTCAAAATCAGTTGTCAAACTGATGTTGATGTTTACCACATTATTCGATGATTTCCAAGTAGGGCGTCCAATTTTCCCGGGTTTTGAGTTTACCGGAAAACGGAAAAAATATATTTTTTATCCCGGTAATTTTTTGAAAACGTCATAAAATCTATGTTTTCTTTATATTCGTTATGTTTTTAAAATCATACTATTAGCTCAATACTATTAAAATCAATCTAAACAAGGATAGCACTTTTAGACAGTTTTAAAGATTTTTTTTGTTCTTTGTTGTGTTTTGAATTTTAAATGCACTCAAACGCCAAAATCAGTTTTCAAAATGATGTTGATATTTACCCAATTGTTCGATGATTTCCAAGCAGGACATCTAATTTTCCCAGGTTTTGAGTTTCCCGGAAAACGGGAAAAATATTTATTTATTCCCGGGATGTTTTTAGTTTTTGAAAAAGTCGTAAAATCTATGTTTTCTTTATATTTGTTATGTTTTTCAAGCTTTAAATTTATAGAATTAGGTCAATACTATTTATATCAATCTAAACAAGGATAGCAGTTTTTAGATAGCTTAAACAATTTTTTGCTGTTCTTTGTTTTGCTTTGAATTTTAAATGCACCACATTTCTAATTCAAATGAAATAAGTATCTAATAATAATTATTTTTTTATTTATTTCTATATGAAATGACTAAAATAGCTTAAAAATTGGTTTAAGATGTCTAAAAAACAAAAATGGCAACAAATAAAATGGTACCAATTTATGTAAAATTTTAGAAAAGTTTAAACTTATTAATTGTAATACTAATGTAATTTCCAGGCCAAATTAAGATTTTTGTTTAATTCCGGGAATTCCCCGTACAACATATAAAAATCCCAGGAATTTTGTGCCGGGAATTCCCGGGATGGACGTACTATTGCCAAGCACGTGGTTTTGTGCATTTGACAGCTGTCATTCGATCCAATTCTCAATATGCTGGAAGCTAGGCAGTAATTCCAAGTTATTTTTATAAATTTGAGCAATTCTGCGTGGTTGGAAATCCCAAGTAATTCTGGGAAATCAAAGTAATTCATGACATATTGCCAGTAATCCTGGTAATTCCATTTAGACTGGTCAGTAATCCTTGATGCTGGAAACCCCTTGTTCCCGGATAAAACATTTCCCGAAAAAAACCCACAAACTTACTACCAGAGAAACGTAGCAAAGCAATGGAAATTGTCACATTGAAAGCACCATGGTTGTGTGTGTGTGTGTCGTCCCTGTCTATGTGTGTAGGGTGTAGAAACGTGCTGCTATCCGGAAAAGTAACCGGCTGTGATCCGTCCGTTCAGCACCCACCCTTATTTTCCTCTCTAGGGTCCAAAAATCCACCCACTGGGGAACAATAACGATCGTTTCAAATCATGTCTGTAGCATGAGTATGTGTGTGCGTTGAGAGGTGGGCCATGCTGGGTGAAAAATGTTAAGAAAAAGTAGTTTGGATGAATTCTTCTAGCAGTATTTTATGTTTTTTTCTGAGGTGACAGTTCGTCCAAAGTTGCACTAAAACACGTTACAGTGCATTACATGCACACTCAAAGTAAAAGGGTTCGAAACAAAATAGTAGCGTGTGTTGCATGCACCGAATAGATGTCATTAGTACGGTGGGATTACTCTGGTAATGCTCCTCCGGGGGGTTGTTCCTCCAGGACAAAGAGACGACTGTGTGGGATTCCTTCTCACTCTGGGAATGGAGGTTTCCCGCAGTGCCACTTCTTTCTGGTTCGGCACCAATGGCAGCAATAATATTTAGTTATTCTTTATGGGTGCGGAGGGCGAGCCATTGAGCATATAATTTCGTACAATTTCTCCGTCTAGACATGAATGCACTTTGTCCGTGCACTGTGCTCGCTCCAGGGCAACCGGGTTGCCCCGCCGGAGATGGCCATCAGCGTGGTGCAGGGCCAGCAGTAGTGAAAGTTTCGACCGACCTCGACGAAGAAGCGGTCTGGGCGGCAAAACTGGAAACGGAAATTTATGATTTGGCTTTTGGGGTTGAAGAAGCGATGCGCACGATGATTCTGCTGGAGTTGTTGGTTTTGCAGGCAGACGGAGTTGGGTGACGGCAACCGCACTTTTAGGTTTCGCAACGGAAAATGACAAAGTTTGCTGGAAGATGTCTCCGACCGCCGCCGTCAGCTAGGCGTGGATGATGGGATGTAACGAGCGATTGCTCGAGGTGTTCCGGGTCAGGGGTTTTAAACCATAAACTTTGAAAAATGTTTGCAACGGGCTTATTTGGCCAAAACAAAAACTTCCATTGTACTGAGATTCATTTTTGAGGTTTTTAACAACTTTTAAAATATTTACAGTTCTTTAATAGTAGTTTATGCAACAAGTTGCAAAAAGAGGATTTTTTCAGCACGAGTTGTACATTTATCCAACGAGGTTCACCGAGTTGGATAAATACGAAGAGTGCTGAAAAAATCAAGTTTTGCAACGAGTTCCATACAACATTTTTTGCAATTCCGAAAAACACCCATTGAGTGAAATTTTAAGTCAAATTTTCATGTATTTTGTCAATAAATCGTTTAAATAAAAAAAAATGTTGAAAAGTGTTACTTTTCGAAACAAGTGCTGAAAAGTTCAACTTTTCAGCACCCATTTCAGTGCTAAAAAGTAGAAAAGTAGGCTATTTCGTCGTTCAAGAATGACAGGAAAAGTAAGTAGTTTCACGATGGAATTGCAAAAATGATTATTTTCATTACCAATCAATGGGACTCGAAACTGGACCGAAAGAAACAAATTCAAATAAAATTTGTTCTACCAAAGCCAACTTTTACTGACCGTAGTTATATTTATCAATACTTTAATATCTACTATCAAGTTTTGATGATCATGAGCATTTTTGTAACTTTTTAATCATTAATGATAAAATTAACACAATAAATCAAAGCAATCAATCCAACGACCACTGCCTTTCTTAAGAGCTGGAATTCCTAGACCATAAGCAAGAGAAAACTCGAGCACCCGGCAAGAATTGCGCGCCGGAGCTAGGGGAAACCAATTTTGTCATATATCTGAAAGTTTGTCAATTTGCCGAGCGCCAGCGTTTATGGCCTTGCCTGGCCAACACTTTCGTCCCCCGAACCGTCCTCGGTGAAAGTTTACATACTGTTGCCTCTTTGGGGGAGAGGATGAGTCATGAAGTCATGGCCGAATACCAACCAAACCGAGAACCAAAACTGTGACTTGTCCCTTGGAGTCTTCTAGTTTCGCTGCGTTAGTGCTGGCGGGCGAACGCAATAAGGGAAAAGTTTGATCGACTGAAGGATTAAGTAATTTTGGAGAAACTTTCTGACAGCTTCTTCGTCGTCCTTTGTCGTTGGAAGTTCATATTAAATAATGGCAAGCGATATTAAATTAAGCTTCTGGTCGCCCAGACAGGTGATGAGTGACGAGGGCTGCGACAGAGCGCAGTTATTCGTTTAGCTGAAGGATTGATTGGTGACATTATGTTCGAATTAATTTTCATTAGGAAGGGTATCAAAGGGAGACTGACGTTATAGAATGTAGTAGGGAAGTTGCTTACTAATGATAAAGTTATATAATCTTAAAAAAAAGTTCACATCACAGTCTTCCTTCCAGCTTATGCTAATAAATCCCAACTTTACTGCTGTATCCCAAGGCAACGGAAAAGTTTCATTTTCAAGGTGGAAAACTTAAATCCACCATGAGAGGTGCAGATAATCTCACCAACGCCCACTGTCAAACCAAGCATGAAAGCTTTTCTTATCGTGGTTTGTTAAGCTTTTTAAAATGAAAAACTTACATGCAGTGGTAGAAGTGGTATCATGGTAAAACAGGACCAGGAATGGAAGAGGGTTCGTTTAATCTATAAGTTAAGGGTGCGGTGATTATTTTCAATTTAATTAGCATACAACTCAATCACGAAGACTCTGAAATGGAGTCGAAGGGAACCGTGTGCTGAGGTGTCATCAAACTCACATTAATAATTGGATTGCAAAATCAAAGGTTAATTTAAAAATGATGTAAAATGTAAAATACGATGTTTCAAAAACAATGATTTGAAATCAATACGTATATCAATCGGTTTAAGAATCTAAATCAATCGAATTTTACTTTACCCATTGAGAGATATTATCCAAAGTTATCAAGTTTCATCAGTTTTAATCGTGAACTACCGGTAACATGAAATCTCATGAATCAATAATACTATTAGAACAAAACTCGACGAAATAGGCCTTTTTGCCTTCCTCACCTTACTGAGGAAAGGCTATAAAATCACTCGAAAAATGAACTTCTTAATTCGACCTCGTAGACCTACCTTCACGTATACCTATCGACTCAGAATCAAATTCTGAGCAAATGTCTGTGCGTGTGTATGTCTGTAAGTCCGTGCACCGAAAAAAATGCACTCGATTATCTCCGGACTGGCTGAACCGATTTGGGCCGTTCTGGTCTCATTCGATCCGTCTTAGGGTCCCACAAGACCTATATTAACTATTATGAAGTTTTGTTAAGTATTTCAAAAGTTATGCTAAAAAAACGATTCTGGCTATAGTTTGAAAGATTGTAAAAAGGGTGGTTTTTGTAAGAAAACCCGTCTGATCCTACATTTTTAGAAAGGTATTTGAAATACCTTTCTAATGAGCCCAAAACATTGAAGATCTGATAACCTTATCAAAAGTTATGAGCACTTTAGTGTCATTTGTACACATTTTAGATGCCGGATCTCAAATATGTTGATGAAAAAGTTGTCCGGATCTATCATGCGACACATCGTTGGATAGGTAATCAAAAGACCTTTCCAACAAGCTCAAAAGATTGAAGATCTGATAACCCTATCAAAAGTTATGAGCACCTAAGTGTCATTTGTACACATTTTAGAGGCCGGATCTCAAATATGTTGATGAAAAAGTTGTTCAGATCAATCCGGAGATCTGGCTCCCAGGATTTTGTTGATTTGAAACTCCCGGGAAAAATGAACAGATATATTTTTTTACTGCCTTAAGGCTTAAAAAACTTTAAAGTAATATAACTATTGAAAGTGAACAATTTTCATGTAACAGCCCCGTAGGTGTTGTTCTAATATTACGTCCAATGATTTTTGGGATTCTAGACCCATACTCCATGTAGATATGTTGTAAGAAGTAAAATTTAGATAAAATTTGTAGGTTTGACATTCTTACTACAGAAACAAATATGTACATAATTGTTAGGAAGGCACCAACCACCATCGGTGGATTAAGTAACGTTTTTAAATTTTAATTTTTGTATTTTCAAATCTGGCTGAAACGTTTTGAGTGCCTTTCGTATGACCAAGGAAGCGCTTTTGCATCATTAGTTTGTCCATATCATTTTCCATACAAATTCAGCAGTTGCCCATACAAAAATGGTATATGAAAATTCAAACATCTGTATGAAACCAGCAGGATCCAGATCAAAAGTGCTCCAATTTTGCATTGGTCAAAATAATTTGACCCATTTTTTTGTCTGTCGGGTTGTCCTATCCGAAGTAGGGTGATAAAAAAATTCTAACGGTGATAATCTTATCAACGGTAACGGACGATAACTCATTTTCAAAATCTTTCTAAAATCCGACCATATTATGTCAGATTTTATTATGTTAGAAATTTTCATAATTTCAAATATGGATATCAAACAAAGCAAAATTGTGTATAATTTTTTACTGTTTCATAGTTTTCTGAATGAATTTCTTAAAATTTTAACAAAGTATCGTTTTTTAAAGTACTCATTTTTTTATTATTTGCAGTGTACAGTATTTTGTGAAAATTTGAGCACCTTAAAAAAAATACGGTATTTTGTTAAAATTGTAGTAATCCATTCAATTAAACTCTCAAACAGTGAAAATGCATATATCATTTCGAATTGTTTGATACCCATATTGTAAATTATAAAAATTTCAATATTTAAAAAATGCGGTATTTTTTGAAATTTTTTGTATTACGTAAAAAAACCTTACTTAATACATCCTTAGATGGTTGGTGCCTTCCTCACATTTAAAGGGTGCTATCCAAAATAGACACAAACGGCCAACACGGTAGCGCTAACCGGTAGCGAAATTATGGGAAAGTATAATTTGTATCAGACTGTGTACATGCCGAATGCTGATACAGCTTATCTCAGTCCCGGGTATTAGGTGGTGATAGCCCTCGCGCTGCTTCCAACGACCCATTTCAGAATGACAGAGCTCCTTGCGGTCCAATTCCGAGGTCGCTGGGCATTGATCGGCCCCGCCTACACATAGAAGCAAGCATCTGAAGGAAACTCGATCTATATTTAGACTTCCAATCCCCTCAGGCAAGTCAGGGATCAGCACGTATTTAATAATAAGAGAAGAAGGGATAACATGTTTCAACACTACGGATCAATTCACTACTAGAGTGTAAACCTTCTGATGGCCTACTGCTTAGCGTCCCAGACAACCAATCCAAAGGTGAGAGTTTGAATCCCACCTGATTCATTTTAGTTTTTATTCATATTCAAATTCCTGATTCCAAATTTCAAAGGTACCCACCGGGATTTGATCCCTGAGCCTTCTGCTTGAGAGACAGAAGCCGTAACCATTAAGCCACGAAGCCGGTTGAAAGGGACGTGGTTCTCTGTATGGCTTTTTGCGAGATGAGAGCAGAGGACAACAATCATCTCAACGTTTCCACTTTACCCGGGCTAACGGCCGGCAGTTCCAGTTCACGATGATTTCCCTTCATATGTTAAAAATCACTTATGATTTTGGCACATATTCCGTTTGTCAGCGTTTCCTGTCATTACTGGTGGGAAAAATCTACGTGGAATCAGCTGTGCAGACCTCATGTATGACAGGAATGCAGGTTAAGCGACTCCCACGGGCAAATATGAAAATATGAGTATGTACTTGAAAAAAATACGGTATTTTGTGAACATTTAAGTATTTCTTTCCAAAAATTTTAAAAGTGTGAAAATGCATACGAAATTTCAAATCGTTTGATATCCATATTAAAAATTAGGAGAATTTGAGCATTTTCAAAAAAAAACGGTATTTCATGAAAATTTTAGTATTTCATTCAAAAAACTCTAAAACAGTGAAAATGCCTGCACAATTTCGAATTGTTTGATAACCATATTGCAACCATATAAAAATTTGAGTACTATGCAAAAATACGGTATTTTGTGAAAAGTTGAGTATTTAATTTCTTAAACTGTAAAACAGCGAAAATGTGTGCAAAATTTTGAATTGTGCAAAAATTGAATTTGAGTACTTTGCAAAAATACGAAGCAAAGAAATCCACTTTCACGACCCCCGGGTCTTTTGTGGTCTCTGTTGCAAGTTTCTGCTCATTTCTAGGCGTCCGAAGGTTATGTGTGGTGAGTCACCCAAAACCTCTTTTACGCTAATGGACCGACGGACGTTTTACTTCCCTACCACTGCGCCACCGGACCTGGACTCGGATAGGGTATTTTCTGAAAATTTTAGTATTTAATTCCAAAAACTATAAAACAGCGAAAATGTATACGAAATTTCAAATTGTTTGATTGCAAATAATGATAATTTGAGTATTTTCAAAAAACGGTATTTTGTGAAAATTTTGATACTTGTGGAAATGCATATAAAATTTCGCTTCGTTTGATACCCATATTTCTAGATATGAAAATAAGTATAGTTTTGGAAAAAATATGGTATTTTGTTAACTTGTTTGAGTATTTATACTTTTAAACCTATCAAAAAATATATACGTGGTGGATGCTTTGAAAATTTAACATAATTCAATTTCAGACATACCGTAAAACGGGGTGACTTTGATAGCCGGGGTGACTTTGATAGGTTTGCGATTTTTCCGCAAAATGAAGAGTACAATTAAAATACGTACGGAATGGTTTAGAAACATACTGACCGTGGTAGAGAAGTGTTCAAAGTACCTCAAGAAGAATTTTTCATAAAATTTTGACAAGTTTAAAAAGTTAGTTAACTATAGTTAATAAAATGTTGATGAAAGTCATTATTTTAAATTTCTCAAAGTGTCATGATTTTCTCAATGAACATGATTTTTAATCGGAAAACGGAATGCATTTTTGGATTCTTTGGACAATCTTCCACTAGGAGAAGGTAAAAAAAGTTTGTAAATAATAAATAATATGTGTTTTTGAAACACAATACAAAAAAAATCTTCAAATTTATAGGCAATTTCAGTTGAACAAATTTCATGTAAAATGTGAAAACTTGTGATTTGTGCTTCGAAATCAGTATAAAATGCAATATAAATCGATAATTTTATAAACAAAACTAGTTTTAACAAATTTCAGGCAAAATTCTGACTTTTGAGCAATTTTACCTAAAATTTATATGTATTTTGCTAAAAAGCTTATACATTTAGTTAACTAAATATAAACATTGATTTTTTTTTCTTGAAAACTATATCATCTACTATAGTGATGGTACATTAAGCGTACAAATAAAGTTTGAACATTTTAAATTTGATTTTGACAAGAAAAACTATGACTATCAAAGTCACCCCGGAATTAAAACTAAGAATTTTTAACGTAACTATTTTTCTAAACATTATTGAAAAACACTTTTTTTTCGAAATAGTGCATGGACTTTGTGTGGTCTACCCCAGTACATGTTTTAAAAATAGTATTCTTGAGAAAAACCTTACCTGTTGGAAAATATTCTAGAAACAAATTGAAATCCTATCAAAGTCACCCCGGTTTACGGTAGTTTAAATTTCGTCCGTTAGATCGTCGATAAGAATTTTCGAAATAACGATAACGATAGAAGACAAACATAGAACTATCGTTATCGTTAGCGAATCTCGACGATTTTTTCGTTAGCAACCTTGTTGCTGTGGCTCAAATATCGATCTAACTTTTATTTTTTAAATAAGCCGTTATGAATTTTTAATTCGGACGGGGTTTCTAAATTTATATTTAATCTATGTTGGTTTAATGTAGTTCTCTGCATCAAAATTTTACAAATATTCACTGATTTTTTATTAGGTTCTATTCTGCAATAATCAAACATAGGAAAATTTTATTTGAATTCTTTTAAAAATAACTATGTTTAGTTAATCAGAAATAAATTAAACAATTAATCATTTGATTTCCTTGCATTAGCTTGTAATCAAAGCTTTGTGTTGGAAAATTATTGAATGCCATTATAATGATTTTAAGGTCGTTCAAACCTAGAAATTTTCTTTTTCTCTGATGTTTTGGACATTTTAACAAGGAAGACATTTTCCATTTTCAACTGAAATGATTTTATAAATTATAGATGACAATTTCGTAAGATTGACAGAACATTGTTTTAAACTCATAACTACTGCTCAAATTTGCTCCACTCCACGCTTCTATTCACTTTACAAAGTCAAAAAGCAGGTACTAGCTTCTGCCCCCTCCCCCTCCTCGTTCCCTCTTCAACACTGTCAAAGTTTCAATTGAGTTCCAACTTTTTCGTAGAGCTTTCGGCAAGGAAAACTCCAATATAGCAAATTGGGAGCCCCTTTCGCTCCCATTAACTGCTGTGCCATCCAATCTCAGCATCTGCTGCGCTGCCCGTGCCACACTCTGTGGATGAGGCTAATAAGCTTGAGTGGCGTATTCACACAGTGGCTGCTGGGGAGCTTTTTCCTGGGAAAACCATATGAGCCGATGAAGCTTGAGAGAGAGAGAGAGGGGGGCACACCTTTATCTCGTCAGGAACAGCACATTGAATTTAAATGAAGATGGGATTAGTGCGAAAGTGAACGAGTTTCAAGTTTTCTCTCTTTTTCCTTGGGTCCTTGAGAGAACTTGAGTGTTTTCTCAGGCTGCCTGTTCCGGGGAACTTTTCCCAAAGAATTCAAATCAACATCAGCTCTCCACCATATTCATTATGATAATAACAATGATAATAACAGCAGCATTTTCCAAACAATTGTTTGCAAACAAGTGGAAAGTTTCACTTCTCGACTCGAGTGTGGCACTTCCTCCTTATCCTTCCATAAGGATCGGCGATATTTCCGATGGCACGGCGATGCACGTAGCAGATTCCACTGGATGGCATCTTTCTGACAAAGTCCTTCTTCGCCAACGCACACACACGTTGCACGTGGATCCTCGGGGCAACCATCTTCCAAAGTAAGCGCAAGGTAATTCCCTTCCGGTGGGACATCCGGAATCTGATGATATGTTTGACAACTCGTTGGATCTGGATCGACGGATCCAACGAGTTGGGAAAAACTTTTGAAGAGCAAGTCAATCTATAACTCTATTACTGCACTGGATAATGTATGTCTCAAGTGGAGGTGCGGAAACTTCTCTCGGGTTGTTGTTTTTAGTAGTTTGCAGAAAAGATACGGAAAAGTGAAGCTTTCTGCGAGATAAGTCTTTTTTTATGTTTGTTTCCGCGAGACAATCGAAGAATATGCTTGCTGTATCTCCTTGATATTTTGTTGCTGCTGCATCATTATTTTAAACCGATTATCATAATGCGTTTCGCTTTGTTTTTAATAACGAATATCAAATGAAGTCTAATGTTTGTGGATTTTTTATATCTATTAAACTATTGGGATAAGCAATATAGTTTTCGATTCAAAATCTGGAAAACTGTTTTATAAGTGGATTGACTATAAAGTAAGACTTTTTAAAAAATCAAATGGTTTAATTACTGGGACAAAGAATGCAACATTTTTTAAGAAGACATCATCTTCTTTGTGGGATCAATAATACATATAATCGGCAAATTTTGTACGTTTTTGTTGTTGTTGAATTGTCTTAAACTTTGTGGGGCCCTTCCCTGTGACCAAAGAAGCCAATTTGTGCCATTGGTTCACCCATACAAGTCTCGATATTCAAGTCAAAGATCCGATCCGATGTGAACGAAAAATCAAAGTCGCTCGAGGCGGGGTTCGATCCTCCGTCCTTTGGATTGGTAAGCAAAAATGCTAACCACTAGGCCATGACGACTTTGTAAGCTTGGACTGGAATTAGGAATAATGTTACAGAGAGCGAGTTGTGGCGCTATAACCACGGCAAATAGTGTCCAGGGCATTCGTGGAAATACAATGTCTCATCCCAGAGGGTCCCGGATTACCAAACCTTCTTAGCATGGTGCTCCCAACGAATACAACCAAAAATCTCGGAGCGTATGGTGGTGTGTCCCCACGCTTCTTCCTCCCCTGTCGATTCAGAATTGTGTTGTTGTTCGAACACTCAATGCTCAAACTCAACCCAATTACGAGTCATCTCTGCGATACGGCTTTACGCAGTAGGCCTGGCCGCTTTAACGCTTGTGATGTTTCAATGCATTCTAATGCAATGGCGCACTACAAATGTTAAAAAATGACAAGAAGAGTGCTAGGCGTCATCTAACCTAAGGCACTCTCCAGGATCCCTTCGAAAGATTGGCTGCGCTAGGGTCTGATTAGATTAGATTAGATTAGATTATAAGTGGATTGACTATAAAGTAAGACTTTTAAAAAAATCAAATGGTTTAATTACTGGGACAAAGAATGCAACATTTTTTAAGAAGACATCATCTTCTTTGTGGGATCAATAATACATATAATCGGCAAATTTTGTACATTTTTGTTGTTGTTGAATTGTCTTAAACTTTGTGGGGCCCTTCCCTGTGACCAAAGAAGCCAATTTGTGCCATTGGTTCACCCATACAAGTCTCGATATTCAAGTCAAATATCCGATAATCTGTATCTTTTGAATGCATTGTGAAAGCGATTTGGTGTCTTCGGCAAAGTTTTTGGTATCGATGAGGACTATTCAGAAAACTGTTTCACGGATTTTTTCACAGAATTTAAAATTATTTTTTTAATTAAAAACAATGATTTCTGAAATCAACTTTTGAGATAAAGAGAAGTAAGGCAAATCGAGTTATGAAAAGGAAATTTTCATAACTTAAAAAAATATATTCAAAAATGGTCACAATTAAAAAAAAAACGAAAAACTGCAAATTTAAGTTAAAATTAAACTTTTTGTAGCCTTACGGTGCAATATACCAAAATATCTGTTAAGTACTTTTCTATTGCAAAATTGATTTAACATTCAAAGCTGTAGTACAAAAAAAAAGAACAATTGCTTCAAAACTAGGTGGCAATATGTTTGGTCGTACTTTTGTTGGCTCAAAAGCTGCGGGGTTTTGTCCCCCATGAAAAAATATATATTTTGAGAACCGTCATCAGAGGTGATATTTGGTCTGGGGTTTGAGATTGAGTCATACCTTGTTTTTTTGCATTTTTGTATGACCCAATGCCAAAAAGTTAATTTTTGCAATTCCGCAGTGAAACTGTCAACTTTTCCTGACCTTCGGGAGAAACGAAACGGCCTACTTTTCCCTACCAAAAAACAATGCTGAAAAGTAGTACTTTTCAGCACTGTTTCCGGTGCTGAAAAGTTGAACTTTTCAGCATTGTTTTGAGTGCTGAAAAGTGTTACTTTTCAGCACTTTTGTGAATTCATGTTTTTTTTGTGTTATCACGGTATCAACTAAGATACCCGTATTTCTGTCTTAATTTTTAAATGAACATAACTCAATAATTTTTTGTTGTGTATTATTTTTATTCGGTAAGATTTCTTAGTTTGGTAGAAATTAATAGTGCAGTTCCTCACATTATTGAACTGAACTGGATTGTGGGCGGAAGACGAAGAAGGCATGGGAAAGCTGATGGTAGAAGGCGTATCAGAGAGTGTAGAATTAACCGTAATTGATTCTGCTTGACGCTCTGGTACATTCTTGCTGGATGTCGCGATATGCACTTTTGAGGGTTCAGAAACTTCGGCAGCTTCGCCAAGAATCTTGGTGGCAATCGATTTCTTTTGTTGCAAAGAATTTTCAACATAACCTTCAGCGACTGACGATGACTTCCAACCACCGCACAGTGGAAAAAAAGGGCCCAAAAAATTACCGCAACATGATTTCGCGCAAACCATCGATTGCTATACACCAAAAGCTTCGTTTTTGCACCAGGAACAATAATCCGATGAAAAATCGCACTGCACGGACCGGTAGCCGGAGTACAGGCCACCGGAAGATCCGGATTTTTGGAAAAAAGTGTCAGATTTATTCAATTGTGAACTGATTAGCTTTCTTCTACCATGAATAGTCACGAAAAACAATCGTAGAATAATATTAAATACCATAGGACTCATCGGAACCGGTTCCACCGATCTCCGGTGGCCACATCAGGAACCGCATTAGGAAACAGTGTTAACCAGTCATGCGACGTATCAAACTTCTTGATTTTGAATGGAGAGTATCCTTAAAATGTATTTTTACCTCCGGTGACCGGTTCCCAGGTTCTCCGGTGGCCACATCCGAAGATCATATTTGGCAAATTCCTGAAACCACTCTTGCGACATATCAAACTTCATGTTTTTAAGAAAGGAGTGAATAACTCATGTCCCCATCCAAAATCAAGAAGTTTGATACGTCGCATGACTGGTTAACACTGTTTCCTAATGCGGTTCCTGATGCGGCCACCGGAGATCGGTGGAACCGGTTCTGATGGGTCCTATGGTATTTAATATTATTCTAGGATTGTTTTGCATGACTATTCATGGTAGAAAAAAGCTTAGCAGTTCACAATTGGAATAATCTGACACTTTTTCCAAAAATCCGGATCTTCCCGTGGCCTGTACTCCGGCCACCGGTCCGTGCAGTGCGATTTTTCATCGGATTATTGTTCCTAGTGCAAAAACGAAGCTTTTGGTGTATAGCAATCGATGGTTTGCGCGAAATCATGTTGCGGTAATTTTTTGGGCCCTTTTTTCCCACTGTGCACCGTGTCTCTTCAGAACGGAAATATCGACTCCTGAATCGGCCAGCAGTGAGGCAGAAGACCCCCGGAAACGGTGTCCAGTGTACAGCTTCGGTGACGGAAGCTTCAGGTGCTCGGTGATGATTCTCGGCAGTTTTGCAATAGTGTTGATCCCCATGGCCTGTTTTGTACACTTTCCAAAGCGGTACGAAACAAAAAATCTGGAGTGACCTGTACCGGCAGGACGTTTTTCAGCATACAACCGGAAAAGTTTCAACATGTCCACACCAGGGGCTTCACCTTTCGTAACGATGAACTGCCGTATAATTTTCGTCTTTGTGTTAGGGATGGTGATCTTGATGCTGTCCTTCAGGTCTTCAATATCGTCCAGAGAGAGTTTCATGATTTCTTCCCGCCGACAAGCACCGTACACTCCAATGATGAGCGCAACCTGTGAATTCAAAAAACACTAAGTTAACCCATTTGTTTTTGTTTTTACTTTCATTAAATTAACCTTTGTAGCCAAAAGAACGAAGTCTTCGGCTTCCTTCAAGAACTTGAAAATTTGTTCCTTAGTGAGGATTTTTGACTTTTTTGGGCGATAACCATCCGACTTCCGTTTCAGGAACGATTTCAAGTTCATGAAACCGGAAATGTCAATGCCTATTTTCACGTTGATCATAGTTCTCAACATGGAGTATAGGCTCTACTTCGTCGGCGGGCTCTTGTCCTTCAGCTCTTGAGAACAATAGGCCAGCAAGCACTTTTCGTCTGTGGCTTGAACCCGATTCTTGGCCTGCCAATCTTGAAATTTTTTGTAGGCTGCTTCATACAGCGCCTTCGATTTCTCGGGAAGAAGGCCATTTATAGCTGCTTCGGCCGCCGCCTCAATGTCCATCGGACAGTCAGAATCCGTTTCGGACTCGCTCATCTCTTCAGATTTCGGGAAAAATAAAATGGTCTTCACTTGAAGGTGGTTGGAAAAACTATGACAGAACAAACTATTTTAGAATTCATAGGCTACTGAGTCGGAAAAAATAAGATGGCCATACTCTTGGACGGCAACACATTCCTTTATTCCTCTTTGAAAAACTCTTCAAACGATTATTTTTCGGATTTGCAAAAAACGTTGTATGGAACTCGGTGCAAAACTCGATTTTTTCAGCACTCGTCGTATTTATCCAACTCGGCAGAGCCTCGTTGGATAAATGTACGACTCGTGCTGAAAAAATCTTCTTTTTGCACCTTGTTGCATAAACTACTATTAAAATTCATCCAAACAAATTCGTGTACCGATGTATTCTGAAAACTCGATTACATTTTCAAAAGGTCCTTATTGCGTAGGGAATGCTAAATACAGGCTGTTTTAAAAATTTACCTATGAATAGTGTTGGGGCCAAATCTCCCAACTAGATCTTCGGGTGGACTGTATAAGGTTTCTCCGGGTGATCAAAACACTTTGCGGAATTCTCTTTCCTAACAAAAACTTTTTATTCCGATCACTATGTACAAAGCACGTCTTTACTCAAACGCGTCGCGAACTGGAGTGAAAAATCTCCACTTCTCTTTCTCCTTCTCTCCTCCTTCTGCTCGTTTGCGCGCGCATCCGTTGCGCGCCAATTCCCACCTTCTCGATCGTTCCTTGCGTCGTCGCAGGCGGCGACGAGGGGTGTCGCGTTGGTGAGTCGATCGCAGCAACCAGTGTTGCCGATCGAGCTGGTTTTTTCACTTGACATCAAACGTTTGTTGAGGACGGAAGCGTAGCTGACATTCTCCCCCGCGGCTGCATTCCAGCTAATCTGAAGCACCGAAGCGCTCCAGAAGCCGGTCGTTGTCCACGGTCGGCAAGGGTGCCAGTTTAGAAACCGACCGCTTGAAGACGGCTCCAGAACCGGTCTTCACGTCCACGACACGCACCAGCGCGTCCATTCCGGGGTAAGTCTCGACGATGATGCCGACCTTCCAGGTCTGCGACGGGAGGTTGTCCTCAACTAGGAGGACCAGCATTCCGGGCTGCAGGTTGTGCGATTTCTTGGTCCACTTCGCACGGTTCTGCAGACTTGTTAGGTACTCTCTGGACCAGCGGCCCCAGAAGTCCTCACGAAGCTTGTCCAGGTACTCCCAGCGGTTCAGACGGTTGTCCGCGACACCGCTGCGGGAGGGCTTGGCGACAGGACGCAGCGGCCTGCCGAGTTGAAGATGCGCCGGAGTTATCGGAAGAGGATCTCCGGGGCTGTCCGACAAGCTGAAGAGCGGCCGAGAGTTCAAGACCGCTTCAACGTGCGTCAAGATGGTAGCAAATTCTTCGAAGGTAAGCACCGCGTTCTGCAGCGTTCGTTTCAGGTGTGTCTTGACGCTCTTCACGCCCGCCTCCCACAATCCGCCGAAGTTGGGAGCCCTGGGCGGGATGAAGCTCCACTCGATGGCCTTGGGCACGAGCAAATCCTGGATTCCGCGCTTCAGAAGGTCCTGCTTGAAGAGCTCGTGCATTTCGCGCAAAGATCGTGACGCCCCGACGAAATTCGTCGCGTTGTCGGAAAAGATCTTGCGCACCATGCCTCGTCGGTTGACGAAGCGATCCAGGGCGGCCAAGAAGGCCTCGGTTGTCAAGTCTGACACCAATTCCAGGTGGATGTTCTTGGTGACCAGACAAACGAACACGGCGATGTAGGCTTTGGTAAGTTTGGGTCTGTACTTGCCTTGTTTCACCGTCACAGGTCCAGCGTAGTCCACGCCGGTGTACTCGAAGGGGGCGGCAACGTTCACTCGTTCCGCCGGAAGCTGTCCCATGAACTGTTCAATCCTGCGTGGGTTGGCCTTGAAGCACTGCAGGCATTTGCGAGTCACGTCGCGCACTACGTTGCGCGCCTTCAGCGGCCAGTACTGCTGTCGAACGATGGCCAGGAGTCCGGAGGGGCCGACATGCAGGTTCTCCACATGCAGCGCTCGGACCAGCAACGTAGTCACGTGATGACGGGGCAGGATCACGGGATGCTTGGCCTCGTACGGGAGGCTCGAATGTTCCAGACGTCCGCCGACTCTCAGCAGACCGTCCTCGTCGACGATTGGTGCCAGGCTCGCGAGCTGGCTGGATACTTGTTCGGTCTTCGCTAGGTAAAACTCATCTGGTAAGGCTGCCATTTGAATCGACCAGATGATGGACTTTAACGCCGCTCTAGTTTCAGGTACTGTCACGTAGGCGCACGTTGTCCTTGGTTGTCCAGACTTCTTGTTCCTGCAGTTCTGGACGAATCTGCGCACGTAGCAGATCACGCGCTGGAGTTTCCGGAACTCGCCGAACCGTTTGAACACCGGCATCTCCTCGACGACGGTGACTTTGTAGACGATGGCTACCAGCCCTGGCAGCTCGTCGTCCTCGAGTTCGGGGGGTTCTTCAGGAACGTAGGCAACGCTCGTCAGCGGTAGAAACCCCTTCCACCACTTCGGACACCGACTCAAGAGTTTGGGACTCATCCCTCGAGAGACGATGTCTGCCGGATTGTCGGCTGACCTCACGTAATTCCATCGGAACTTACCTGTGAGGTTGAGGATCTGGATGACGCGGTTGCGCACGAAGGTCACCAGGAGATTCGGATCTTTCTTCAGCCATGCGAGCACAATCTGGCTGTCCGAATACAGCTCGATGACGGACAGCTCCAGATCCAGCGTTTCGATGACCTTCACGACGAGCCGCGCAAGCAACAGCGCTGCACACAGCTCCAGGTTCGGCACGGACAGCTTCTTCAGCGGAGCCACTCGGGATTTCGCGCACAACAGGTTGGCCTCGGCCGACCCATTCCCGCGGACGCACCGCAGGTAGACGTTGGCCCCGTAGGCAACGGTCGACGCGTCAGCAAACCCGTGCAGCTCGTGCAGAACCGTGTTGGGCACCACGACGCATCGCGGCACACGAATATCGTTCAGCGCTGTTAGAGACTCTCGAATCTCGAACCACTCACACAGAAGCTCTTCGTTTAGTTCGGTAGCCCAGTCCATCTTGCTGGCCCACAACTTCTGCATGAACACTTTGGCCAGCACGATGACTGGGGCTACGAAGCCCAGTGGGTCAAACACTTTAAGGATGTCCGAAAACACTTTCGTCTTCGAGACTGGTTTGTCGTCGCACTCTTCCAAACAGTTCACAAAACGAAACTCATCCTCATGTGGGTCCCACAGGACACCCAGAGCCTTGATGGCTTCGTTCGCACTATACTCTTCGATCGGTTTCGGCTTCTCCTGATCTTCTTCAGGCACACACTTTAGCACTTGCTCTGAGTTAGAGCACCACTTCTTCACTGGGAAACCTCCCTCTTCCATGATCTTCTTCACTTCCAGCACAAGTTTCGCTGCTTCCTTCTCGTTGCTGGCGCCGGACAGCATGTCGTCGACATACATGTCCTCGATCACGATCTTGGCGGCAGCAGGGAACCGGCCTTTCGCCGACTCCGCCTGCTCCACCAGACACCGCGTCGCGAGGAACGGGGCGCTCGCCGTTCCGTAGGTCACGGTGTTCAGCTCAAGCACTCGCAAGCGCTCGTTCGGGTTCTTCCTCCAGAAGATTCGCTGGTACGGTGTATCGCTCGGATGCACCCGCACCTGCCGATACATCTTCACCACGTCGGCGGTGAATGCGACCGGATGGCGACGGAACCGGAGAACGATGGAGAACAGGTCGTTCTGGACGGTCGGTCCCACCTTCAGCACATCGTTCAGGGAGTACTTGCCGGCCTTGGCGCTGGCGTCGAAAACCACCCGCAGCTTCGTGGACGAACTGGACGGTTTGAGCACAGCGTGGTGCGGTAGGTAGTACTTACGCACTTCTGGTGGATCTTGTTGCTCATAAATCTCCTTGCAGTGACCCAGCGCCTCGTACTCCTCGACGAACGCCGTGTACTGCTCTCGGAGTTCCGGGTTGCGCGACAGACGGCGCTCCAGCAGGTTGAATCTCCTCAACGCCTGGACTCGGTTGTCGCCCAGCTCAAGAACCGTGTCCTTGAACGGCAACTGGGCGACGAAGCGGCCACTTTCGTCACGGCCGTGGGTGCCGCGAAAGTGTTCTTCCACTTCCTGTTCTTCATTGGTTTGCAGTTGCTTGTCTGCAAGTTCTTCGACCAGCCAGAACTTCTCGATGGCGTTGTTAAGCTGATCCTTCAGCGTGATGTTCGAGTGGACGACTTGGCAACTCAGCTGCTGGAACGGGTCGTACACGCCGGTCACAATCCAGCCCAGATCGGTTTCACGCAGAGTCACGGTGCCGTTCGCCAGTTTCACTCGATCCGTTCGCAGCAAGTCCCACACGTAGTTCGACGCCATGACTAGGTCGATCTCGTGCGGCTCGCTGAACTTCGGGTCTGCCAGGAACACGTCGCTCGGGATGTGCCAAGCAGCTGTATCGATTCTTGCCGACGGGATCCGTCCCGTGGGCTTGTCCGAAATCAGGCACGAGATGTTGTCTTGGAACTGACAGTACCTCGACGAGAAGGTAAGGTTGACTCCCTTCTTTGCTTGCGTCTTCACTGCGTTTGCTCCAATGACCGTCACGCTGCATTTTTCGAAGGTTAGGCCAAGGGTTCGAGCCATCGCCTCCGACAAAATGTGCGCCTGGGAACCAGAATCCAACAACGTGCGGCACGGATGGAATCTACCGGCCTTGTCCGCCACGTTGATGATCGCTGTCTGCAGTAGAACCTGCTGGGGCGACTTCAGCGCTCCGCTGCTGAAGCACGACGTTGCCTGCTGCTCGTTCTCGTCGCTCACTTCCGGCGCACTCGTGCCACTAGGACCAGCCTTCACGCTGGCGGCCGACGGCGCCTTCGCTGATACCGGAGCCGCTTCTGGCTTCGGCTTGGTTTGCTGCTGGTTCTTCTCCTGGTGCAACAGGCTGTGGTGCTTCTCGCCGCACTTGCAGGATCGGTCCGACGGACACTGTCCCACCCGGTGACCCTTGCGCAAGCAGTTGTAGCACAGCCTCGCGTCACGCACCTTCGACCATCTCTCCGCAACACTCATGCCGCGGAACGAGCCACACTTGTAGTTCGCGTGAGACCCGTCACACAGATCGCACTCCGCCTCGTTGGAGGTCGCGGCTGCCGAGGTGATCTTCGCCGATGGCTTCGAGGACTGCACCGCCTTGGGAACTGTCGACCGGGCAGCAGACGACGCAGGGGCAGCTAGCTCGCACCGTTCCAGGATGGCGCACCGCTGCTTCAGGAATTCGATCGTCTGCGCATACTTCGGGAGTTCACCCTTCTTGACGGTAGCTTCCCACTGCTCACGAGTCTCACGATCCAAGCAAGACGACAGAATGTTGACGACGAACAACTCCGATACACCCAGCAGCTCCTGCTTGTGGTACCGTAAGTTCTCAACGTGTCTCGAACACTCCTCGTACAGCTCTCGCAGCTCCTTTGACGACTTCTTCGCCATCCTTTTTAGCTGCAAGATTCCGTTGATGTGGATGTCGATGATCAGGCGTTGGTTCTCGTACCGGTCCTCGAGGATCTCCCACGCGTGCGCATAGTTGTTGTCCTGAAGCGTCTTCGTGTCGATCATGCCCGTCGCCGCACCCACCAGAGACTTGTCCAAGTAGTGCAGCTTGATGGCGTCCGAGTCTGGCGAGTTCTTCATCAGCTCCAGGAACATCGACTTGAACTTAGGCCAGTTCTCGTACTGGCCGTCAAACGTCGGAATCGGTGCACGCAAGGGCGTCTGCTGGACAATCACCTGCTGACCAGCCTGTCCGGCAGGGACGACCGCTTGGACACGATTCGGTGGTGCTGTGAGCTCAACGATCTTCTCAAGCACCTCGTCGTAGAGCTGCTCGAAGTCCAAGAATCGTGCTGTGTTCTCGTCCTTCTGCTCTTCCGACAACTTTGCATCCATGATATCGTTGTTAAGGCTGTTGTACTCACCGTAGTACTTTTCAGCGTTCGCCTTGCAGACTACGATCCGCGATGCTGGGATTCCAGGCTGACCGAGGACAGTCCTGACCCGCGTCAGCTTGCCCTTCACATGTCCGCGCCTGTTCAGCAACGCCTGCACTTCCTCGTCCGCCATTTTCCGCTTGCTCTCCGCGTGCCGTTGCTTCGGAGTCAGCGGAAGTTGAACCACCACGGGCTTACGGTCTTCCGGTTCCGGTTTCTTCTGAACACTTCCTTCCTGCCCAGATTCCTCGCCTTCTTCCGGTTCTACTTTCGGCTCGGTGTTCAACCCCAGGAAACTACGCCACATCCGCCGGGATGCAGCTCACTTTTCACTTTTTCTCTTCGGATTCCAAGATGGCGGCGCACGCTCTCTTCTTGCCGAACACTCTCTTGCTGGCGTTTTCAAGATGGCGGCCCACGCTCTTTTCACCGAACACTTTTTCTGCTCGAGTAGCAACGCTACCGTCCACGCAACGTTCTGCTTCGGTGGCCAATCGCGACCACTGTCCACACTTCGCACTACCGGCGGCCAATCCAACCTCTTCCGGTGCACTGTCTCGCGCGTTGCTGGAACCTCCACACAACCGCGTCACTTTCACGCTGTTCGGGCCACGTGAAACGCCCTCCGGGATTAGCGACTTCCGGACACTTCACTCCTCGCGACACTCCGGAATTCCCCGATTCCGACGAACTTACCGATAGGCACTGTCTATCCGGTTCGTAAGGGCCAAATGTTGGGGCCAAATCTCCCAACTAGATCTTCGGGTGGACTGTATAAGGTTTCTCCGGGTGATCAAAACACTTTGCGGAATTCTCTTTCCTAACAAAAACTTTTTATTCCGATCACTATGTACAAAGCACGTCTTTACTCAAACGCGTCGCGAACTGGAGTGAAAAATCTCCACTTCTCTTTCTCCTTCTCTCCTCCTTCTGCTCGTTTGCGCGCGCATCCGTTGCGCGCCAATTCCCACCTTCTCGATCGTTCCTTGCGTCGTCGCAGGCGGCGACGAGGGGTGTCGCGTTGGTGAGTCGATCGCAGCAACCAGTGTTGCCGATCGAGCTGGTTTTTTCACTTGACATCAAACGTTTGTTGAGGACGGAAGCGTAGCTGACAAATAGTTTTCATCAATATATACCCTACAATTTTGCCAAAGATACCAAATCGATCCTAAAATTCTTCCAAAAGGTACAGCTTTTTGAATATTTACGTACCATTTTTGTATGGACAGCTGTCAAAATTTAACGGATTTCGAGTTTCGATTATCCGATGTTTCGAGAAACTGAAGTTTCTATTATCCGAAGTGAAATTAGGCCAAGGCCTTCGGATAATCGAGTCTGGACTGTATATTCTTTTGAGAAAAAAAAAAAAAAAAACTAGAATGCTAGCAATGTCTGTCAAAGTGTGAAAGTGCAAACCATCGTCGTATCTCAATCAAAATTTGTCGAAATCCACATTGCACTTAGTTCCAGTCTAGGGAGGGGGAGAGGGGGGGGGGGACCATTTTACAAAAGGCACACATACAACTGTGATGCTCTCACGATCTTTGTTGTATGTGTGACCCTAGCTCACATTCGGTTCGTGTGCAACAGCAACAGTGGCAAAGTAGAAGAAGAGCCACATTTTATGATGGGATGTTATGATAATGATGATAGCAGCAATAACAATAATAATAGTACACATAGTAGTGGTAATATAAAACTCAATTGAATGGAACCAAACAGCAATAACCGGGCTTCAAATATTCAACATTTCATTTCATTTCCCAACCACTTTTGTGTTGTGGTGTGAAAGATTTTGCGCTGTTAGAGTGTGTGTGGTGAGTTTTTTTTGTATTTAGTCGAATGAAAATGGGTTGTGTGCGTTGCAGGGTGCATAATTTCTGTAACGTGATTGCTACTCTTTGAGAATTGTTGTTTCTTTGTTGTTTTGTGTTTTATGTTTTATGAATTAAAAAAAAAACAGATAGATTTTTGCAGAAATTCTAGAATTTTCCACCCGGAACAATTTCAGCACCGCCAGGAATCCTCTTGTGAGGGAAGCGTCAGTTGTTTGTCGACCATTGTGTGCTGGAAAATGGTTTTCCCGAAACATTAATATCCTTGCGGCAAACTATGATCCTTGCCAATCATCTGCACCGAGATCAGACCAGCCCAGGACGGGGTTGGCTCTTTGTGTCTGTTGCGCCATTAAGGATCAGAACTGATTGTTTTGCCTTTCGGAGATAGATAGCTGAGCTTGAGTATTCTGTCGCCAAAGCCGGTGTCAGAACACGGTGAAAAGTGGTGTCACAGACAATTAGACTCTCTTTTTTGATTTTTTTAAACAAGTGTTGAAAAACTTGAAAGGTGTATATGCACTCCAATGAAACCTTGATAATTATTTAAAAAAATCAACATAAAATTTCCTGACATCTCTGCGGAAAGCCTCCTCAAAGGTGTAAACAACAGTGTGTGGCATAATGTTGAAGCTTAGACCAGATAGAACCAAGCTCGGGGATGTCGTGGAAACGGACAAGGTCCCAGCAAAGGACACCCAAGCCACGAGATCATCCTCATCATCCGAATCAGATGCGTTATTCAATTGTATGAGCAAGTTTGCCTCGGGGAGCTTGGATTCCATTTAGCGCTCAGAAACGGAACCCCTTCAGATTCTGCGAAATTGTTGACGCTGATGTGCGTCCATTCGACATATTTGCTGTCGGTGAGCCATGTAAGATGAGTTGCGATAGGGTTGTCTGTTTATTCTAGGGTTTTAAGGATTTTTTTAGATTCTTTAAGCAAAAAACAACAAACAACAAACAACAAACAACAAACAACAAACAACAAACAACAAACAACAAACAACAAACAACAAACAACAAACAACAAACAACAAACAACAAACAACAAACAACAAACAACAAACAACAAACAACAAACAACAAACAACAAACAACAAACAACAAACAACAAACAACAAACAACAAACAACAAACAACAAACAACAAACAACAAACAACAGTTTTTTTAAGCGAAATTTAAATAAATTGTAAGTCCTAGCTGTTCTACTATTTATTTCAAATATTTATCGTCCAAAAGGACCGCAACTCTCCGTACCCACCCTACATTAATAGGAAGAGATAACCACTGACAATGGCCCACCCAAAGTTCGCAATGATATTTGCCTACTCATAACATCAGTCCCAACTGGAAATCATATTGGACAATAAGTCCACTTGTGTGTGTGTGTTGGCAACGTACATGTGTTTGTGTGAATCTGCACACACACACACACACACACACTCCTTTTCCTCGGCAAATGGATATCAGATGAAATGTTTGTCTTCGGGCTAAAAACTGAGCTTGTTTGTCACTCTTCGGTGCGAGACACGGACCGAAAATGAATTTATCGTGAAACAATCCAAGTGAGGGATGATCCACCACCACTTTGACTGACAGGCGGTTGATGCCTTACATCGGTCGTTAATGGAATGTCTTGAGAGGTGACGCGGTTTTTGAGTAATCTTCCACCCTTGACAAGTTTGAACGATTTTCGCTGAAAGGGGTGGTGGTTTTGTGGTTGAGGGTGGGGTATCCACTTTTGGCCGATCCTTGAAAGTGTTTTACCCTAAATATGGCAATTAGTTGGAGCAAATTAGCGGTACCTTTGCAAAGTTTGTACAAATATCGTACAGAGTTTCAGTTCGCGTTGCAACCAACTTTTGGAATTGTGCAATTCTCTGGAATTTCGCTTTTTTAATTTTTGTTTGTGTAAAATTATGTTTCATTTCAATAACGAATCATAAGAAGCATTTCTATTACATACAAAAGAATAAAAACATTGTAAGTTAAAAGATTATTGAAGACTTAGTAAAGGATTGCACAGTGAGCACAAACGGGTGAAAAAAACGGATCTTCTGATGCCGTCACTTTCTGCCTTTCAAACGGGAGGGTGATGTGTCCTATCCCTCGCCTAGACCAGACCGAAATCCACGACAAAGCTGTCAGACCAAATCTGTAAAAAGTAAACAATCTTGGGCTTTGACTTAGGTGCACACAAATCAAGAAAAGATAATTTTAAAAATTATTTTATTTTTACAATTTAATAACTGGTTTTGGGTATATATTGAATTGATGTAGTTTTCTACACTTTTAAAGTATGTAATTTGAATTGTTTCATTGAACTAAGAAAAAAAATCAATGTTAATTCTGAATGTTACATCATTAAAAATGTAACACTTTTGTACGTTATCAATCATTTAAATTTAAATGAGATTTGATGTAATTTGCAACAAATCAAACGTAAAAACATGATTTTACGTGTGATACAGACGATTACATCGAATCTTGTGGTTACATCAACCAAGTTACATGTGATTCATAATTTCCGTGTCGAGAAAATTATTGAAAAAAAAGCCGCAGTGTTAAAATCAATTAATTCAACATTCTTCCAAAAGATCTTTAAATACTTTCTTATCATTTTTGAATGGTCCCTGTCAAAACGCCATACGAAACTTACGCCAAAATCAAGAAAATCATTTTCTTTTAAATAACTCAAGTTAAACTGAATGTTGATGGTTGTTAGCTGGAGAGGCAAGTTAATGTTTAACATAAGTTTTGCGAAAATCAATCAAAACAGTTCAAACTGTCAACAAACTCATTCTCCCTTTTCTGAGTTAGTCTATAAATGTTTGCAATCACACTTTTAAAATATATGAAGTAACTTGAGCCTCTTTCAGTATTTTGATGAAATCGTGCAAAAAGTGGTATTAAAATATCAAATAATCGATTCATTTTTAATTTAATACATTTCAAATGTCTAATTTAGTATTGTGATAAAAGTTTTGTATGGAATTAACATCGTTACATTCAAAGGAAGTTTTTACATTTAATCCAATCACAAGCATGTTGACAAAAGCTGATTTTTTAAAACAACAAAATTGCATTAGGACTTCTCCATAAATGAAAATGAAATCTAAAAATGAAATTCATATCAGAGAAATTTATTTATTCTGGGAGGTTCCAGTGACTATCAATATTTGTATTTCTACTAAGGCCGTGGCAAACATTTTTCAAAGTTTATGTCACCACCATTTCCCCGATAAATAGGTCCAAAAAATCATGGACATAAAAAAATTCCGTAAACTGGGGTGACTTTGATAGGATTTCAATTTGTTTTTGGAATATATTCCAACAGGTAAGGTTTTACTCAAGATTATTATTTTTAAAACATGTACTGGGGTAGGCCACACAAAGTCCATGCACTATTTTGGAAAAAAAGTTTTTTCAATGGTGTTTAGAAAAATAGTTACGTTAAAAATTCTTAGTTTAAATTCCGGGGTGACTTTGATAGTCATAGTTTTTGTTGTTAAAATCATATTTAAGATGTTCAAACTTTATTTGTACGTTAAATGTACCATCACTGAAGTTGCTGATATTGTTTTTAAGAAAAAAAAATCAATGTTTATATTTAGTTAACTAAGTTTATAAGCTTTTTAACAAAATAAATATTAATTTTAGGTAAAAAGTCGGAATTTTGCCTGAAATTAGTAAAAACTAGTTTTGTTTATAAAATTATCTATTTATATTGCATTTCATGTTGAATTCGAAGCACTAATCACAAGTTTTCACATTTTACATGAAATTTGTTCAACTGAAATTGCCTATAAATTCGGAGATTTTTTTAAATTGTGTTTCAAAAACACATATTATTTATTATTTACAAACTTATTTTACCTTCTCCTAGTGGAAAATTTTCCAAAGAATCCGAAAATGCATTCCGTTTTCCGATTCAAAATCATGTTCATTGAGAAAATCATGACACTTTGAGAAGTTGAAAATAATGACTTTCATCAACATTTTCTTAACTAGAGTTAAGTAACTTTTTAAACTTTTCAAAATTTTATGAAAAGTTCTTTTTGAGGTTCTTTGAACACTTCTCTACCACGGTCAGAATGATTCTAATCAATTCCGTACGTATTTTAATTGTACTCTTCATTTTGCGGAAAAATCGCAAACCTATCAAAGTCACCCCGGCTATCAAATTCACCTCGTTTTACGGTACTGGAAATAGATGTCTAATTAAGAGAAAACAGTTTGAGATGCATTTTCCTGTGTTTAAAATCATATTTAGCATGTCTTAAAATTTTAACTAAAAAAATGCCGTAAAAAAGTAAGAACAACAAATTTGTACATAAGTACAAGTACAGAGTTGTTATAACTTTCTTCAAAAATTTCGTTTTTGAAAAAAAGGAAAATTTTACACAGTTTTTTTTGAGTTTTCAATCGAATTTCCAATCGAAAGTACTTAACAGAAATTTTCAAAAATTGCATTTTTTTTTAAATTTAAGCCACTTTAAATTTGATTTTTATTTTTACTTAAAAAATCCGTGAGAGTAACTCTCTGAAAAAAAAAATCTTCCAATTTCTCTTAAAAACATTGAAGTATGGAAGTTTGGTTGCTGAGGTACGTCGGAATAAAGAAAGAGAAACAAGAAAATTTAAGTTCTATATGTCCCACCCAAATATATCGTTATTTTATAATGGAAATATCTCAATTTGGAATGTTATATTTCTCTTTAGAACAATTGTGAAATTGTCTGATCTCTTTTTAAAAAAATATATAAATATTTTGATTATTTTTAAATCTAGACTTACGTTTCAAAAGGGCAAAATATTGAATATTTGGACCTTTTAAAACGTTTGTCTTGATTCATAAATTTTCAAATTGTAAAATCACACATTTTTTGACACAAAATTTTTCATGTCAAATTTAGGCTTTTTTTGATAGCAATCAAACTATATAAAAAAATATTGTGAAATTATTTTTTTTTATTTCTTGAAAAAAGTCCAGTGCATTGTTGTTAAAAGATCACTTATTTGAAATAAAAGCATAAACCGTTTTAAAAGTTTTTGAATTTTTGCCCAACATTTTTTAAATACGCAAATTCTTGAAACTCAAAATCATACAAAATGATCTATTCCAGAGAAATGCAACAAAAGCCAGCATTCGCTGCAAACTTTCCTCAATTAGTTATTTAAATCCCGCTGCCTGGCAAAAGTTTGAAGCATTTTTCATAGCAATTTATCCCTCGAAGCCAGTAATGCCGGCGGGCGGCTTCCAGCAGAGTGTAGCCTCCTCCCCTCTCGGTGGGAACCTGCACCAATGGTGTGAAACTGCACCCTGCCAAGAAAGTCTGCAAGAAAAAAAAAACTATTATCTGCATAAAGTTGGTGCCACCCGCGCTGGCAAACAAGGGAAAAAAGAACTTTAAATTACTATTATTATAAGAATTAAATTGAATACGAGATTACATCAAACTTTTAATCTAAATTGTTTTCTTTCTTTGTTCCGCTTTCCGAAAGCTTTTGCAGCACTCTTGCCTAGGTGTGACACTACTTTTTTCCACTTTTGTCCTCTTGGCGCCAAAGTTGACTCTGGACGTATACATTTAAATAATGTGCACCAACACCAGCAGTAGAAGGGGGGAAAAAGAACTTGACAACACTTTTTTGTTGTTGAAGGGTGTGAAACGGAGACGCGTGGTGGTTTCGTAAACTTTGGCTGACAATCGAATTTTGCTGGAGTTGGGTTTTTTTTTGGCTTTGCACTCTTGAAGATGTGCGCAAAGTTTGCACACGAAAAGGACTCGAGTTGGTTAGTTGCTGGTTGTTTATGCATCTGCTTGTTAGGAGTTTTCTTTCTTCCAGATATAATATGGGAGGAGACAAGTTTTCTCTCGTACTCAGAAAGGTGGTTAGTGGGTGAATTTTGTTTTGTTGCAATGGGGTTTGGAGATGTTGATGTTTGATTTGCGAATAAAAGCAATGGACGCTCGAATATGTTGTCAAATTAGTATTTTTGATTTGTTCACCCTTCCAATTTTTCCCAAAGCTATTTTCAATGAAGTCTTGTCATCTATTCCTAATATCCAAAGAAGTTATCATTGCTATTTTTATACATATCTCTATGGAGCCATCCTTAAACCACGTTTCCACTGTTTCTAAAACAAGTGTGCAATTCTCTTCGAAATCGGTCTTTTTTCTTCAAATTTAATTTTTGTATTTTTTAATCCTGCTGAAACTTTTTTGGTGCCTTCGGTATGCCCAAAGAAGCCATTTTGCATCATTAGTTTGTCCATATAATTTTCCATACAAATTTGGCAGCTGTCCATACAAAAATGATGCATGAAAATTCAAAAATCTGTATCTTTTGAAGGAATTTTTTGATCGATTTGGTGTCTTCGGCAAAGTTGTAGGTATGGATAAGGACTACACTGAAAAAAAATGATACACGGTAGAAAATTTGTTGGCACTAACTTTTTGCCACTAAAACTTGATTTGCAAAAAAAAAAAAACACAATTTTTATTATTTCTTATTTTTTAATATGTTTTAGAGGAAATCAAAAGCCAACTTTTCAGAAATTTCCAGGTTGTGCAAAAATGAATTTTTGAATCAATACTGATTTTTTCAAAAAATCGAAATATTGGTCGGTATTTTCAAAATTTTTAAACCAAGACTAACTACAACTTTGCCGAAGACACCAAATCGATCAAAAAATTCCTTCAAAAGATACAGATTTTTGAATTTTCATACATCATTTTTGTATGGACAGTTGCCAAATTTGTATGGAAAATTATATGGACAAACTAATGATGCAAAATGGCTTCTTTGGGCATACCGAAGGCACCAAAAAAGGTTTCAGCCGGATTAAAAAATACAAAAAAAATTCGAATGACCGAAATCTGAGAGAACTGCTCAAGTGTCCAAAGACAGTGCATTACAATATTTTGAAATTGGTATCTTAAGGAGGATGTTCATGATCGATTGAGTAGCTTCTGAAATGTGATTTGATTGCATAAAAAGTACATCAAGAAATCTACGGAGTTCATATTATTCTTGTTTTAAACTGAATATTTAATTTCAGCCTAGCAAGTATATTTTAGTAAATTATTGTTTAAGAGCAGCGTTTTTGAGTGGTCGTAAATTTTAGTTTGTTTAGTGCTATCTATTTTTGTTAATTTTATTTTAAAATGCCTTCTGCCATTCGTTTTTTTTTTAAATCATTTAGGGTAATTCTCCGCCAATTCACACAACAGTTGCCCCGACCCCTCTTGGATTTGCGTGAAACTTTGTTCTAAGGGGTAACTTTTGTCCCTGATCACGAATCCGAGGTCCGTTACGACGATTTCAGGGGCGGTACGACGATTTCACTTTAGATCAAGGCAAGAGCTCCTACCAATAATGTTCTGTATTCAAATTGATCCAGGCAGCTAAAGAATGATTTTTTTGGCATAAATTTTTACTAATTCCGCTCTTAAAACCAACATAAAAAAAACGCTGGAACCAATACCATCAGCTTACAGTCAACTCATTTCTGAACAATTTTGTTACTTCAGTGCCAAATTTTCAAAATTCTGAATAAAAACTTTATGTTATCACTTACATCTCATTTTAAACCGCTATTTCTGTTGTTGTTTTTGATGTCACCAATCCTTTTACATATTTTTTTTTAAAGGATTCGATATGCAAAATCAATAATTTTCATGAATTCTACCTAGAGCGTCCAATTTCCCAGGGATATCAAATTCCCGGTAAACGGGAAATTTTCAACCAATTTCCCGGGAAAATTGTAAAGATGTGCTGTCGATGAAAACTTTAAAAAAATATCATTCGTATTTTTTGTTATGAACTTTTATTTTGTGTTTGGAAATTGAGTAAGATCCATGCTCCGCAAACAAAAAAAATAAATGCTTTTAAATTTGTCTCTGTGACCAATTTGAGAGAATATGCTTTTGAATAACAATGATAGATAAAGCTGAATTCAAAAAAAAAAAATATGCAAAAAATATGTTTTTCACGGCAAATAACTTTTCCCAGAACATTTTTTACTGGTTTCAGCTTATGGATAAAAAGATAATCGTTGAAATTAGCTCAAAAAACTAACTCCTCTTGTTATTTCAAAATTTGTAGCGAGTTTTTTTTTATATTTTTGCATTTTTTGAGCATCTTTCATATGATACTAAGTTGTTTTCTAATGATGTTTTATGGTTTTATTTTAGTATAGTTTTTGTTACATGGTATTCAGGCTAATAAATGACTTAGCTGAAACGAATTTTCATAGTGCAAAAAATGGTTTAAATTAAACAATACATGTTTTTCATGATTACTTCTTTTATGGCCCCACCCTTACAAACTGTATTTTTTCGAAAAAAATTAAACAAATTCTTCTTGCACAACCCTTTTAGAAAAATATCATTCAATTTTCATCCAACATTGATCTTGGCTAGAAGGGGTTAACATCTTATTTTCGTATGATTTAACAAAAATGTTAGTTTAAAAAAGTTCAAAAAAAATAAAAATAAAAAAATAATTATTTTCATTCCATAAAAGCGTTATTTTTGTTGCCCTTCAAATAAGCAAGAGTTATTACCAGTTGTGAATGGGCCAGGAAACTATTAAATACATTTGAAAGTTTGAAATATCCCCTTTCATTTGCGAGGTAAACGAAAATCTTTGGTCGGAAAAAATTAAAGTTATCATCGTTTGATGTTTTTGAACTTTTTTCCTTCAAATCATACAATTTTTCATGCAGGGAACATTTTTTCTGAGGCACGCAAAGTGATTGGAAATAAGGGAAAAAAGTTATAATGGTTTAAGTGGAAATTTGGGAAAATTATGTTAAAATTGCTCATTTTATTTCCTACACCCTCTTTCCAAAAAACTGTTATGTTTTTGATGTTTAAATCATTGTATTGATGAATACTCTTTTGAGAAATGTTTAAGGGCCTATTGAGTATACAAATCACTACAGAAAAAGTGTAATTGGTTGGGTTTAAGCTCAACTGTAAGTCACATTGATTTATTTTGGATTTTAACTGAATCAATAATTTTTGTTGTGTTTTTGGTATCAAATTTACGTTTCCATGACATTTTCATTAAAACTCACCGGATATCTTGCACTTATTATGAGTTAAGTTGATTACATTGAAAATAAAATGATTGATTATTTGTGGTTTTGTTTATCAGAACAATTAATTTATTGTATTTTCATTACTTCAAATTCGGTTGCAGACCTTTTTTTTACAGGTAAAGCTCAAAAATTAACATTGTAAATCGGACCATTAGTTGCTGAGATATCGACATTAGAAAATAATGGGTAGTTTGGGTGACACTTAGAAAACATCAATTTTCCTGTTTTTAAAATTTTCAATGGAAATATCTCAGCAACTAAGGGTCGTATCAACAAAATTCAAAAGAGCAAAATATAGAGAATTTTCTCAGCTTTTCAAAAATATTTTTTTCAAAAGTGGGCAAACATGTGCACTTTTTTTTTAAAAAGAAAAACTGCGACTATTTTCAAAAAAGTCACCTAAAAATGGCTATAACTTAAAAACGGTGCACTTTATCAAAAATTCATTAAAGTACTTTTTGATTGCAAATTTGATTTTACATCTAAAAAATTTCGATTTTTTGAAAAAATCAGTATTGATTAAAAAAATCATAACTCGGTAAAAGATTTTTTGCACAACCTGGAAATTTCTGAAAAGTTGGCATTTGATGTCCTTTAATTCAATTCAATTCAATTCATTTTATTTACCGAAATAACAATTTTACAATTTGTGTGAATAACTGGTTCATAGAGATTTGGTGTTCCTTGCAACTATTTCCTTTTCAATAACCGTTTAGTAACAGAAGGTTCTTCAAATGCAATTAAACAAAAACTAGGGAAAATTTGGCCAAAAAACCTAGTGAGATCGTGATGTCCTTTAAAACATATCAAAAAATGAAAAAAATAAAAATAGTGTTTTTTTTCAAATCAAGTTTTAGTAGCAAAAAATTAAATAAAAAATCACCAAATTTTTTTTTACCGTGTAACATTTTTTTCCAGAGTAGTCCGTATCCATACCTAAAATTTTGCCGAAGACCCCAAATCGTACAAAAAATTCCTTCAAAAGATACAGATTTTTGAATTTTCATACCCCATTTTTGTATGGACAGCTGCCAAATTTGTATGGAAAATTATATGGACAAACTAATGAAGCAAAATGGCTTCTTTGGGCATACCGAAGGCACCAAAAAAGTTTCAGCCGGATTAAAAAATACAAAAAAAATCGAATGACCGAAATCTGAGAGAACTGCTCAACTGCAACATCAACTTTTGTATTTCACACAGCCCAATTGGACATAAAAATTAGGAAAATGCTTAGAAATAGAACCCCTGTGATGGTATTTAAACAGCAGATCTCAATCAGATAAAAAATATCATGTGGCCATATACTCACGAAAAACAAAATTAATAAAAGTGACCTACATTATTATTCAGTTACGTTTTTAATTTAAGAAAAAAAAATCCTTTGAAGTTCAACCTATAACCATTCTTTTGCAACGCGTCTAGCTAAGATTGGTTAAGCCGTTCCGGAGATATATTTTTTTATTAATTTTAATTATGAATTTTCAAAAAGAGGATATACGTAAATTATTTATTTTTGGAACACAGAGACCAAATTTGTGCCAAATTGGAGCCCTCTTGATTTGAATCCTGCTGGTTTGACGTTGAATTGCTGATACACTAATCAGATTTCATAGATAAGTGTTCCCAAAAATTTCGAAACAAGAGAGTGCAATCCAGTCGAACAAATCAACACCAATTTACTCCAACTAACCCCAGTGATTCCCCTCGTTAGCAACACTTTTCCGCCGAGTACGCTCGAACGCACCGAGCTTCGATTGGCTTTCGTCGGAGAAAAGTGCGAAACTCAACACCAACCAGCAGCGGCTTTGTCGCCGCAGGAGCTTTTTTTTTCTTGTTCGCGTGTATTTTGCAACCATCATCGGCACCGAATGTGTGAACTTACAGTTTCCGTCCGTCCCCACGAGCGTGCAACTCAAATTTATTGCTGGTAAAAAATGTTGAGCAATTGAAATAGAGTACCGGCGATGATGACGTGGTCGCCGGGAGGACCCCCCACACAAGTCGTGGAAAATATTCCAAGTTCTGATTCGGTTGCGCCCGAAGGGTCCTTGTGGTGGTTTTAGAGTTGTACCTTGGATAAATAGAAATGACTTTTAAATCTTTTCTCTTTATTATTCGAAAAAATAAATAAATATAAAAACCAGATTCAAATCGACAGTTATTATTTCTCAACCAAATAAAAGTACTGCTTAACGTCTGATTGTCTGTGGCTGACACCGTACGCGAGTGGTTGAGTACAGTTGGTTCAGCTGATGCGTGCCATAAATTGCCCCAGTCTTGACAGAATAATTTCGAGAATGCACTACACACAACCCAGTGCCAGTGCCGTCGAGCTAATAAATTTATCAACTGTACTGTAGACCCTTTCTGGCGTGTATCGCCGGGACCAAACGGGGAGGGACCCCTAACCCGGAATGTGTACTATTGCAAGTTGCTCTCACTAGTATACCGACAGTGTGAATTTTCATGAAAAATGATGGATTTAGCCGTTTCGGGTGCCACCGGCAGGCATTAGCGAAATGCAAATTCTACGTGATGGAGAGGCCACACTTTTCCCCTGAACGCTGGGAGGGAGAGAAAGAGATTAGGTGTGAAGTAAAGCAAAGTGGCTGTGTGGCAACATTGGCCATTGCTGGCCGTTGGTGGAACATCACGCTGTCAATTATGCAGAGGGTCCCGTCTATGCTGCAACCATGCTGGGGTAGTTTGTCTAGCGTGATTGATGGTTGACTGAATTTGTTTTACGAACGTTTCTGAAAATAGATCCTTTCAGAGAAGTTTAAATTTAATTTTTTTTTTTAATTTATATTTATTTTGATTTTCTTTTCCATGTACATTCATTCAGTTAAAATATTATTGAGTGTCCAATCACAATCGATGACTTTTCACCTCAATTTTAAATACAAGCAACTTTCATTTATTCATGAAATATTGTAGCTTTCGCTATTCAGTGATTTCAAATGTAGGAGGTCCTACATGTACAAAAGGGAAAAGGGATGCCTTAAAACTAACTTATAAACTATATAAAGAGCGGATCAATGCAGCTGAAGACTGCAATGATTTTTGTCGAAATGCATCAATTATCTTATTGGACATAACATCCAAAGTGTCAACTTCGGCTAATTGATGAAGTTCACTGGTGCTGAACCAGGGAGGAAGTTTCAGAATCATTTTCAGAATTTTGTTCTGAATCCTCTGAAGTTTTTTCTTCCTGGTTAGGCAACAGCTTGTCCAGATCGGCACAGCATAAAGCATGGCAGGTCTGAAAATTTGTTTATAAATTAACAGTTTATTCTTGAGACAAAGTCTAGAATTCCTGTTTATAAGTGGATACAAACATTTAATATATTTGTTACATTTAACCTGGATACTTTCAATGTGATCCTTGTAAGTAAGGTTTTTGTCAAAAGCAAGTCCAAGATATTTCACTTTATCCTCCCACTTTAAATTTACCTCATTCATCTTTATAATGTGATGACTTTTTGGTTTAAGAAAATCAGCCCTTGGTTTGTGAGGGAAAATAATAAGTTGAGTTTTTGCAGCATTTGGAGTAATTTTCCATTCTTTCAAATAAGAATTGAAAATATCCAAGCTTTTTTGTAATCTTCTTGTGATGACACGAAGGCTTCTACCTTTGGCGGAGATGCTTGTATTATCAGCAAAAAGTGATTTCTCACATCCTGGGGGCAAATCAGGCAAGTCAGAAGTAAAAATATTGTATAAAATTGGACCCAAAATGCTTCCTTGAGGGACGCCAGCACGTACAGGTAGTTGATCAGATTTGCTATTCTGATAACATACCTGCAGAGTACGATCCGTCAAATAATTTTGAATAATTTTCACGATATAAATCGGAAAATTAAACCTTTTCAATTTTGCAATCAAACCTTTATGCCAAACACTGTCAAATGCCTTTTCTGTGTCTAGAAGAGCAGCGCCAGTAGAATAGCCCTCAGATTTGTTGCTTCGAATCAAATTTGAAACTCTCAACAACTGATGAGTAGTTGAATGCCCAAGGCGAAATCCAAACTGCTCATCAGCGAAAATTGAATTTTCATTAATGTGCGTCATCATTCTATTAAGAATTATTCTTTCGAATAATTTACTAATAGATGAAAGCAAACTAATGGGCCGATACCTTGAGGCTTCAGCAGGATTTTTATCCGGTTTCAAAATCGGAACTACTTTAGCATTTTTCCAACTACTGGGAAAGTATGCCAAATCAAAACATTTGTTGCAAATTTTGACCAAGCTACTTAAAGTTGCTTCAGGTAATTTTTTAATTAAAATGTAAAAAATGCCATCCTCGCCAGGGGCTTTCATATTTTTAAATTTTTTGATAATAGATTTCATTTCATTCAGATCCGTATTAAAAACTTCATCTGATGAAAATTCTTGATCAACAATATTCTGAAATTCTATTGAAATTTGATCTTCAATAGGACTCAAAACATTTAAGTTGAAATTATGAGCACTCTCAAACTGCTGAGCAAGTTTTTGAGCTTTCTCCCCATTAGTTAATAGAATATTATCACCATCTTTTAAAGAAGGGATTGGTTTTTGAGGTTTCTTAAGAACCTTTGAAAGTTTCCAAAAAGGTTTGGAATAAGGTTTAATTTGTTCGACATCTCTTGCGAACTTTTCATTTCGCTGGAGAGTGAATCTGTGATCAATAACCTTTTGCAAATCTTTTTGAATTCGCTTCAGTGCAGGATCACGAGAACGTTGATACTGTCTTCGGCGAACATTTTTCAGACGAATCAGAAGCTGAAGATCGTCATCAATAATGGGAGAATCAAATTTGATTTGGACTTTAGGAATAGCAATATTCCTAGCATCCAAAATTGCATTAGTTAAAGATTCCAAGGCTGAATCAATATCAGCTTTGGTTTCTAAAACAAAATCATGATTTAAATTGTTCTCAATATGATGCTGATACCTGTCCCAATTAGCTTTGTGGTAATTAAACACAGAACTATTGGGTCTGGTAACTGCTTCATGAGAAAGTGAAAAAGTTACTGGAAGGTGATCAGAATCAAAATCAGCATGAGTCACTAAAGGACCACAATACTGACTTTGATTTGTCAAAACCAAATCAATTGTTGATGGATTTCTAACAGAAGAAAAGCATGTTGGCCCATTCGGGTATAAAACCGAATAAAGACCAGAAGTGCAATCTCTGAATAGAATTTTACCATTGGAATTTACTTTTGAATTATTCCAAGATTGGTGTTTGGCATTAAAATCACCGATGATCAAAAATCGAGATCTATGCCGAGTAAGTTTATTCAAATCCTGAAGCTGCAATCATAATTTTCCTCAAGCTGCAATCATAATTTTCCCAAAAGAAGTTTCAAGTTCAATGCCCAAACTTTCAATAACTTTTAACTTAAAGTCACGTAACGTACTATAAGTCATACTACGGTGGATAACTATTGCAACTCCACCGCCATTTCGATTCATTCTGTTATTGGTTATAACTTTATAATCTGGATCACTTTTCAAATAAGTGCCAGTTTTTAAAAATGTTTCGGTTATAACAGCAACATGCACGTTATGAACTCGTAAAAAGTTGAAAAATTCATTTTCTTTCGCTTTCAAAGAGCGAGCATTAAAATTCATAATATTGATGGAATTACTTAGATCCATGATTAAACTTCAGGGTAAGAACAACATCATTCGCAAATTTTAATCCAATCTGGATAGCTTCCATCATGGATGTAGCATTACTCATTGTTTGAATCAAACCAAACAGTGAGTTTTGCAAAAAAGTCATTTTTTCAAACGTAACATCGCCGAGATCAGAAGATCCCAAAGCGTTGCCAGCAGAAAAATTTTCAGATGAAATTTGAGGTACCTGCCCAATTTGAAAATTGGTAGAGGATTTAAAATTCGTGGATGAACCCGAACCCGAAACGACGTTGGCATAAGAAATGCCATTGCTGTTACCTAACTTTTCCACGGTAGGGGTATTTCGTTTGATTTAAAGATGCAGGTACAACCTGACTTTGAGAAAATTTCGGTTTGGATTTCGGCTGATGCTTAGCACGAGAATCCAAAACCTTTTTTCTGATGGGGCAATCCCAGAAATTTGATTTGTGATTTCCACCACAATTTGCACATTTAAATTGGGTGACTTCTTTCACGGGACAATTGTCCTTGTCGTGAGAAGAATCCCCGCAAACCATGCATTTTGGAACCATGGCGCAATGATCAGTACCGTGACCGAATGCCTGGCAACGCCGGCACTGGGTCAGATTCTGGCCATTACCGCCATGTTTCTTAAAATGCTCCCACTTTACCCGTACATGGAACAAAAACTGAACTTTGTCCAAAAGTTTCAAATTGTTGATTTCATTTCTGTTGAAATGAATCAGATAAAATTGTGAAGTCAAACCAAAGCGAGAAATATTCCCGTTTGATTTTTTCTTCATTGGTATTACTTGGGATGGGGCAAAGCCAAGCAACACCTTAAGTTCGTTTTTGATCTCATCCACCGACAAGTCGTTGGAGAGACCTTTCAGGACCGCCTTGAATGGACGAGCATTCTTGGTCTCATACGTGTAGAAATTGTGTTTGTGGTTTTTCAAATAACCAACAAAAGTTTGGTGATCTTGTAAAGATTCCGTCAACAAGCGACATTCTCCTCTTCGACCAAGCTGGAACGAAACCTTCAAATTGCAAGTTTCCTTGCAATTCTTCAATTGCGTTCGAAAGCTGGCCAAATCGGAGACGGAAGTCACTACAATTGGCGGAGCCTTTACTCGTTTCTCGACGGCAGTAGGCTCAGTACGAGGAGAAGGATCCTTGTCAACAGTTTCGGATAAAACACCGAAACCGTTTACCAATGGAATTGGAGGATTGACCTCACTTTCAGAATCAGAATCAGACCTCAGAAGAGGCTGTTTTCTTTTTCTGTTTCCGTTAGCCGATTTAGCGTTCAAACGCTTCACCGACGTAACGACCAAATCTTCAGAAGATTTGCGTTTACCTTTGTTTTGACGCATTTTGCAATCAAAGTTCTCTTAAAAAGATGGCTTCGTTTGTAAAATACAACAAAATTTCAGGTGGGGTTAGTCTTGAAAAGACTGTTTAGAATTTTGGAAAGTAACTCAGGTAGTCTTTAAAAAGACTGTGAATTTTGTTTGAAATAACTCTGAGCTTAGGTAGTAAAAAATACCGCAGCTCTAGTGTCCGTTCACCTCGAAGGTTCGCAAGACACTGATAATTTTATTTTATTTTTTGCATGTTCAAGCTCTAACCACATTGAGCTTGAACATGCAATTATCCAAACATCCAAACAGTGGTCGTGTCTTTTTCCTGCAATTCTGCATGAAAGTAAGGAAGAGGTGTTAGACTTGATTCCCGGGACACTTGATCCTTCGCCTGCATCTCGTCAGCATGTGGATAAAAAAGAGCTTTATTCTTAAAAACTGTGCGAAATTGAGTCAGACTAATTGTGGAAAACAAAGAAAAAAAAATGTTCGGATTGAGTTACACACATTTTGCAATTAGGGAGGCTTGATCCCTGCATTTTTACAGTCACTGGAACAGCCTCAAGCTTAATAAATTGGTTTGGTATTTCGTACATGGTTTCCTTAAGTTTAGGCGTACTGCCCATGATCGCATAAATGTGGAGAATAACCCATATGGGTTCCTATATTATCCAGTACTTTGTTCTAGAAATCAGGAGGAATTCAAGTTTTTTCACGAAAACTTGACACGTAGCCTTATGTGTGGGACAAACCTCAAATTCGTTTTTCTCAGCTTGCTGTTTTTGCATATGGGACATATATGCGAACATGGGCAGCGTAGATGACTGCTGTTTGAACCATTTTTCAAATATTTTGTAAACACAAATAACCAGCTTTTGTAAACATGCTCAATTTTGGTCTTTAAAAGAATATTTTAAGTTTTTAAACAATTTGCATACTAAACTTGTTATATTTTAAACAAAAGCGTTCAGGATTTATTTGAAAAATGCTGTGACTGATAGAAAATCAATAGTTTGGATGGATGAGAAACATTTTTCTTACGTTTTATTCAAAATATTGGAAAAGGGATCAAGTTAGCCCAAAAAAATGCCGGTTCAAAATATTTTTTTGAAGCGCTTGGCATGACTCAAAGAGTTCATCTGATTAAATACCTACCCTTATCAGCCAAACATAGTTGAATGTTTAAGGTTTCAATTCATGTAAAAAGTTCATAGTTTTGTGAGAAATTAAGCGAGTTATGTGTTAATCTAATCTAATCTAATCTAATCAGACCCTAGCACAGCCAATCATTCGAAGGGATCCTGGAGAGTGCCTTAGGTAAGATGACGCCTAGCACTCTTCTTGTTAACAAATGGTTAACATTTGTAGTGCGCCATTGCATTTAAATGCATTGAAACATCACAAGCGTTAAAGTGGCCAGGCCTACTGCGTAAAGCCGTATCGCAGAGATGACTCGTAATTGGGTTGAGTTTGAGCACAGAGTGTTCGAACAACAACACAATTCTGAATCGACAGGGGGGGACACACACCACCATACGCTCCGAGCTTTTGTTGTATTCGTTGGGAGCACCATGCTAAGAAGGTTTGGTACTCCGGGACCCTCTGAGATGGGACATTGTATTTCCACGAATGCCCTAGACGAAACATTAAAATAAAAAATGTTGTTCTTAATGAAAAAAATGACCTTTCTGGGTCAATGTAGATTCGAAAAGTACATTAAATCAGTCATGCTTTTGAACGGGTTCTCCGTTCGTTCAAGTTCACAAAGCAACACGAAAAATAACAGCTCTGAGAACGAACGCTCGTCTCTAAGAAACGTTCGTTCAGTAGGCCTTTTTGAAACGAACCGAGAACCCAGTTCAGAACTTCAACATTTTCCTTTGATAAGACCTCAGTAGACTAGCTAAACTTCATTGACTTTTAATCATCCGTTCACATGTCAGTACTGCTAGCTTAGTGGTAACAATTAGGTTTAGTAATCAGAGGTAGTGAGTTCGAATCTCTTTTTTCCTGAACTTGAAAAGCATGGATTTTTTTTTAAATCACGGTGGCAATAAGTTTTCGTCTCCATTTTAGTTGGGGTGCTTTTTGCTTTTTAACCGTTTCATTTAGTCTCCCTTGCCTCCCAGCTGGAGTGTTCCTTGATTTGTATAAAATGTAATTTCAGTCGTCGTCAAAAAGTTGGTACCCAACCACACAAAAAAATATTTCAAAAAATTGAGATTCGAACTCACTTCCTTTGAATACTGTACTTGCATGTTACCACCGAGCTAACTAAGCTCTGTATAAATCATTCTACTGAATGTTTATTTAAGTTAAACAGTTGCCATAGAGAGCCTCTGGCTACAGGCGGTTCACAGAACGCGTTCCAAACTTTGAAGAGAACGGCACGAAAAAGTGAAGTTCTGTTTTTGGAACGAAAAGCAATGGCTCCTGCGCTGTGGGTTCAGTTCATTTTGAAGAAAGAGAACGAACGCAGAACGGGTTCCGTTCAAATTGCATGACTGCATTAAATTTCCCTTAAAATGACATGTTTTAAAAAAATTTACAGTTGAGTAACGAAGAGGCTTTAAATTTTTTTTGTGTTTTTTTTCGATGAAAAATACGTTTTTTCGGAATTTTGAGTGCGCCATCAAATCGGGCGTCTAATTTTACTCAGTGTTGGTATTATCGCGCTCTCGCGAGAAAATTTTCTCTCTCTTGAGTTCTCGCCGCGAGTCTCGAGATGCCGAGAGAAACTCACCGATTGCCCGTGCTCTCCTCCGCTCGCGAACGGGCTTTCTCGCGAGCCAGAATTGCCCGTTCGCGAGAAGTTGAACGTGTTAGAAAAGAACAAAAAACAACACAGCGATTGAAGTTACACCTCTATACCATCGCTTGGTTCATATTCATAAGCCTGATAAACAAATTGCTAGCTTGGGACGAACGGCTAGCACGAGGCGCTCGCGGCGAGAGCGAGAACGCGAACGAAAATGCGAGCGCGAGCGAGAAGAGAAAAGTACTAAAAGTTCTCTCCCTCGTTCGCGAGCGAGAAATGCTTTCCTTCTTCTCGCTCGAATTCCAACAATGAATTTTACCTTAAAAGTCCCTTTGACAACAAACTTCTATCTCATCACCGGCTGCAAATTATTGAAAAAACGTGTCTTTTTTCGCATGTTCAAAAATGGAAGGGGTCGTACCACCCCTCCGTCACGAGATATCAAAAACGGACCTCGGATTCGTGATCAGGGACAAAAGTTACTCCTTAGGTTCGTGACAGTATGAAACCCACTGTGAAAATCATCAATATCAGGGAGGAGTTTAATGAAGACGAACTGAAGGCTACGCTTGTTGAAGACAATGACGTTTTCCATGACTTGAAACATTTTAAGCTTCGTAAGTTTTACAGAAATGAAAAACGAAGTTATGCACAGTTTACAGCCTTAGTAGAGTTAGATGCGACGACCTTTTTTAAAGTGATGGAGTTGGAAAAAATCTTTGTTGGATGGGATCGCTGCAGGGTTTTTGACGGACTTGAGGTTCCAAGATGTTTCAAATGCTGTAAGTATAACCATAAAATTGCAGAGTGCAAAGCAGAGGTAGACACATGCCCCAAATGTTGCGGGAATCATCGAGGGAAGGACTGTAAGTCAACTGTAGAGAAATGTGCTAACTGTGAAAGAGATCGTGTTGAGGGGAATCTGGACGTTGAAACGGATCATGCTGTATGGAGTACCAACTGCCCAGTTTATCAAAGGTTTATTAAACGTCTTAATAAGCGGATTGATTACACTGCATAGCAACCAGACAAGCCACATGATGTATTGTATTTGAATATTGCGGGACTTCCAACGCATTTCGATGAGCTTCAGTTGTTAATTCAAAATCAAAAACCAAAGATTGTAATTTTGACGGAGACGCATTTGACCGCTAGTCACGATCTTGCCCGGTTTGCGGTACCTTGTTTTGAAATGGTGAATTGTTTTTCTAAATCTGTTCATACCGGTGGAGTCTCGATGTACATCGACGATCGTTTGACTCATGAAATTGTATCGAATAAAACCGTTGGGGCAAACTGGTTTTTGTCGGTTGATATAAGCAACAGTAGTTTCAATGGAATTTTTGGCGGTGTTTATCACTCTCCAAGCAGCAGTGATAGGGACTTCGTTGAATGTTTCGAAAGTTGGCTGCAAGAAGTGGTTGTGGAGGACAAAACGAATGTAATTGCAGGAGATTTCAATATTCGTTGGGGGCAAGGTCCGTACTTTCTCGAGCTTAGAAATGCAACGGATGTAGCTGGATTAAAACAAAAAATAACAGAATGTACTCGTAGCCACGGTGGAAGTAGATCGATAATTGATCTGGTGTTTTCTAATATAGATGAGTGCGATGCTAGTGTTGTTGAGGAATTCAAAATTAGTGACCACGAAACAATCGGTGTGTGCGTCCCGGGTGCACTAGTTGTCAGTTTGCCAGATAACAAAAAGACGTTTGTGTCATGGAAGAAATATTCAAAATCTCGTTTACAAGCCTTGTTAAGAAGTGATGTCACCCTGCAAACTCAAGAAGTATCAGTGGATGCAAAAGCGAAAGTTTACAGCTCCTCGTTGGTGAAAGCAGTATCTGAATTGACGGAAGAACGAGTTGTGAGAGCGACTAGAAGCAACGCATGGTTTGGATCAAGTTTACAGATGCTGAAACAGCAGAGAGATGATGCATACAAGACGTACAAGCGGACAAGCAGTGAGGAATGCTGGCAACGGTATAAGATCCTGCGGAACCTTTACGTCAAAGAGCTACGTAATGCAAAAAACGGCTCTGTAAGGCAAGAAATCGACCGGTGTAGTGGAGACTCTAAAAGGCTGTGGAAATGTTTAAAGTCGCTGATAACTCCAGGAGGCATGAAGAAATCATCAATTGTTTTTGAAGGTGATGAAAGTGGTTCCTGCTCTGATGAAATGACGGCAAGAAAGGTTAATAAGTTTTTTGTAAAAAGTGTTGAGGAAATCCACAAGTCAATACCAGCGCCTCAGTTACCGGAAGTTTTAAGTTTGCCTCCCCAAAATCTATTTGATTCATTCCAGCCAATCACGATGGAGAAGTTGATTGAGATAGTTGCGTCGCTAAAAAAATGCTCTGGTACTGAAAATATCACCAAACAAGTGCTGTTAGACTCATTGGGCATTGTTGGTGGTAAACTGTTGGAGATTGTTAATGTTTCGCTACAACAAGGTGTTTTCCCGAAGGAATGGAAAAAATCTACTGTCATACCGATTCCAAAAGTTGCAAAATCGACAAAACCAGAAGATCATCTACCGATAAACATGCTGCCACTGTATGAAAAAGTGTTGGAAACTATCGTGAAAGAACAGTTATTGGATTTCATAAACCGTGAGGAGATCTTGTTGACCGAACAGTCTGGTTTTCGTAAAAAGCATTCCTGTGAATCAGCGTTGAACCTGTTGCTGCTTAAGTGGAAACAAGCTATTGAGAATAAAAGGACGATTCTTGCTGTTTTCGTAGACCTCAAGAGAGCGTTTGAGACAATCGATCGCCGTAAGCTGGTTGAAGTTTTGCGACGCTATGGAATAGCAGGGAATGTACTCAAATGGTTTAGCAGTTACTTGGAAGAACGAACGCAAGTTACTTTGTTTAATGGTGTACTATCTCCGGAAGTTGCAGTTGACCTGGGTGTTCCACAGGGCAGTGTTTTGGGACCGTTGTTGTTTATATTGTATATGAACGATATCAAAAAAGCGTTACAAAGATCTGAAGTGAACCTGTTTGCTGACGATACTGTAATTTACGTCACTGGAAGCTGTCGCGAAGAATGCTGTGAAATCCTGAATGCTGAGCTGATTGTGTTTGCTGACTGGTTAAAAAGGAAGAAGCTCAAGTTGAACGTGTCGAAAACCAAGTGTATGCTGATAACTAACCAACGGAGGGACGATACTGACGGAACAGTTTACATAGATGGCGAAGTAGTCGAAAGGGTTGATGTGATTAAATATCTGGGTGTTATGTTAGACAGCAAGTTGAACTTTGATGAGCACATCAACTATACGATTAGGAAAGCCGCTAGGAAACTGGGTATCATGTACAGGTTGAACAAGTACCTTTCTTTTGATAACAAGTTGATGATCTATAACACACTTATTGCTCCCCATTTCGACTACTGTGCCTCTATTTTGTTTACCGCAACACAGCAACAACAGAAACGTATGCAACTTCTTCAGAACAAGGTGATGCGTTTGATATTAGGATGTGAAAGACTAACACCAAGAAGTTTTATGCTTGACTGCCTACGATGGATGTCAGTTAGACAACGTGTAGAATACAATACTTTAGTTTTTATTTTTAGACTGACAAAAGGAATGGCTCCACAATACTTGACGGATACAATAGTTTATGGAAGTGATGTTCATCAACATTTTACTAGACAGGCGAGAGAAATTAGGTTGCTCAACTTCAAAATGACGTCTACGCAGAATTCAATTTTTTACAAAGGATACCGTTTGTTTAATATGTTACCTGAAGCAACAAGAAACTCGGACAATCTACGTGATTTTAAAAAGTTTTGTAAATCTTTTGTAAAGCAAAGACCACTGTTGTAAGTGACTGCAGAACATTGACTGAGGGTGGCTGTGACAGAGAGTGTATGGTTTAATTGTTTGGATGTTTGGATTATTGGTTTGTTTGTTTGTTTGTTTGTTTGCTCTCTTAATCGGTGCACGTCTCAGTGAATGAATGAAAAATACGTTGTTGGGCCGTATATAAGACATGCGTGTGGAATTAATTTACCAGTACCCAATGTTTAAAGCAACCTGATAAGTGTTGAGGATGGAAAAAGAGAGACAAGGATGGGCATACACGGAAGTTGAGTAAGATGATAGGATTGTCTCCAAAATTATCGAAAGATATCTGCTCATAATCCTTCCATACTACAAAAGATGTGTATGGGTAAGAGGTGGGCCATCCAGAAAAAAAAAAAAAAAAAAGGACAAAGTTCCACGCAAATCGAAGAGGGGTCGGGGCAACTGCTCTGTGAGTTGGTGGAGAGTGACCCCTTTATGGATGACGCCTTTGACGTGGAATTGCTTTAAATTATACTAGATTCTTTAGAATGGATTTCAGCTTTGGCACAGATTGAACGCTGACCATAAGCGTACAGCGAGAGCAAACTGTCTAGTTTGCATATTGTCGGAACAAAAATGTTCACTGAATATCTGATTTGTTAACTATCTCTAAATGTAAATTTTGAAAATCCAAAGAATTTTTTTAATAACTTTTTTAAAGTTGTTAGCGATTTCTTGTTACCAGTGTCTAGGGGTTTACCTGGAATGTGGTTATTTGACATCTGAAAAAAAATCAATGAATTTGGAAAAAAGCAGATTTGTTTGCTTTACTTTGAACTATGACAAATTAAAAATAGAGTAAAAATTGATAGATGTTACCAGCCAACATATTTTTAGTCTATGTTGAGCAACTTTTCCAAGAATGAGCAAATTTTCAGCTAATTTGATTTTTCTATTTGGATTAAATATTGTGTGTACATTTTCAATGACCAAAGAAGACATTTTGCATGCATTTCTCCATACAAAACTATATACAGTATACAATTTTGGCAGCTGTTATTTTTACTTGTACCACTACATGACTATTCGTAGAATTTGTCATTAGCTATTGGTATTGGTTGAACTCGACACAGTTTTTGCATACGAAATTCTCAATATTGCAAGCTAACACTTGAGCCAAATTCTGAACGGTGCATCAAAGCTCCCACTTCCAACCTGACCTCAAATGAGCCAGCAGCCAGCTCACTGGAACCGCTGCCGGCGAAAAGCATACAATTTCCAACGGAATTAATCTTCCACTCCAGGACAATAATTTAAGCGAAACAAAAAAAGACAAGTGAAAAAGTGCCCTCTGGATGGCCCTTGCCAGTCGCGGTGGCCCCTTCTATGGCAGAGTTGGTACTGCAGAGTCGCACTATCTCGGAGCAATTTGCGGACGCAAAGTTTTGCCGCCAGAAATAATGACCCGGGCCACGGACCCCGGTTCCGTCGGTTAGCTGTAGCCAGATGCCAAGGAGCGGTCGTTACCGGCTCCCAGCTGCTGCAGTTCTGGGGGAAAACTCGCGCGGTGGAAAATGCTGCAAGTTCTGGTTTTGCATTATGTATGTTTCGGTGACTTTTTCCTCGTCGGAAAGTGGACGGAATTTTGTTTGACCTGGGGAGGGTCAGTTTAATCCCGGTAATGGTATTGACACGGAACACGCGAAGATGGATTCGGAAGCGCTAGAAGGGCCTTATGTTCTAAACGTTGGTTGGGAATGAACCTTTGGCAAATAAATGCGATGCTCATTAATTCGGAGTTTTATGATATTTTGCAAACAGATAGTGTGGAAGCTAAATTTGCTCTTCCTTTAAAATGGTAAATGATGAATATACTTTTTGCAATAAGCATTACAGGTTTTTCTTGATTTTTTGATTGATGATTCTATGAGCAAAAATATTTCGATGGCCGAAATTAGAGCCAGGATCACCCCTTCACTTTGTGTTTAATTGTTGGCTTTGCCAAAAAGTCAACATCGATCAGAAAGATCAGTGTCAAGGTACATTTTTATTAAATATTCCAACATTAAAAAAAAACTATGTTTCAAATTTAAAGGCCAACCTTTAACATTTTAAACCGAAAAGAATCACAAATTGCATAGTAGGTACATTATTTCAGTTACACTGCTACCGAAAATTGGCAAAATTTCAATGAATTGATGAAAATATTTTTTTCCAAAAGTTTTATTTCTTTTTCCGACCTGTGGTAATATTTTTTTTTAATTTACAAAAAACTCTAAAAGTGCCCTTTTTGATTTAAAAATAATTATCATACAATGTATTTTGAACGGTTTAATATCATCTGTACAAGTTTGTTCAATAAAAGTGTTAATTTTCAGCAATCATTATGTTTTTGCACCCTGATTTTTTGGAGCAACTTTCAAAAGGTGGAGAGGGGAAGGAGTCTTTTTAGGTCGCAATAAATATGTTTTTACACGAAATAAGTATTATTTTCGGTGCTGTGCTTCTCAATTTCACTGATTTGCTAATATTGTGAAATGATTTAAAATATATTTTTTTTTATAATTGAAACAATGTAGGATTTTTTTTAAACAAACAGTTTTCAATTCTTCGCATAATTTTTTTTATTTTGAAAATATTTTTTTTCCTATTAAATTAATTTAAAAAATAATTTAAAAGATTATTTTTTCTTGCAAAATTTAAACCACAAAATTTATAAAAAAGTTATTAAAAAGCCAGGAATTCAGTTTTGGCTACCTTGCTTCCTCATTGCCTTAAAAAGATATTCATATTCCTTTTATAAGATATGGATCAGTTTTAAGTAAACGCAGTTAAACTTATTTTTACGGCAATCAAATAGTTTTTTTCTGAAAAAAATGTTTTGATTAAAAAAGGTTGATATTCATACAAAAATATTTTTCAAATGGATTTGAAAAATAATATTAAAAAAAATAAAGAAAAATCGAAATCTAGGGTTTTATTAGAATAATTATGAAAAAAAAGTTTTTTTCTGGTTAGAAACTGATTAAAAAATTGTCAAAGTTTGATATCGTGTATTTTTTAAATTTATTTAGACACTTAAATTGTTGATATTCAATGATGCATTAACGGCCATCACGGGCCGGAGGATGGGTAACCCAGCATTGAAGAATTTTGAACTTCTTAAAGAAATTATTGTTCTGTTTTCGGTTTTTTTTTTGCTTTCCTTAGGCAGTTGAAAAAATTGTTTGAAGTTTTTATCATTTGAATCTGACCAAAGTCTCTTGGAAAAAAAGTATATAATTGAAACTACGAGCCATGGTTTCAACATTTTATTGAAAAAAGTTGTCCAAATGTATTAACAGCTACTCAGTTGTTTTGCAATCATTAGTTTCCAAAAAAAATTAAGTACTGACGTAGTTTTTTGCGAAAAAACAATTGAAAATTTTAGATTAAAAAAACTATAAAAAAGTGAAAAAGCATACAAAGTTACGCTTCGTTTGATACCTATCTTGCAAATTATGAAAATATGAGAGCTTTCGAAAAGTATTTTTTTTTCGAATAATACGGTTTTTTTAGAAAATTTTTGAAACCTCCGCGAGTTTGCTCCTCTAGCATGCCAAGGGCCGGCCGTGGCCGAAGCAGTTCGAGTGCGGCCTCGAAAAACCCGCGAAGTTCATCTACCGGCAGAGTGCAGAAAGGTAAACACACCAACGCCGCATCGACCGCCATCGCGCACGGGAGCAAGTCCGGTGACGTCACCGATCCTTCATTTTTACACGTGTCATACCGTCCACGTGAGTCCCCTGTACGGACGAGACAATCAACACGGGCATCCGGAAGCACTTCCGGCCAGCAGCAGTCCACAAGCACCACGACGACAACCACTTCCAACGTTCCCACCAGCAACGAATTTGAGATGCTGAGTGGAGAAGAAAACAACACCGCCAGTGACAGCAGCAGTGCTGAAGACGACGATGACGATGATGAACTTGCGCGCAAGCAAGGAAAGGTAACTCTCCGAAGGAATCATGACCACCTCCAATTTTTGTTTTGGATACGTTGGCTGATGATGTTGACGAGTTGCTTGAGGGACTCCAATATTGCCTCAAAATCAGGAACACTTCTGAACACTTCACACTACACACAAGAAGTTGTATTTCGACTTGGTGGTGAAGAAGTTAAAGTTGCGAAACTTCAAATTCTTTACATTTGACCCTGCAGAGAAGGTCCCATTGAAGATCGTCCTTCAGGGATATCCGGACCGCCCGATCTCCGACCTGGAAGAAAACCTGACGGGCGTTAAGGTAAAGCCTCCAGAGATAAAGGTGCTCTCAAAATCGACTGCGGTGACAGGTACGTACACCTTGTACCTCCTGTACTTCGATCGCGGGTCCGTCAAAATCCAGGACCTACGGCGGATCAAAGCACTGGACGGCTTCTTTGTGACGTGGCGATTCTACACGAAGAATCCGGCCGACGCAGCCCAATGCTGTCAGAAATTCGGACACGGCTCAAGAAACTGCAATCTCCCACCCCGGTGCGTAAAGTGCGGTGAGACTCACTTCACCGAAAGGTGCAATCTTCCGCGGAAAGACCAGCTGGGGGAAAACGCCCAGCAGCACAAAGCGCGTGTGCGCCAATTGTTGTGGAAACCACACGGCGAATTTCCGTGGCTGTGCCGCGCGGAAAAAGTACATCGAGGAGCAGGACAAGAAGAAGAAAGCGCCAGCGTCCCGCCAACCTCCGAAGACTTCGAGCTCGACCGCTGCAGCAGCTGGCGGTGGAGCGGTTCCATCGACCAACCCAGCGATCCCTCCCGATTTGGGAGGTTCGTACGCTAGAGTAGCCGCTTCTGGCGTCGGCACTCCCCCGGGACAAGCAGACGTTACCGGAGATGACCTCTTCACGCTTCCCGAGTTTTTCGCCCTTGCTGGAGAGATGCTCACGCGCTTTCGTGCCTGCCGAAACAAAGCAGAACAATTCCAAGCTCTCAGTGAGCTGATGATGAAGTATATCTACAACGCTGCCTTGTGCAGCGAAGTTTTTCGACGTCAATAGACAAAACATAATGTGATTTAGTTTTAAGCTTTTCTATTTCTATCCTTTTCCTTAGCAAATCTAGAAGGTTTTTTTTAAATTTTTCCTTCTCTTGCCAAATCCATTGTTAGAATATCCAATTACATCAAAATGAATTATAGTTCAAATCATAGTTGAAAGGAACTCCAAAACTCTATTAGGTTATAAGAAATACGGAATTGATTATTTACTAATAAAATAAATTGAATTGAATTTTGAAACTTACTACATTATCAAAAAATCTTTTCTAAGTGAAAGCATTGAAAATTTAACATGATATGTTTGAGTTAAGCCGATTTTAGAAAGATTTTAATAATGGGTTATCGTCCATTATAGGCGATAAGATTATTGCCGATAGAATTATCGAAAAACTATAACGATAACGACGATAATTTTATCGATTAACAACCTTGGTTAGCAGATAAAAAAAAGTGTCGAATTGACCATAACTTTAACAGTTCCGACTATCCGAGATTGACATCGACTCTCGACCTCTTGCGGAAATATGCCCGTGTAACGTTGTTAGTCAATTAAGATTTTTAAATTCCGGCGATTTCTACCTCCAAATACCATTTCAAAATTGCCCTCAATTAGTCCCTTCAGAACCAGTAATGACCGCAAAACCAAACCTAATAGTGCGCACAGAATCAATTTTACCATTTTCACAGCAAACCAAAGCCGGCAATCAAGCCCTGTACAAGTGAGCGCTTTTCGCGTTCATCACCGCAATCAATGCGGCAAGTGGGTTGAAAAGTTGGCGCGCTGCTGCGTGAAGCCAGTTTGAACGTTATCGGGGCGCACTAATTCACTGGAGGCCACTTTTGGTTGGTGATTTGCCCAAGGGGCTTCAGTGTTAATGAATGTGCTGCGTTGCTGGTGTGATTTATATGGTATGGTAGAGTTTTAGTGGGCTTTCCCTGGAAAACTCACGGTTTGTTGTTTTGGATGTTGCCTAAATTATCTCAAGTGGATCATTTTACTAAAAAAAATTTAAATTACAAATAGCACTTCAATTAGTTGTGGCATCATAAAACTAACTTCTCGAAATCCATCAACCACTCTGATTATGCATTCAAACACCCAAGAAGTGTTTCAAGACCAACAACTGTGACAGTCATGGCACCGTAATTGAAAAAGTTATAAAGAGAGAAAAAACGGGACGTCACGAAGGCAAAACTACGACACTGGGACGCATCCAATGAGGCAGAAGTCGTCCTTTTTAGAATCTTTTTCTTTCTTCTACACCATGAAATACTAAACTACCCCACCGACGAACGACGAATTCAACATCGAGTAAGTAATTTATTTTTCTCCGGTTCCAGACGTCCTTTGCTGCAAGCGACCATGGTGGGACGGGGTCCAGCGCCGTTGGTCAGAAGCAGACAAGCAAAAAAAAAAAGGTTCCAGGGAAAAAAGAAAAAACTTTGTCAGTCGCACGCCAGAAGCTTTCCATTTACGCTTTTCCAAACTGCTGTAAGTTACCGTGTAAATGTGCGGGTTATTTACTGCACCGTTGGCCAGGTCCTCCGACACGATGTGGTGATGGCGGGGTCAGGTGACCAATTTTGGGGGTTGCACTATGTTCTCATCTTGTTTGGACCAATTCGGTGCAAGTCGAGTAATAATTGAACAATTGTAAAATTATTATTGTTATACTTAACACACATTTGGTATGGTATGTCCACGCCTCCTTCCTCCCTTGTAGATTCTGTGAAATTGGTTCCGTTTTCGGAATTCTCTCTGCTGTGTACATACCGCAGTATACCGCTTTATTTTTTGCAATTTTCTTACTGACACAAAAAGTGATTGGATCCAACAATTGTCAACCTACCGTACGCCATTGCTTGTTTCCCTCCGCCTCCGTACCACCCACTGCCCTCTCGCCATTTTCTCAATGAATGAAAATGACCCGGGAATCGCTCAGTGAAAATGAGGGTGCAAAAAAAAAAAAAGGAAACTGCTGCGAAAACAAGCAAGTAAAACGCGACAAAAGGACTCTAAGCAAGATGTTGTCTGGCGTGTAGTACAAATGCGCGCAATACTTGAAGAGCACGGCGGTGAGCAGTAGATCGTGACATTGATGGTTGTCTGATGAGGGTCTGACCTTTCCGTTCAGCTTTCGACGTCGTCCGCGTCGTAATGGTTTGAGCTTTTTTTTCTTTTGAGCGCGTTTTTTTTTTGGTGAATGAATAGAAACAAGAGAACCTCCTCTGGGAGGGGTATGTTGAATCTTGATGCAACATTGAATGTACCTGTTGATTTGACAAGTGACAAGCAGTAGTGATAAAGTGAAGTGGAAATGAAATGTTGTTCAAGTAGAAAAAACGTGGAACTTGTATAATGATACTATCTCTATAAACAGTTTGAAAATAGCAATTGTCAAAAGCATTAAAAAACTTAAGGCGGCATTGATAAAGTATGTCACGCAAAAATCGGCCACGGAAAGTTGATTCTGAGATGTTCTATTTATGCTTTAAAATGGCATTGTTCTTTTATGCAACTGCAAACCTTAATTCTGGAGCATCACTTGGAAAGGGCGCATCAGCATTTTGAACAGCTACAACTAATTTGCAAACTTCGAGACAATAAGTAACTATTCAACAAACTGAGCAATTTTTAATCCGGCTGAAACTTTTTTGGTATGTCCAAAGAAGCCATTTGCATCATAAGTTCAAAAATGTGTATCTTTTGAAGGAATTTTTTGATCGATTCGGTGTCTTGGGCAAAGTTGTAGTTATGGATAAGGACTACTAATCTAATTTAATCTAATCTAATCCAATCAGACCCTAGCGCAGTCAATCTTTCGAAGGGATCCTGGAGAATGCTTTAGGTTAGATTACGCCTAGCATTCTTCTCGTTATTTATTAACATTTGTAGTGCGCGATTACATCGGAATGCATTGAAACAGCAGCCAGGCCTACTGCGTTTATATTAGCCGTATCGTAGGGACATGATTCGTTTTGAAATGGGTTGAGTTTGAGCACAGAGTGTTCGAACAACAACACAATTCTGAACCTACAGGGGAGGAAGAAGCGTGGGGTCACACCACCATACGCTCCGAGATTTGGTTGTATTCGTTGGGAGCACCATGCTACGAAGGTTTGGTACTCCGGGACCCTCTGGGATGGGACATTGTATTTCCACAAATGCCCAGGACACTATTTGCCGTGGTTATAGCGCCACTACTCGCTCTCTGCAACAGTATTCTTAATTTTAGTCTAAGCTCACCAAGGCGTTATGGCCTAATGGTTAGCATTTTTGCTTACCAATCTAAAGGACGGGGATCGAACCTCGCCAAGAGCACCTTTGATTTTTCGTTCATTATTTCCTTACGTGTCTCGTTGGGAGTAGTAGATGGGGATCGAGCCAAGAACCATTCGCTTACAAAGCGAACACCATAACCAGTCAGCCACGCAGCTCCTTTTAGGTATAGATAAAGACTACATTGAAAAAATGGTGGAAAAATGGAAAATGAAAAAAAAACATTTTTTTTGGGTGATTTTTACTTTCACTTTTTGTCACTTAAACTTGATTTGGAAATGAACACTATTTTTATGTGATTTCCCAAGTAGCACACTTTATTCACCAAGAGATTTCCGAACTGCTTGTTGAACTCATTTACTATGTTTTCCCAACGTCCCTGAGGACTCTTGAACGCTGGAAAAAGCGCACGTTTTTCTGTTGTTGAACATCTCTTCATCCGTCAGAAATGTGCGTGGTTTAAGTTAGTTTTGCAAATGCAAATCATCCTTGCATAGAGAACGTTTGCTAAACATGTCATAAGAACTCTTGACTATAAGATTCTGAATTGGGTTAGGTGAACGTTGTTAGAACCGTTTAACAACATCCTGCCTTTACGATTTAGAAGTGAGTTAGGAAAACGTTTTGAGAACCGTCCAAGAACATATCGTGGCAGACTAGAAATTTAAAGAGGCTTTTCGTAATATACGTCCCAAGTTTTCGCTTTAAATATACTTTTCTTCATTTAAACTTTATTTGTGTGTAATGTCACTTTACTATACTTTAACTACTAGTTTTGTGATTTATCAGTTTTGACAGGGATACGATGAATAATAAAAACTAACTTAATCCACCTATGTGGTTGGAGCCTTCCTCACAACAATGGCTGTACACATGTTTCATCTTTTTTTTAGATCCGGCTTCCAAAAAGTACATCGATATCACTTATGTGGCCATATCTCGAGACAGGGTTGCCAGATCTTCAATGTTTTGCATTCGTTGGAAAGGTCTTTTGATAACCTAACCAACAATGGGCCGGATGGTGGATCCGGACATAGTTTACATACATTTAAGTGAGATCCGGCTTCAAAAAAGTACAACAATATCACTTAAGTGGCCATATCTCAAGACAGGGTTGCCAGATCTTCAATGTTTAAGACTAATTGGAAAGGTCTTTTGATAACCTAACCAACAATGGATCGGATGATGGACCCGGACATAGTTTACATACATTTAAGTGAGATCCGGCTTCAAAAAAATACATCAATATCACTTAAGTGGCCATATCTCGAGATAGGGTTGCCAGATCTTCAATGTTTTAGACTCGTTGGAAAGGTATTTTGATAACCTAACCAACAATGGGTCGGATAGTGGATCTGGACATAGTTTACATACATTTAAGTGAGATCCGGCTTCAAAAAAGTACATCAATATCACTTAAGGGGCAATATCTCGAGACAGGGTTGCCAGATCTTCAATGTTTAAGACTCGTTGGAAAGGTCTTTTGATAATGTAACTAACGATGGGTCGGATGATGGTCCCGGACATAGTTTACATACATTTAAGTGAGATCCGGCTTCAAAAAAGTACATCAATATCACTTAAGTGGCCATATCTCGAGATAGGGTTGCCAGATCTTCAATGTTTTAGACTCGTTGGAAAGGTATTTTGATAACCTAACCAACAATGGGTCGGATAGTGGATCTGGACATAGTTTACATACATTTAAGTGAGATCCGGCTTCAAAAAAGTACATCAATATCACTTAAGGGGCAATATCTCGAGACAGGGTTGCCAGATCTTCAATGTTTTGGACTCGTTGGAAAGGTCTTTTGATAACCTAACCAACGATGGGTCGGATGATGGACCCAGACATAGTTTACATACATTTAAGTGAGATCCGGCTTCAAAAAAGTACATCAATATCACTTAAGTGGCCATATCTCGAGATAGGGTTGCCAGATCTTCAATGTTTAAGACTAGTTGGAAAGGTCTTTTGATTTTGTAACCAGCGATGGATCGGATGATGGACCCGGACATAATTTACATACATTTAAGTGAGATCCGGCTTCAAAAAAATACATCAATATCACTTAAGTGGCCATATCTCGAGATAGGGTTGCCAGATCTTCAATGTTTTAGACTCGTTGGAAAGGTATTTTGATAACCTAACCAACAATGGGTCGGATAGTGGATCTGGACATAGTTTACATACATTTAAGTGAGATCCGGCTTCAAAAAAGTACATCAATATCACTTAAGGGGCAATATCTCGAGACAGGGTTGCCAGATCTTCAATGTTTAAGACTCGTTGGAAAGGTCTTTTGATAATGCAACCAACGATGGGTCGGATGATGGTCCCGGACATAGTTTACATACATTTAAGTGAGATCTTGCTTTAAAAAAGTACATCAATATCACTTAAGTGGCCATATCTCGAGACAGGGTTGCCAGATCTTCAATGTTTTGGACTCGTTGGAAAGGTCTTTTGATAACCTAACCAACGATGGGTCGGATGATGGACCCAGACATAGTTTACATACATTTAAGTGAGATCCGGCTTCAAAAAAGTACATCAATATCACTTAAGTGGCCATATCTCGAGATAGGGTTGCCAGATCTTCAATGTTTTAGACTCGTTGGAAAGGTATTTTGATAACCTAACCAACAATGGGTCGTATAGTGGATCCAGACATAGTTTACATACATTTAAGTGAGATCCGGCTTCAAAAAAGTACATCAATATCACTTAAGGGGCCATATCTCGAGACAGGGTTGCCAGATCTTCAATGTTTAAGACTCGTTGGAAAGGTCTCTTGATAACCTAACCAACGATGGGTTGGATGATGGACCCAGACATTGTTTACATACAGTTAAGTGAGATCCAAATATATGTGAAAATACATTTTTATACATAACTTTTGAACTACTTATCGAAGCTGAGTAATTCTCGCTGAAAGTGGACCACTATTTACACAAGGTGCTCAAAAATCAAAAGCAATGTACTTTTCCAATAGCCCCCACCAAGTTATGAATGAAACCATGTTTGGTTGGTTAAATTTGTCCTCACCTCGGCGCTACGAAGCTAAAACATTTTTGTAAATTGGTAATTTTTTGACTTAGGCGCGTCTACAAAATTGCTAATAACTTTGCAAAACTTCAACGAACCATTGATGTTTAGGGGTGTTTTGGAAAGGAAATGAGCAGAGCTTTCGAATGCACTTGTCAGAAAAATACCGTTCCATACATTTTTTAGCCACAAAACACCAATGTATTTTTAAAAGTCATTTTTGAAGGCCGGCGCCCCGCTTTATCGAAAAACTGACAAATCCATTCGAAAGCTGAGACGATTTCACATAAAGGACCAATAAATCTAAGGTGTATGTTCCTCCTATCTTTTTTAATCTTATTTTGATTCTGCGAGCGCAGCGCTCCGTTCGCATTCCAGGCACCCAAAATGTTGCCAATTGCTTGTCTCATTTTAAGATTTTGTCAAAAAATATAGGTGGTCACTTTTTAAATGATAGTTTATTGTCCAAGGATAAAAATGCACTTTCGATAATTGACCAATATTTATGTTTTTGGGTTTTTCCAGGCAATTTAAAGTCGAAAAATTGTTTTTTTGTACTTCTTTTTTGTAAAATGCTCACTTACAATTGGGTCCTAAAATGAAGCTTAGATTTCTGATATTATTGTTCACAGCGATAAAGCTTATTTTTCTGAGTACAATGACCCTTTGTACGACCACAAAGAGCTAAAATGGATTTTTAAATCAATTTTGAAAAATTAACCTCGCGGTCCTTCTTGACAGAAAAGCTCCTATTTGACAGCTTGTTCCAAGGGGACCATAGTTGATCCATCGAAAAAATGTTGTCTTGTCAATATTTTTTTTTTTTGCATTAAAATGAAAAAAGTGATCAGAAATGGTTTAATATCGTGTTTTTTACCGTTGTACATAAAAATTGGCATAGGGCTTTAGTACCCAATTGGGTGGACTTTTTTTCAGTAGAACTAATGAATGTAGCATGTAGGAAATTTCACCACGAACATTTTTATCTAAAAGATAACGTTATTTCGATACTCCAGTGCCAAGATATTTTAGTTTTAGTGAGAAAAAAAGTGACAATTTTACAAATTTCTCAGAATTAACAAGCACGGCCTATTATTTACATGCGGCATATGTTTTGGAGGCCAGAGTATGGTTTCTTATAGTTATTTTGGTAGCTGAATTCGGATCTGGAACCAAATTTAAGATAAAAAAAAAATCGACTTTAAATTGCCTGGAAGAACCCAAAAACATAAATATTGGTCAATTATCGAAAGTGCATTTTTATCCTTGGACAATAAACTATCATTTAAAAAGTGACCACCTATATTTTTTGACAAAATCTTAAAATGAGACAAGCAATTGGCAACATTTTGGGTGCCTGGAATGCGAACGGAGCGCTGCGCTCGCAGAATCAAAATAAGATTAAAAAAGATGGGAGGAACATACACCTTAGATTTATTGGTCCTTTATGTGAAATCGTCTCAGCTTTCGAATGGATTTGTCAGTTTTTCGATAAAGCGGGGCGCCGGCCTTCAAAAATGACTTTTAAAAATACATTGGTGTTTTGTGGCTAAAAAATGTATGGAACGGTATTTTTCTGACAAGTGCATTCGAAAGCTCTGCTCATTTCCTTTCCAAAACACCCCTAAACATCAATGGTTCGTTGAAGTTTTGCAAAGTTATTAGCAATTTTGTAGACGCGCCTAAGTCAAAAAATTACCAATTTACAAAAATGTTTTAGCTTCGTAGCGCCGAGGTGAGGACAAATTTAACCAACCAAACATGGTTTCATTCATAACTTGGTGGGGGCTATTGGAAAAGTACATTGCTTTTGATTTTTGAGCACCTTGTGTAAATAGTGGTCCACTTTCAGCGAGAATTACTCAGCTTCAATCTGTATAAAACTCGATCTATGGGACCTTAGACCAAGTCGAATGCAACAAGTTCGGGTCAAATCGGTTCAGCCAGTGCCGAGAAACATGAGCTAGTTTGTTGGTCACATACATACATACACACACACATACACACACACATACACACACACATACACACAGACATTTGTTCAGCTTTCGATTCTGAGTCGATATGTATACATGAAGGTGGGTCTACGGCGTTTTTATACGAAGTTCATTTTTAGAGCAGGATTATAGCCTTACCTCAGTGAGGAAGGCAAAATATGGTTCCCCCGGTGGCTGCATTTTCAGTTTTCCTTTTTGATGAAGAATTATCACGGCAAGTATCGAACCCTCGATCACTCCAAATGTCAAATCCGGGCGCGCGTCTGCTTCTTTCCACGAGGGGTTTTGTTGGATGAGCAGGCCTAAACGTCAATTAGAAGTCTGCGGTCATCTAGCTTTTACCAAGTTCACTAATAGTTTGCTAAAACTTCCCTTGAACATAAGCTGTTTCTATTTTGCCTTCTTTACTGAGGTGAGGCTATAATCCTGCTCTAAAAATGAACTTCGTATAAAAACGTCGTAGACCCACCTTCATGTATACAGATCGACTCAGGTTTAGGGTCCCATAGATCGAGTTTCATACAGATTGAAGTTTCGATAAGTAGTTCAAAAGTTATGTATAAAAATGTGTTTTCACATACATTTGGATTTCACTTAACTGTATGTAAACTATGTCCGGGTCCATCATCCGACCCATCGTTGGTTAGGCTATCAAAAGACCTTTTCAACGAGTCCAAAACATTGAATATTTGGCAACCCTGTCTCGAGATATGGCCTCTTAAGTGATATTGATGTACTTTTTTGAAGCCGGATCTCACTTAAATGTATGTAAACTATGTCCGGATTCTCCATCCGACCCATTGTTGGTTAGGTTATCAAAATACCTACCAAAATCCTGCTCTAAAAATGAACTTCGTATAAAAACGTCGTAGACCCACCTTCATGTATACAGATCGACTCAGGTTTAGGGTCCCATAGATCGAGTTTCATACAGATTGAAGTTTCGATAAGTAGTTCAAAAGTTATGTATAAAAATGTGTTTTCACATATATTTGGATTTCACTTAACTGTATGTAAACTATGTCCGGGTCCATCATCCGACCCATCGTTGGTTAGGCTATCAAAAGACCTTTTCAACGAGTCCAAAACATTGAATATTTGGCAACCCTGTCTCGAGATATGGCCTCTTAAGTGATATTGATGTACTTTTTTGAAGCCGGATCTCACTTAAATGTATGTAAACTATGTCCGGATTCACCATCCGACCTATTGTTGGTTAGGTTATCAAAAGACCTTTCCAACGAGTCCAAAACATTGAAGATCTGGCAACCCTGTCTCGAGATATGGCCACTTAAGTGATATCGATGTACTTTTTGGAAGCCGGATCTAAAAAATAGATGAAAATTGTGTACAGCTATTGTTGTGAGGAAGGCTCCAACCACATAGGTGGATTAGGTTAGTTTTTAGAACTATCTGTGCTTGTTTTGTCAACATGTTCTTTCTCGGTTTTTATAACACGAAAGCAAACTACACATAAACAACTTGTTTACGATAAATCCTAGCCGAAGCCAATGGTCAAATCTACTATGTTATCATGTTTAGCGAACTGAAATGAAACATCATGTCTGCAAATGTCATTTATCTCTCCGAATTCTACAAGCATGTTTCATTTCAGTCAGAATAAACTTCGAAATGAACTTTTCGTAATCCGTTGCTGGATTTGGCATTTATGTTACACAACCATGTTTACCAATGGTTTTTTGATCAAAATTTTAACAATTTACCAATTGTTATGCCACTTGTTCAATAATTAACGTATAAAAACGCTTGTGCAGCAATTGTTCAACAAAAAAAGGCGATGTTTTTCTTGCTACTTGGGTTACTTATATGTTTTGGGAGACATCAAGTGCCAACTTTTCAGAAATTTCCAGAATGGGCGAAAAATCTTTGACCGAGTTATAAATCTTGAAATCAATACTGATTTTTTCAACAAATTGAAATATTGATCGCAAAAATTTATCATCTTCATTTATCGATGTTAAATCGAATTTACAATCAAAAAGTACTTTTGTGAAATTTTGAAAATGTGAACCATTTTTAAGATATAGTCATTTTCAGGTAACTCTTTTGATAATAATCGCAGTAATTAATTTTTTAAATTGACATAAAAATTTTGAAAGGCTCAGACAATTCTCTATATTTTGCATTTTAAACTTTGTTGATACGACCCTTAGATGCTGAGATATTGTCATACAAAGATTTAAAAATTTGTTTCAAACATTTCGAATGTCAAACCATTTTTTTTAGAATACAATAAAAAATCACAAAACAGCGTTTTTTTTTAAAAAAGAAAAAAAAAACTCCAAATTTAAGTTTATTCCCAAAATATGGGTATCAACCAATCGGAATTTTTCATACATTTCGAAAAATACAACACAACACAAAGTAGAAAAAAATCACAAAACTTCGTATTTTCGGAAAAAATACTCCAAATTTAAGATTTTCTCAAAATGGGTATCAAATGATCGGGATTTTTAAATTTATTTTGAAAATTGTAACATTTTATTGAAAATATTTAAAAAAATCACAGAACTACATATTTTCGAAACAATACTCAAATTTTAAGTTTTTTACTATATGGGTGTCAAATGATCTTGTTTTTTTCATATTTACATGGTTATAATATAAATTTTTGGAAATATTTTTTTTTGCAAAACTACGTATTTTTGAAAAAAATACTTAAAATTTGAGTTTTTCACAATATGGTTATTAAATAATCGTTTTTTCAATCATTTCGAATTTAATAAATTTTGAAATTTTGAGTAATGTTTCGAAAATACGTAGTTTTGTGAAAAATTTGAGTATTTATAAAAAATTAATAACATTCGAAATGTATGAAATATTTCGAACGTTTGATAAAAGTATTAAAAAAATCGTATTTAAAAAAACTGTTAGCTTTGTATAAATTCTGAGTGTTTAAAAAATGTTATAACATTCAATTTTTTTGAAAATAACCCGATCATTTGATACCCATACTGTAAAAACTTAAGCCTTGAGTTTTTTAAGATACGTAGTTTTGTGAACATTTTGGGCATTTTCAAAAAAAATTATAACTTTCGAAATTTATGAAAAAGATCTCAGTCATTTACTACCCATATTGTTAAAAACTTACATTTTGAGTCTTTTTTTTTTCGAAAATACGTAGTTTTGTGAAAATTATGCATATTTAGAATAAATAGTTTTAGTACATTTGAAATGTTTCAAAATCTCGATCATTTGGTACTCTCTGGCTGTCGATCTTCTCGATATCAATATTGCTCCATCTATCGATGAATTCTTCAGTCCCTTCAATCTGCATACTCCAATTCTCTTCATTCTCCGATATTTTCTCTTGCTTGAAGAATCGTTTCCTCGACGGTCCCTTGGATTCTGTTTATTTTAAAAATCTCTTCCGGTTGTCAATAATTTCACTTTCTCATGGCTTGCATAGACATTTTTCTTCGCGAAATAAGCTTTGAAGCGTGTTTGACATAAGTTTGTTTTTGTTTGCTGGAGTTTGGACTGTATAACAAATACAATTACTTAAAAAAACAATTTTCATTTCGAAAATATTTGAAATCTACAAAGAAAAATGTCAAGTTAGAGTCGTCAATTTATTGAAAGCGGAGTTAATGCCTGACAGCTGACAACTAGAGCTAGAGTCGGTTAAATTCAGAAAGTCGAATTCAAAATCAGAGTTGTTTGGAATCCGACTCCGCAGCCCTGATTTTTTCCAAGTGACAAAATTTTAAGTTTTTTCTCTGATTTATAAGTTTTGTCGGTGGATGGAATCATGGTCGATTTTTGCCGCTGAATACAACCCCTGAAAAGCTAATTATCAAGAAAAAAAATCCCGCTCCTTGGCAGAGTGAAGTTTCCCTCCCATGATAAACGACTTTTCGCGGGTTTTTCTTTTGCTTTCTAACTGCCTAACCACGTCGCGGTCACGTTTGCATACTTTCGGCTGTTTGTTTTCCTCATTTCGCGGCCAGCAAAATGCCTCTTCCGGACTGACTGATCCCGATCTCGATCTCCGGCCCTCATCCAAACGCCAAGCGAGCGCCGGCAGACGAGATGAATGTTAAACATGGAAAATTTATTTCATTAGCAAAGTAAAGTGATAAAAACTGAACTTTATTTACGTGCCTGTTTATTTCGGCTGCTTTCGGTGGAGCGGAGAGGAGCTTTTTCCAGAACTTCAACTTCTTCGTGCGATTCTTTGGAAAGCCAACTTTTTTTTTGTTCGTTCGCACAACCCCCTTTTCGCGAGGGGATGATTATGGTGGTGGTGGCGGTGGGTTTGGATTTTCTCTCTTGCAGGCGTAAATTTATTTATCTTTGGCTGGCCGTAATTGTTTTAATTTGTTCTAGTGTTTTTATTTGGCTGTCTTTGCTCAAGTTTTTTTTCGTGCTTCTCGCAGCAATTCACAAACATTTGTTATTCAAACTGTGGCGGAAACAAATTCAGTGAAGTGCGAGAAGCTTTAGGGGAAAGTTTTGTGGGAATCTAATTGTTTCACGTGGTAAAACTTGTGGCAAACACCTGCTCGAGTCTCACCCCCCAAGCTGGGAAAAGTGGTCTGTTTGTCCGATTAGATCATAAAGTGGATTGAAAGGATTCATGAGTATTTGGGGTGCTCGTTGGATGTTTGTTGATAAACTTATGATGTTCTGGCGATTAGCAGCCAGGAAACTTTTTGATCCTGGAAACATCGACTGTTTCTAGGAACCAAGAAGATTTAACCAAAAAAATTGAGAGAAGGAAGGAGATAGGATACAGCTTCAATACATCTTCCAGGCTTTCAAAGGGGACTCGAATCCCCACAGCTATTCATTTTTTGGCTACTGGGCTGGAAGGAGTATGTTTTCAAAGGTTGCATGCTTAAATGTATTAATGAAAAATGAAATGGTATTTATTTTATTTCATATCTCTTACAATTTTCAAAAAAAATATTGAAAGCTTTTAACGACATATTATCAACAAACAAAAAGTTTCGTTAAGGTCTCAACAGAGCTTAAGGGCATCAGTTATGACTGATGCTTTTATCTTGATGGATATAATTATAATAAAATCGCATCTTAATAAACATGAGTTTAGTTTTGGAAGGTTGCAAAAAATGAGAAGTTGAAATGACCTCTCTTCGCAGTAATTTTAGCTTATTTTTGTGGAATTAGTGATGCAACCTTTCAGAAGCAATATTATACATGTTTTCATACAGTTTTCTCAATTTTTCGATGATTCAATCTCATCCCCAGAACCAATGTCACTATTGATGGCGGTATACAAAATCATTTCGTTTTTCTGTACAATTAACGTTAAATGGACAACAACTCACAAAAATAACTGTTTCAGTCAAATATGAAACTTGTTTTTGGGAAGATAATAAGCAATCATAGCAGTTATTATCCACCAAAACCCGAAATGAATTTTATTTATATTGTTTGATTTGGTCCAAAACTTGTGGGCCTCCTCTATGGTCAAAGAAGCCATTTTGTATCATTGGCTCACCCATACCCATTGAGCCTATACAAATGATGGCAGCTGTTTATATTCGAAAATCTGTATCTATTAAATATTGTTTTGATTGATTTGGTGTCTTCGGCAAAATTGAAATTTTTTGATCTGTTTTAGGGGACAAAAAACCGAAACAAAAAAAAGTATGCGCAATATGGGCATTTATATTTCCACCGAGTTATGATTTTTTGAACAAAAATAAAAAATCAAATAGAAATTTTAGACAACAAAGTTTTTGACCGAAGGGTTTAGTAAAATCAAATTTGCGATCAACAAATTCTCTACAGATTTTTGGATAAAGTGCACAACTTTCTAGATATAGCAGCTGATTGATTTAACCACCATGAATTTTCAGAATAACCTTGACAAAATTCATACTTTATTTTATACATTTTTTGATCAATATGTTGGATAGTGTAGCTAAATCGTTTCATACGAATAATTCATCGGGTATGCATCCCATTCCAATCTATTATTTATTCAACTTAATGTTAAAAAATGTTTTGACCGGCTTGTTTGTTTGAATTATAGAGCAGTTCTCTCAGATTTCGGTCATTCGATTTTTTTTTGTATTTTATAATACGACTGAAACTTTTTTGGTGCCTTCGGTATGCCCAAAGAAGGAATTTCGAAATATTGGTCGCAAACATTTTCAACTTAATTTTTCGATGTAAAATCAAATTTGCAAACAAAAAGTACCTAAGTGAAATTATGATAAAGTGCACCGTTTTCAAGTTAAAGCCATTTTTGGGAACTTTTTTTAAAAATAGCCGCAGTTTTTCATTTTTTTTTTAATTAGTGCACATGTTTGCCCACTTAAAAAAATGTTTTGAATAGCAGAGAAAATTATCTATATTTTGCATTTTTGAACTATGTTGATAAGACGCTTAGTTGCTGAGATATTACCATGCAAAGGTTTGAAAACAGGAAAATTGATGTTTTCTAAGTCTCACCCAAACAACCCACCATTTTCTAATGTCGATATCTCAGCAACTTTAGGTCCGATTTACAATGTTAAAATATGGAACATTCGTGAAAATTTTCGATCTCTTTGAAAAAAATATTTTCAAAATATTTAAATCAGGACTAACATTTTAAAAGGGCCAATATTACGTCCTTTCAAAATGTTAGTCTTGGTTTAAATATTTTGAAAATATTTGTTTTCGAAAAGATCGGAAAATTTTACGATTGTTTCATATTTTAACATTGAATATAAGACCATTATTTGCTGAGATATCGAAGTTAGAAAATGGTGGGTTGTTTGGGTGAGACTTAGAAAACATCAATTTTCCTGTTTTTAAACCTTTTCATGGCAGTATCTCAGCAACTAATGGTCGTATCATTAAAGTTCAAAAAAGCAACTAATAGAGAATTTTCTCAGCCTCTCAAAAATATTTTTTTCAGAAGTGGGCAAACATGTGCACTTATTTAAAAAAATGAAAAACTGCGACTTCTTTCAAAAAAGTTACTTTGAAATTACTTTAACTTAAAAACGTTGCACTTCATCAGTTTTTCACTGAAGTATCTTTTGATTGCAAATTTGATTTTACATCGAAAAATGAAGTTGAAAATCGATTTTTTGAAAAAATCAGTATTGATTCAAGAATTCATAACTCGCTTAAAGATTTTTTGCACAACTTCGAAATTTCGGAAAAGTTGGCATTTGATGTCCTGTAAAACATATCAAAAAATAAAAAAAAATAGTGTTTTTTTTGCAAATCAAGTTTAAGTGACAAAAAGTTTAATAAAAAATTCCCATTTTTTACAGTGTATCATTTTTTTAGTGTAGTCTTACAACTTTGCCGAAGACACCAAATCGATCAAAAAATTCCTTCAAAAGATAGAGATTTTTGAATTTTCATGCATCATTTTTTATAGACAGCTGCCAAATTTGTATGGAAAATTATATGGATAAACTAATGATGCAAAATGGCTTCTTACCAAAGGCACCAAAAAAGTTTCAGCTTGATTAAAAAATACAAAAATTAAAATTGAAGAAAAAAGACAGATTTCGTAGAGAATTGCGCTATATAGAAAAATGTTTAGTTTGCAATCTGGTGCTGAAATAAATTTAAAAAAATCCTCATGAAACGAATTTCTATTACTTTTTAAAAGGATTACGCTGCCCCTGATCGCATAAATGTCCCATATGCATTTTCATCACTTTGGAGTTAATGATGCAGTTTGATTCAAAATCGTGTGCTCTTTCAGAAAAGCCTATAACATACTTTGTTCTAGAAATCAGGAGGAAATCCGATTTTTTCGCGAAAACTTAACACGTAGCCTTATGTATGGGACAAACTTCAAATGCGTTTTTCTCAGCTTGCTGTTTTTGCATATGGGACATTTATGCGAACATGGGCAGTACGGTTCTTTTTTGTTTAAAATATTTTTCAATGTTTTTGTTACAATTATTATCAAAAAAGTCGAAAATTTCAATCGAAATAGAATTGGAATTAATTAAAAAAACATTAAAATGTATTTTTTTAAAATCTAAATTACTCTTAATTTTGTGTCAAATTTCGATTACCAAAAACATTTTATTTTTTTTTTTAATTTTGTTTTTTTTTGTTAACGGTACACATCAACCATAGCTTTTGCACCCATATTTCTGTTGCAGACATTTTAGTATCTTCAAAACAACGGGAACTATCGTTATGACTTTTTATTCATTCCCTAAATTACTGTCTTCAAGGTTATTTACAACAAAGTTTGACTATTTTCACAACCACATTTTTGCCGTAAGTTTCACAAAATTGGAATAAGAAGACAACAACTTCTTTGGTTGCGGTGCACCCTTAAACCTGCAAATGTTAAAAAACTGTACAGATGCACACTACAGTTTACAATATCTTTTTTTCAATGAAATGTTGCATTGCTATCTCCCCCTGCCTTGACCTGAATCAAAGTCGAAAGACATAAATTTAGTTTTTTTAAGCGGCCAGATATAATAAAAAAAAACTAACTTATCCACCTATGTGATTGGTGCGTTCCTCACTCTTTACCAGGAATGGATGATATGATGGGTTTGGTTTGAATTATTTTAGATCCCGAATAAAAAGTACACAGATATTGCTTAAGTGGTCATTACAATGTTGCCAGATCTTAAATTTTTTAGACTCGTTTGAAAGGCCTTCCGATTAACTAACCATCGATGGGTCGGATGAAGGAACCGGACATAGTTTTCATACATTTAAGTGAGATTCGGCTTCAAAAAAGCACACAAATACATATCACTTAAGTGGTCATAACATAAGATAGGGTTGCCAGATCTTCAATGTTTAAGGCTCGTTGGAAATTACCAATCTCCCTCTACTTTTTGGCATCGAACTGTAAGAAGCAATTAAAAAAAAATATGTCTAAAGCTCAAAACTTTTTAAAAAAATACCTGAACAACGAATTTATCAACAGGAGTGATAATAGGAAATTGGAACACACACAAAATAAATTTATAAAAACGTTCGATTGTGCTTTACATGAAGATGTTTTTATATAGATTTAAATTTGATTTTGACCAAATTTGATAAAAATACACAGTAGATTTCATTATCTTTGACGTCTATATAATCATTCTCATGCTCAGCTCAGCTAAAAACATGTGAATTTGATCAGGATAATTCGATGCAAAGTAAGAGATTGAATTAATTTGTGCTAATTAAACGGCTTTTTGCGATAGAATTTGAGCAACACCAGCTGATGAGACTCGTTGGCATATGTGAGTGTGCTTGTCACTTTGTATGTGTTCCTCGGATCGGGTTCTCTCGAGCCTCGAATTATAAGGCTGGAAAGTTTGCTGATTTTATTTATGCAAAGAAACACACATACACTCAACTTCCCACACAAACACGTAAGCTTCGATAAGCTTTCGTTTTAGCTTTTGCACCGAGAAAAACTCTTTCCAGCTGGAGGAGCTTCTGGCAACGAAGAAATCAAACTTTAGCATCAGGTAAGCGGAAGCCCCTTCCGAATTCAATTAGTTAATAATTGATCGAGGCTTCTCTCTCTCTCTCGTCGGTGCAAATTAAATCATTCAATAAATTTTAAAATCTGTTGTTAGTTTGCTCCTCCCGGCTAGCTATTCTAGAGCAGTGCCGAAAGATCGGCTATGGTTTATTGATTAAACATTCATCGAACATTTCCCTACGGCTTTCAAGCCAGTGTAGCAGGTTGCTTCTGGAAAACATCCGAAAACAGCTGTAGCAGCAAGCTCCATGAAGGTAGTACATTTTGAGAATAAGTAGAGTGGAGATAGTTCAGAGACTTGTGCCGGTGATGGAGCTTGACAAGACTATTTTAATAGAATTCACAGTGATAATTTAATTATATTTCGTAATTACTTCTCAGTATGTTATTGGCATCAGACAAGCAGAGTGATTTAATCATTTCATCATCACGGTAGCGCAAAGTGCAAGTTCCACACGTGCAATAACAATAATCCCCCCACCCCCTTTTTAGTCCTTTCCAACACAGACACACATTAAATAACCACATTTCATCAACGGCTTACGGCGCTAATCCGAAACGCCAGACCTCGACCGAACCCGTCTGTTATTGACTTTTGATCGGCTATGTTAGCAAGGAGTATGGCCACGAAACATGAATTTCAGTAAACGTTCCTCACCGGGGCCCTCAGGTTCTTGCCATAAATAAACGCAAAAGAGAGCCAGCCGGAGAGCATATAAAATTCAATTTATACTGCTCACCGTTTTGACCCCGGTCTGAACCCTCCTCCTCCTGAACCTCCTTGACCCCGAAGTTGGGTGGGGCGGAGGATATTTTGGGAAAATTAATATAACACACCTTGACTTTGTTTGGCCTCATCTTCCAGGAGTGCCAGGCAGCGCCATTATTGGGGGGCCGCCACCTGGGCTACTGCTGCTGCTGCTGCTGCTGCTGCCGATAATGGTCTCCCCAAACTCCACTTCCGGAAGATCAACGAGGACCCAGGAGAGGTGGGTTTTGTTTTACTTGCCGTGAAGTGGTGTTAGTTTGAAACAGAAAAAATGATATGGAACAGATTTAAGTTGTATTTAAGACAATATGTTGAAATGTTTAAAAATTTATACATTTATTTCCAAAAACGATTGTTTTTGGTCAGGTTCTTTTGAGAAACTTGGGTAAAACGATAAACTGTGCATAACGGATTTATTTAATCATGTTGAATATTCAGAAATTGGATTTGTTTTTGAATTATCTCTGATCAAATAAAAGAGCAAGGCATGTTCTAGAACTTTTCATTTTACCTAATCAATAGTGATATTCACTTTTGTAGTGTATTCTATTGTTAGTTCTATTTTATTTTGTGTGTGTTGTGTAAACAATTACCTTTAGTAAACACAAAACATGCACGACAATATGATATTCAACCACATTTTGTTGGATGTTTCTAAGATTATTTTGGTTGAAACTCTATTTTATATTTCAAATATATAGAAGAAACCAGTTCAATTGTTTTGCAAGCAAAATATCTAAGTACTGAGAAAATTATTGTACTGTGCAACGGAAATGCAGGAAATTTCATTTTAAATTATTTTCAGTTGATTAAACTTGTCTTTTAATAAACAATTGAAGTTTTTTGGATAAAAAAGCTGTCAAATGGACTAGTTGCAAAAAAAAAGATTTTTTCAGCATGAGTTGTACATTAAATGTACAACTCATGCTGAAAAATAAATTATTTATCCAACGAGGTTTACACTTATATTGAGAAGTCGTCGCCGTCGTGCTAACTTGTCGTACGTGCATTTTAAACCAAATTGAGTTAAGAATGCCATTTTGTGCAGCTCACAATGCCTCACCTTTTGACCTTCTAAGATCCCCAAAAGTCGATTTCAATCCTGAGATATTCAATAAAATCCGAAAAAAATCCGTTCATTTTTGTCACTTTTCATACGAAAGTAGCTTCAATCTTGTTGTGCTATCTTGTCACTCCCTGAAAATTGATGTAAGTGCAACAACTGGCCAAAGGAATTTCAGGTCAGAACGCGTTTGACGCTGTAGTAAGGAGCGGCCGTGGCTGACTGGTTACGGTGTTCGCTTTGTAAGCGAATGGTTCTGGGTTCGATTCCCATCTGTTCACAACGAGAAAGTTAAGTACGCAGAATTTGAAATGATAAATATGAACGAAAAATCAAAATCGCTCGAGGCGGGGTTCGATCCCCCGTCCTTTGGGTTGGTAAGAAAAAATGCTAACCAATAGGCCATGACGACTTGGTGAGCGTGGTCTGGAATTAGGAATACTGTTACAGAGAGCGAGTTGTGGCGCTATAACCACGGCAAATAGTGTCCAGGGCATTCGTGGAAATACAATGTCCCATCCCAGAGGGTCCCGGAGTACCAAACCTTCTTAGCATGGTGCTCCCAACGAATACAACCAAATCACGGAGCGTATGGTGGTGTGTCCCCACGCTTCTTCCTCCCCTGTCGATTCAGAATTGTGTTGTTGTTCGAACACTCAGTGCTCAAACTCAACCCAATTACGAATCATCTCTGCGATATGGCTTTACGCAGTAGGCCTGGCCGCTTTAACGCTTGTGATGTTTCAATGCATTCCGATGCAATGGTGCACTACAAATGCTAATAAATGACAAGAAGAGTGCTAAGCAAAATCTAACCTAAGGCACTCTCCAGGATCCCTTCGAAAGATTGGCTGCGCTAGGGTCTGATTAGATTAGATTAGATTAGATTAGATTAGATTAGATTAGAACGCGTTTGACGCTGTAGTAACGGGGCTTTGTAAATATAAACAAAATTGAAAATCAACGGGTTTCCTTCGATCGAGAACTGTCAAGGTAAAGCAAAACAGAAAACGAAGGATTGCTTCGATTGCGAACTGTCAACCTAAGCCAAAACAAGAAAAGATATTACTGAAGGGCTGTGAAATATTTCACAACCACGTTTTACACGGTAGAAAAGATTGTACACGTTGATGTGAAGTTAATCGGTTTAGAAAGAAAAACTGAAAGAGAAAAAAAAAGGGAAAGGAAAGGGGAACTTGTTTGGAAGAGCGTCATTCGATAAACGATTGCGGATGTGAACAGAGCGTTTACATCATGGCGCAGCCAGTAGGTAAGTTGAGTGGAAAATTCAAGAAAAGAAGTAAAATAGTGGAGACCAAGCGTAAATAATTCTTGAAAAGTTGGCGAATGCCCCAACTAAACAAATCCAGCAAAAAAAAAATCTGTTGAAAAAAAAGAGGTTGATTGGGCGTAAGCCCCCAATCACACCAGAACATCATCAAAATTAAAAAAAATCGGTTTTAGTTGGCGAATGCCCCAACTAAATATCAGTTAAGTTGTATCAACACGTGGAATTTAAAAATGGCGCCGATCGGCTGCCCTCGGTTCAATAAAAAAAACAACATGGCGGCCAAGTAGATACTTGGTCACAGACAAATGGAAATTATATACGAGTATTTCAACGTTTACACATGAATTCACTGGAAATCCAAACAAGAAGAAGCGGGCCAAGCAAGGCGAGTTGATGAGGGAACTCGAATTGGAAAGAAACAGAAATGTGCGACTTTTGGAGGAGCTAAACGCAAGCCAGAAGAAGCTGAGCGCAAGCCAACCTTGATTTGTCGTCAATCGATTTGACGAATGGGTTGAGCAGCACCAAGCGGCCGTCTTCAGTATCGAGCGCCGAGGAATCGAAATTTTATTCGTCCATGAACCAGCTGTGCCTCGCGTCGCTCAACGTGCCGGAATGTACGCCGTCCGACGAAGGCGACATCCATCGGCAGACGTTCGAACAGTGGAAGGAACTGCATCATGCTGGACAATTTAAGACTCGCGGGCGTAGACGACGAGCTGACGAAGTTCACCGTGTTCCGAGTCAAAGCCGGCAACCGTTTGCTGGAAATATTCCACAACACCACGACGCAGGAAGGTTTCGCTGATCCCGAGACGCATCCGTTTACAAACGCTATGCAAAGACTGCGAAGTTATTTCGGATCGGGTTCCGACGTGATGCTGATGAGACGTAGGCTCGCCCTTATGTTCCAAAAGGCAGGAGAATCGGACCTCGCGTTTGTTAATCGAGTGGGATCGATCGCGCGACTGTGTGAATACGATAAGGACAAGGAGTTCGAAGAGATTGTAGGCGCTGTGGCCGAGCACGCAAGGGACAAAGAAGTTCGCTCGGCGATACTGAAGTTGTTGAGCCGCAAAGGTAGTGTGTCTGAGTTTATCGATAAAGTACGGGAAATTGAGGCCATCAGACTAAATGAGGGGCTCCAACAACCAACTTCAACCAAACTTCGGGACAATGCACATAATGGTCAGCCAATCAAAACGTGTTTGTTATTGTTTACATTGTGTGCTTTTGTTTGTTCAAGGCCAAACATAAAAACGCGTTTTTGTTGGAACGTCGAAATGACTTTTCAATATTGTTCCAATTTTATCGATGGGTTGACATTTCACAAAAACATTTGACTTAAAATTCCATTCCAAGTTCAACTTTCCAGCACCCCTTCAGTGCTGAAAATTAAAACTTTTCGTCTCTATAGATTGTATTTCATATTTTTGTATTTTTATATTAGTGTATTTAGATACTATAGTATCAACAAGTTTTACTTTTCGGTTATTTTATACTTAGTATACTGCCCACCATTGAAAAAACGGCTAATATCCACTTTTGGCAAAAACGAGATATTAGCACCAGGTGGTAGAGGATGTTCCAACGCATCTTCTGGAACTTGAATTTCACTGAAATAGTGAACTTGGCTGCCGATGCGAAAAACCAAACGGCTAATATGCCACTCTTATGGGAAATTGCCTTGACGGAGATTTTGTGACAAACACTAAAACGCGTTTTTCTCGGAATACTTGATTTGGCATAATAGCCGAATTTTCAATTATGGGCAGTATAGAAAAGTATGCCTTTCTTCATTCGAGAATTACAGGAAAAGTATTAAGAACGGAACTCCAAAAAATATTTTTAAGATTGATGATTAAAAGAAAGCTGTTCTGTCATTGGAGAATGACATTAAAAGCAAGGTTGTTAATCGTAAAAAAATCGTCGATAGTATTATTGTCGGACAACAACGGTTATCGTTGTCGTTATTTCGATAATTTCCATTTTTAAAATCTTTCTAAAATCGATTCTATCGATAAAATGTAGTTAGTTTTAAAGTATTTTTTTGTAAAATAGTAAAAAATTTGCAAAATATCGTATATTTTCGAAAATACCAATTTTTTTTAATTTACAAAATGGGTATAAAAGGAAGCGAAATTATGTATATTTCTTTCAATATATTAAACTCTTTTTGTAAAATACTAAAATTTTCTCAAAACACCGTTTTTTTCGAAAATACTCAATTTTTCAAAATGTGCAATATGGATTTAATACGAATCGAAATTTGGTTTGCGTTTTAACATTAAAAGAGTTTTTTTAATTCCCATATTGCACATTTAAAAAATTCGGTATTTTCGAAGAGACGCTAATCTGTGAAAATGTTGGTATTTTCAAAAAAAAAACATAAATAAGTGAAAAAAGCATACACAATTTCGCTTCGTTTGATACCTATATTAAATAATACGAAAATTTTAGTACTTTCGAAAAAAAAAAAAATAAATACGGTAATTTGTGATAGTTTTATTATTTCAAACAAAATCTAATAAATAGAAAAAGCATGCCGAATTTTCTTACGTTTGTACTCATATTGCAAATTATGAAAATTTGAGTGCTATCGATAAAATACGATATTTTGTGAACAATTTTGTACTCAATTAGTTTTACTTTACTTTGAAACTGAAAAGATTTTCAAAAAAATATGTTCCTAGTGAAAGCATTTAAATTTAATATGATATGGATGAATCAATCGATTTTAGAAAGAATTAAAATATGAGTTATCGTCCATTGTGGGCGATAAGATTGTCGCCGATACAATTATCAAAAAATGATAGCGATAGAACTATCGTTATCGTTACCGAGCCTCGATAATTTTATCGTTGCGAAACTTGATTAAAACTCCACAACCCGGGCAGACGGTAATAACAAAATTAATAATATTTCAATAACAAATCCTTTTAAAATAACAAAAAGTGTTATTATTTTATTCTGAAGTTCAACTTCCAGAAGAAAAAATAATAACAGTTTCTGATAAAATAACAAAATTTATTATTGAAGTGATATTATATTGAAATGTTTAATAACACGCTAATAAGAGGAAATGTTATACATTTCAAAAACTCTCCTAATAACAAAATTTGTTATTCGTTCGGTATACTGACTGAGAAATAAAATTACCATAAATCGCACAAATGGAAAAGTTTCTAAGTGTCCATAACACAATCTGTTATTATTTTTTCTTTTGTTAAATAAATATGTTTAGATCTTTGGGATAATTTTGTCTAATTTCGTCGGAGTCATTATTTTGGCCATGAAATGGGGTCCTTAAGCTAAAATTATTCTAAAAAGTTGAAATTTTGAAAGTTGATTTTTTTTATTATTTGATATACCCCCTAAGGGATTTTACTAAAATTGGCTAGAACTATGAAATAATTTTGACCAATTTCATCGGGGTCATTTATTTCACCATGAAATGGGGTTTCAAGCTAAAATTAATCCGATAAAATTAACTTTTGAGAGTTCATTTTTTTTAAATTTTGTTATTTATTTATTGAGAATTTTTGAAGTGTGAATAACAAAACCTGTTATTATTTTCACAGAGCCAGGAAGTCGGAGCTGACGTTGAAGTTCGAGCTGGAGTGAGACCTCGGAGACTGCATCGGATTCAGCAAATTTTCAGCAACTTTTACTTGGAGTCGGAATCTGTGAAGTCGGGTATTTTTGGAAGGCTGAAGTCGTCGTTGACGTCATATCCTGCATCCAGAGTCGGAGTTGTCTTCAAAGTATGGATTCAAAGTCGCTTGGAGGTACCCGACTCTGCAGTAGCGTGGCTCACGGATATATGAAAAAGACAAAAGTGTTCAATTTCGAACGCCTCGACCGGAATTTTGTAGCAATATGGCCCCAGAACATAACCTGAAATTTTGAGCGTATTTGGTTAAGGTTTAGTACTTCCACCATTGACCTGAAGTTAGTATGGAACTTCTAAAAATTTACTATGGGAAATTTTCACTTTTAACCTCTTCATAGAGAAAGTTTCCCAAAACCCAATCAAAATTTCCTATTCTCAGGTTTCTTATAGTTTTTGATCCGGGGAACAACTTTGTAGAACATCGCAAAGCGCTAGTAATTGATCCCGAAAAGATACAGGATATTTTTTGGAGTACGTAAACAAAATTCAACGTTCTCTAAAAATTTGTCTGTATCTTTCCGGTATTAATTCCTAGCGCTTTGCGATGTTCTACAAAGTTGTTCCCCGGATCAAAACCTATGAGAAACCTCTATTCTGAAAAAAATCATACGGCATAGGAAAACTTTCTCGAAAAAGAGTTAAAAAGTTGAAAATAATTAAATTAAATTTATTGAAATTTCTTTATAACTTCAGATTAAGAGTGGAACAACTAAACATTAACAAAATGCGCTCAAAATTTCAGGCTAGCTTCTGCGGTTATAATGCTACAAAATTTCGGTCGAGGCGTTCGAAATTGAACACTTTTGTCTTTTTCATAAATGAGTGAGCCACGCTACTCTGCAGCCCTGACTAGTACAGAGTAGTTATGACAACTGCAGGTTTATTTGCAAATTACAAATCTCGGGTGAGTTTTCAAAAAGCCGTAAGAGCCACCGTGACCTCTGACACTAATTTTCGTTTTTCTCGAAAATAAAACAAAAATCATTTACTTGAACTTGGCACTTGAAGGACGTGTAGATGAACAATTTCGAGCATTATTAATATTGATTTTTCGTAAGTAGGTCGAATACCGATGCAAAAAGGACTTTGTTTACCAATGGCTCTTACGGCTTTTTGAAAACTAATCCGAGAAATAAACCAAAACAATAATTTTTTTGTTATGGAGACATACCAGTTCAATAACATTTTTTGTTATTATGCTGCTCCACCTCTCCGCACAAAATAACAAATCTTGTTATTCCTTCATGATTCCTTCTGTGTTATTGGTTTGTTATTGCAATAACAACACAATAATAGTTTAAGTTATTCTTCGAACAAATCTTCCCAAGTTATTTCCGTCTGCTCGGGAACCGAATCATTTTTTTTGTTTTTCTTTTTATTATGACAATTTGAAAATAACAAGGCAATTTTAGGTTAATAAACACCGTTATCAAGTTATAGGCAAGCTTAGTTTTGCGTTTTAAAACTGTTATTTTTTCTTGAAATATTTTTTAAAAAGCCCACCAATTTGTTATTAAGAAAGCTTCTTCTAAAAAATACTTTAGAAAACCAGTTGCTCAAGGAGGTTATAGACTATGACAAACAAACAAACAATCATACTCGTACAAAGTAAATAAAAGTCATGGCAATATTGATCTGGGAAGGGGTACATTTTTTATGTCACAAAAAATGTGTAATTTTACATCCAAAAATGTGTAATTTTGCCATTTTTCTACTGAAATGTCACTTTTTCGGTCTGAATTGATGTAAAATAAGATTTTTAAAGAGGTTATATTTAACCATCCAAAATAACACCTTCCTAATTTGAATTATTTTTTTACTGTGACTTTTTCTTATTCGACAATTTGCCAAACTAGCAAACTTGTTATCGGCAAACTCGCAAACAAAGCAAAATCTATTCAGGCTCTTTGTTGTTTTTTTTTGTTCTCTTGAAATGACGCATTTCGAAGGGTTCATTAAATATTTGGACTTTACCGCTAAGTGTCAACGAAATTTGTAATATTACATCAGAAAGTGATGAATTTTCAAGAGTTTCTGGTGAATATTTATCACGTTCACATTTTTACAATTTTTTTAGGTAATATCACTCAAAAAAGAGGTAATATTCAACCTACCAAATTTTCAACATTCCTAAATGCAACTTATTTTTGCTGTGCAAAAAAATGGGATTTGCAATCCAAAATTGCGGCCGAAATTTTGTGCTAGAGTATTGGAATGTTTATACATTTTGAATTCGTGCCATGACTATTTATTTTCGTCATGGCTTAATTTTTAATGCATTTGTTAGAAAACAAATGAAATTTTCAACGATTTCAAAGGCTGCGCAAATTTGCTCAACCCCACCCCAACACACGGTCCTCCGTGGGATCTCCGGCTTGATGGAATTGTGAGCAGGAAGAGCTTATATCTGGCCAACTACACCCACAGCAGCAGCCACTCATCTAAATGCTGATTTTGCCAAAACCGGCCCTCCACGGTGCCCCCTCCACTGCTGGCTCGTGGTTTGCTCCTTGGCGTTGGATGTTGGAGATCTTTATTTGGAAAGATTTATCTGATAAGAACTTCCCCTGGAATGGACTCTTGGGGGCTCCGGCATCCTTTCGGCATTGCATTACCACTGGGTAAGGGAAGAGGAACGAGATACACGTGGGACACGTGGTAAAAGGTGTGTAACCGACGGGGGAAGTGAGTGTTCTTCTGCCGAGATTGAGTTGTAGAAGCTACTTGTGTGGAAAATCCAAATGCAAATGAGGAAAGGGTTCCGGTGCTGGGCGTTGAAGGGAGGTCGTCGGACATAAAAGTCTTGTGTAAGGGATGGATGTGTTCTTGGAAGATTTACATCTTTTGGATAGAGATATGGCCTAGCAGGGTGGGGATTCATTTATACTGTCTGTGGTTGGTCGTAGGATAGATTCTGGTCATTAGGACTAGGTGCAGATTTGATTTAACAAAAGGTTAGTTCATCAGAAGTGAAGCTATCAGTGAACGGTTGAGTTGAACTTGTTTAGAAGTCGAGCATTTGCGCTCAAATTAACACGAGTTGCAGATTGTATCTTTTGTAAGTTTACAGACAATGATTGTCACAGTTCTAAGGTGCTAACTACTCATCAACCGTAGTTTAACCACATAAAACTTCCTTTGTTTCAATATCTTCTGTGTTGAATTCAATCAGTTGATAATAATACTTAATAGTAATATCAATTAATGGATCATATTTGAACGTTATCACAAGCCATATTTTATGTGGCAAAGTCGTTAACCAAAATATGATTCAAACAAACCACAGTACTTAATTTCAGCGTCTTCCATCATTGGACAAGTGCTTCAACAGATGATAAGCAGGTTGGAATAATTTGTTAACATAAAGAGCCTCGTCCATCATGCCCCAGACCGACAAAAAGCCCCCAACTTTCCGCTGGAAGACCATCAGCCGAGGGACGCTCCAAAGAACAAGATAATAACATGAAAAATCAACAGCATCAACGTGGTAAGTCGTCCTTCGACCCGTGAAAAAGCTTCACCAACCTTTTTTTCTCGAAGCCAGACACTGCTGTCCAAAGAAATACTGCCATATCAAAAATAATTTCACTCTCCTTAAACAAATTACTTTGTCCACCCCACCCAGCCCCCCTCCCCCACCAGCCGGTTGGCATCATAAATATTTATGAGGGCGGAGTACACCTTTTTTTCAACCTGGGCACTTTGCGAGACTGGACTTTGGATCCTTGGGGCCAAAAAGAGCAGCCCGCAAAAAAAGGCGCACGTGAAGAACCTCGGTCGAAAGTCAGCTGGCAGAGGAAGGTCGAGAGAAATGGTGGAAAATGTTTACAATACATAACTTGGCAGCTCCTGGTCCGCAACTCACTTACTTTTTCGGGCTTGAAGTGTTGTCCTACGCGTTTATCGTCAACGACGGTGTCCACGAACTGGTTGGTGCGTAGAAAATGGTAACATTCCGGAAGCAATCGGTTCCGTTTTGTGATGCAAGGGAATTGAAGTTAGATTTTTGTTGGAGGTTTAAATAATTGTTTTTATAGATTCTGGAAAAAAAAACAATTTTATTAAAATAATACTACAAATTTTAAAACCAAAATTCCTTACTTCTTACTTCTTACTTCTTACTTCTTACTTCTTACTTCTTATTTCTTACTTCTTACTTCTTACTTCTTACTTCTTACTTCTTACTTCTTACTTCTTACTTCTTACTTCTTACTTCTTACTTCTTACTTCTTACTTCTTACTTCTTACTTCTTACTTCTTACTTCTTACTTCTTACTTCTTACTTCTTACTTCTTACTTCTTACTTCTTACTTCTTACTTCTTACTTCTTACTTCTTACTTCTTACTTCTTACTTCTTACTTCTTACTTCTTACTTCTTACTTCTTACTTCTTACTTCTTACTTCTTACTTCTTACTTCTTACTTCTTACTTCTTACTTCTTACTTCTTACTTCTTACTTCTTACTTCTTACTTCTTACTTCTTACTTCTTACTTCTTACTTCTTACTTTTTACTTTTTACTTTTTACTTTTTACTTCTTACTTCTTACTTCTTACTTCTTACTTCTTACTTCTTACTTCTTACTTCTTACTTCTTACTTCTTACTTCTTACTTCTTACTTCTTACTTCTTACTTCTTACTTCTTACTTCTTACTTCTTACTTCTTACTTCTTACTTCTTACTTCTTACTTCTTACTTCTTACTTCTTACTTCTTACTTCTTACTTCTTACTTCTTACTTCTTACTTCTTACTTCTTACTTCTTACTTCTTACTTCTTACTCTTTCAAACTCCGCCATCCCCTAAAAAGCTGCAACTGAGGGAGTTAAATAAATAAATATTACCCCAATCCTTTGACAGAACGACCTGACCCCCTCCGGGCAATCGAAACAGAAGGCCCTCCCAAACGCTTCCACGCCCTTCTTTCCGGCGACAAACTGGTTACGATTTGGCCAAATACCAACCTTAAACCCGTGCGTCCACCATGCCACCGGAATGGCCGGTCGCCCAAAAAAGAAGTGTAAAAAGGGGGCGTTTAATAAAATATTAAAATTTGTTATTTCCTTTTATTTCGCGAGGCTTAAACCGGCGGCCCTCGTCTTACTTTTTACCTTCCCAAAAAGGGGGAACGGAAAACCTTTTTTTCTAATGGCAACGGATCCCTAGTAACATTTTAGGTTTTATGTAGGCCATAAAAGCCTATTTAGGCCGTATGAGGGTTTTCAGAACCATGATAAAACTTGTAAGTTTAAAAATGTTACTAGGGATGACATCATAATCTCGGGAGGAAGTTTAGTCACGAGCACTTTGTACTTTTTGTTGTTGTTGCTTCTTGGCGTTTTGTGGCTCGAGGGGACACGAGGGTGGTGAAAAAGGTTCCGCGATTAGTATTTCACATTTGTAAGCTATTTTATTTTAGTGTATGCGTTGCGTGTAACGCGGAATATTCTGTGTCCCCTCCCTCCCTCTTAGGTTTAAGAGTGGGGTATTTTGTTTTCCTCCTAACTTGAGGTCGTGTTTGAGGAGGGGGGCGATACAAAGTGTGCGAGTCGTTGAAAAGTGAATAAGCATTAAAAATTTGCATGTTTATTGCGAACATTTTGAATGCATGTTAGGGAGTAAGTGAGTTTTGTTTTAACGTTAAGGAACATGGAAAAACCAATTTGTGTCATTGAGATAAACACAAACAACAACATCGTAGAAGTGGGAGAAACAGTAATCTGCTGTAAGAAGTAAAATTTACGGCATATAAGTTAACTGAGGAGATAATTGTATTTTTTTGTAAGGCTTTTTCAGTTGGTTATTTAATTTAATAAACCAAACATAAATGGCTTAATCTCTACCAACTCACACGAAATCGGGAAAAGTTGCCCCGATCCCTCTTCGATTTGCATGAAACTTTGTCCTTAGGGGTAACTTTTGTCTTTGATCACGAATACGAGGTACGACACCTTTCATTTTTGAACATGCGAAAAAAGAGGTATTTTTCAATAATTTGCGGACTGAATCAGTGATAAGATAGAAATTTTGTGTCAAAGGAGGAAGAGTACAAATTAAATACGTACGGAATGCAATTAAATCATAGTGACCGTGGAAGAAAAGTGTTCAAAGTAATTTCAGAAGAAGTTTTCACATAATTTTGAAAAGTTAGTTAACTTGAAATTTGAAAATTTTGATGTGTAGCATTATTTTAATATTCTCAAATTGTCATGAGTTTCTCAATGAACATGAATTCGAATTGGAAAACGGAATGCATTTTCGGATTCTTTGGACAATTTATCACTAAGAGAAGGTTAAATATGTTTGTAAATAATAAATATTATGAGTTTTCGATATAGAATTGGAAAAAATCTTCAAATTGATAGTCATTTTCAGTAGGATAAATTTCATATAAAATGTGAAAACTTCCGATTCGTGCTTTGAATTCAGTTTGAAATGCAATAGGAATCAATAATTTTACTATCAAAACTAGTTTTAACGAATTCTATGCAAAATTGTGAGTTTTTAATAATTTTACCAATTTTTTTTATGTGTTTTGTTAAAAAGATTATAAACTTAGTTAACTTAATATAAACATTGATTTCAGCAACTTTTGTGATGGTACATTTGACTTTAACATATAATTTGAATACCTGAAATCAGATTTTAACAAGAGAGCAATTCTCTACGAAATCAGTATTTTTTTTTAGAATTTTAATTTTTGTATTTTTTAATCCGACTGACACTTTTTTTGTGTCTTTGGTATGCCCAAAGAAGCCATTTTGCATCATTAGTTTGTCCATATAATTTTCCATACAAATTTGGTAGCTGTCCATACAAAAACGATGTAAGAAAATTCAAAAACCTGTATCTTTTGAAGGATTTTTTTGATCGATTTGATGTCTTCGGCATAGTTGTAGTTATGAATATAGACTACACTGAAAAAATGATACACGGTAAAATTTTTTTTGTTGATTTTATATTTAACTTTTTGTCACTAAAACTTGATTTGCAAAAAACACTATTTTTAATTTTTTGAATCAATACAGATTTTTTTCAAAAAATCAAAATATTGTTCGCAAAAATTTTTCAACTTCATTTTTCGATGTAAAATCCAATTTGCAATCAAAAAGTTCTTTAGTGAAATTTTGATGAAGTGCTCCGTTTTTAAGTTAAAGCCATTTTTAGGTAACTTTTTTGAAAATGGTCGCACTTTTTCAGTTTTTAAAATGAGTGCACATGTTTGCCCATTTTTGAAAAAAAAAAATATTTTTGATTAGCTGAGAAAATTCTCTTCGTTTTGTTTTTTTGAACTTTGTTGATAAGACCCTTAGTTGCTGAAATATTGCTATGCAAAGGTTTATAAACAGAAAAATGTTTTCCAAGTCTCACCAAAACAACCCACCATTTTCTAACGTCGATATCTCTGTAAGCAATGGTCCAATTTACAATGTTAAAATAGGAAACATTCGTGAAATTTTTCGATCTTTTCGAAAAAATATTTTCAATATTTTTGTATAAATACTAACATTTTGAAAGGGTCTAATATTCAATATGACGCCCTTTGAAAATGTTACTCTTAGTTTAAATTTTTTTTAAATATTTTTTTCGAAAAGATTGGAAAATTTCACGAATGTTTCATATTTTAACATTGTAAAGCGAACCATTAGTTGCTGAGATATCTACGTTAGAAAATGGTGAGTTGTTTGGGTGAGACTTGGAAAACATCAATTTTCCTGTTTTTTAACCTTTGCATGGCAATATCTCAGCAAAAATGTTGCCATTTTTCGTTACTCGACTACAAAAATTATTGGAACAATTAATGAATTTATTGAATCTGCAATAACCCAGAAGGGTATTTTTTTGCCTTCCTCACCTTACCGAGGTAAGACTATAAAATCACTCGAAAAACTAAATTCTTCCCCCTAGACTCACCTTCACGTATACATGTCGACGCAGAATCAAATGCTGAGCAAAAAAAATTGCCCTGGATTATTCGGCACTGGCTAACCCGGTTTGGACGTTTTGGTCTCATTCGATCCACTTTGGGGTCCTATAAGTCTCTATTGAAAATTATAAAGTTTAGTTAAGTACTTCAAAAGTTATGTTAAAAAACGATTTTAACAAAAGTCCCGAAAATTGTAAAAAGGGTGGATTTTGTAAGAAACCCTGTCATGTTATACATTTTTAGAAAGGCATTCAAAAGACCTTTCCAACGAGTTTAATAGATTGCAGATCTGACAACCCTATTAAAAGGTATAAGCACTAAAGTGTTATTTATGAACTTTTTGAATGCTGGATCTCAGATATTTTGACAAAAAAGTTGTCCGGATCTAGCATGCAATAGCGTGGCTCACGGGTATATGAAAAAGACAAAAGTGTTTAATTTCGGACGCCTCTATTGGAATATTCAAGTAATATGGCCCCAGAAGCTGGTGGGTCTCGTGGCGCAGGGGTAGCGGCTTCGGCTGCCGATCCCGATGATGCTATGAGACGCGGGTTCGATTCCCGCCTTATCCACTGAGCTTCTATCGGATGGTGAAGTAAAACGTCGGTCCCGGTTTCTCCTGTCTCGTCAGAGGCGCTGGAGCAGAAATCCCACGTTAGAGGAAGGCCATGCCCCGGGGGGCGTAGTGCCAATAGTTTCGTTTCGGCCCCAGAAGCTAGCATGAAATTGTGAGCACATTTGGTTAATGTTTAGTACTTCCATGGGTCATTCCATCTCAACTGTGCACGAAAAAGTGCAAATTTGAAAATTACCCTCTCCGATCCTGCTCAAATTTGGCAGAGCTGTTGATACTATCAAAACATGTAAGAATCCCGAATTTCATCCAAATCGGACCACCCCCTCCATTTTTGTACCTCCCCAAAAAATCGACTTTTTGGCGATTTTTGACCAAACCTCCTAGTTTCAAACGGCGATAGCTCAGGAACCACAAATCTTAGAGGGTCGGTCTTAGACTCAATTTTGAAGGAAATTGGACGTAGAATCCATTTTCGTGATCAAAATTTAGATTAATTTATTTTTTCTACCTGTATTGCGCAATTGAAAACTTTAAACGGCCGTATCTCAAAACACCCCAACTTATTTTTTTTATTTGACCTCACCATCGTATTCCCCGGCCAATTTTACATAAGAATCACTTATCGACAGAAATGAATATGTTTTGTTCCAGAGATATCGAATTTTAAAGTTTTGTGTTTTCGAGATTACCTACATTAGCTTCATTCGCCGCATCTGCTAGAAGCACACTGGCGGGCTGATCAATAACTGTTACCTGGTGTTCTGGGAGATAGTTAATTTAATTTATCTTTTTATAATTTTACGCAAATATTTATTCAAATGGCTAATAGGGGAAATTCTCGTATGTTTGGCAGGTTAAGTCAAAAAGCCGTAATTGCCAATGGTAAACAAAACCTATTTTGCATCGGTATCCGACCTACTTACGAAAAAACAAATTTAAAAAATGCTTAAGATTGTTCATCAACTCGTTTCTCAAGTGCCCCAAACTGAAAAAAAAAATGAAATTTTGTTACAATTGGGAGAAAAACAAATATTAGTGTCGGAGGTCACGGTGGCTCTTACGGCTTTTTGAAAACTCACCCGAGATTTTCACTATTTAAACAACAAATTTTGCAAAACTTTTGATAGAAACTTGCTTGTTCACTTCTTTCTTATTGAGCTATTTATCACTCGATTTCAGTTGAAAACGCTTTTAATCAGCTGTAATTGAATGCCAAAGCGCTGATATGGCAACATTAGAAGAACATTATTATTATTATTCTGGAATTAGATGCTGTTCCCCTACCTTGATCAATCTATTTTTGTGAAAAAAATATTTATTGGGTTATTTTGAATGCACCGTTTATTTACGTGTTGCTAACCGTTTTAGAGAACCTCCGAGGCCATGACTAGGGCTTTTATCATGGGCGGTAGCAAAATAGTACCATTCAGCAAAAACCCCAAAACTTGCTTTATTATTATTATTATTATAGTTTGTTATTGACACTTTACCATAATTTGGCAAATCTCATTTATGGGTTAAAAGATTGATCATATTAAATCAATTTTTATATTGTGAGCCAGCTCCATTTGATTGAAAGATGATTTTGGTCAAGGTACATTTTATTTAAAAAAAATCCTTTATACGTGAGGACAGCAGCCGTATTGTGTTCCAAGAATCCAAGAATGACAGAAAAAAAAAACACTGTTGTTCGGACGATGTCGAAATCATCGCAACAAAATTTGGGGAATTAGCCGCTATGCAGCAGATCAAACTTTGTGATTTTCTTACATTTTTCAGTTTTATACTTTACAGAAATCCTTTTCCTACTTGTGATCGTCCTTCACTAGAGTACAACGTATCAACAAATTTTATTCATTTTAATTCATATTTTTAACTCAATAATGTATCGTGCACTTATTGTTCAGTGATTAATTGCATTTTGCATCGGAATCCAATTCTGCCCTTTACTGTGTGTCGTTATTGCTCTGTCCTGTGGGTTAGCACAGAAATTCACTTCATTCATTGTTTTTAACAGATAAACATTCGCGATTAAACTCCAGTTTCCTACAGTGTTATACAGTTATTTTTTGCCCAATTTGATAAAGATTATTTATGATGAAATATTATTTCAATAAATGACCAGGTGTGCTTCTAGCAGATGCGGCGAATGAAGCTAATGCAGGTAATCTCGAAAACACATAACTTTAAAATTCGATATCTCTGGAACAAAACATATTCATTTCTGTCGATAAGTGATTCTTATGTAAAATTGGCCGGGGAACACGATGGTGAGGTCAAATAAAAAAAATAAGTTGGGGTGTTTTGAGATACGGCCGTTTAAAGTTTTCAATTGCGCAATACAGGTAGAAAAAATAAATTAATCAACATTTTGATCACGGAAAAGGATTCTACGTCCAATTTCCTTCAAAATTGAGTCTAAGACCGATTTTCTGAGATTTGTGGTTTCTGAGCTATCGCCGTTTGAAACTAGGAGGTTTGGTCAAAAATCGCCAAAAAGTCGATTTTTTGGGGAGGTACAAAAATGGAGGGGGTGGTCCGATTTGGATGAAATTCGGGATTCTTGCATGTTTTGATAGTATCATCAGCTCTGCCAAATTTGAGCAGGATCGGAGAGGGTAATTTTCAAATGCTGTTCCGCTTCAGATGGAATGACCCATAGTTAACTTGAAGTTAGCTTGAAACTTCTAATAATTTATTCTAATTTTTTTTTATAATTTATCACTTTTTACCTCTTCTTAGAGAAAGTTTTCCAGGACCCTATCAAATTTTACTAACCTTGGGTTTCCAATAGGTTTTGATCCGGGTAACAACTTTGTAAAACATCGTTTAGCGCTAAGATGAATCCCGAAAAGATACAGAATATTTTTTGCGGCATGGTAAAATATTATAACAAGCTCTAAAAATTTACCTGTAACTTACCAGGATCAATTCCTAGCGCTTTGCGATGTTCTACAAAGTTGTTCCCCTGTTCAAAACCTATAAGAAATCTCTAGTTTTAGAAAATGTCATCGAGTAAAGGAAAACATTCTCGAAGAAATGTTCAAATTAATTTAAATTCATTGAAATTCCATTATAATTTCAGCTAAATGGTGGAAGTAATAAACCTTAACCAAATGCGCTCAAAATTTCAGGCTAGCTTCTGGGGCCATATTGCTTGAAAATTCCAACTGAGGCGTTTGAAATCACACACTTTTGTCTTTTTCATATATCCGTGAGCCACACTAATCATGCAACTTGTCGTTGGATAGATAATCAAAAGATCTTTCCAACGAGTTCAATAGATTGTAGATCTGACAACCCTATCAAAAGTTATAAGCACATAAGTGCCCTGAATTATGAAGATCTGACTACCCAATCTGATGGTATGAATAACACTGAATGGTCCGCCCTTTTGTATATATTTTGAATAGCATTACCCTCTAAATGTGAGGAAGGTGCTAACCACCTGAGGGTGGATTTAGTAACGTTTTTATTTTACATTGAAAATTTGTGTTTTTTGTAACATAGCTGGGTATTTTTTTAGTGTAAGAATATTCTACAAAGTTGTAGGGGAGACAATCACAAAAAAATGAAAATAATTAGACCCGTATTCTCTGTTTTGCCATTAGGGTGACCTACGTCGTATTAGGGATAATTTCGTCAAAAAAAAAACACATTTAATCTTAACGACGCATGGCGCGTAATCAACCGATTTTAGCTGTCTTGGACGCAAATGAAAGATGATTAGATAGCATTTAGAAAGGCTTTTTAGGAAAAATAGCTGAAATTTTTAATAATCTAGCCATGTATCTCAAAAGGAATCTATGACATTTCCCCGAAACCCACATTCCCGAAAAGACATTTCCCCGAACAAACAATTTCCCTGAAAAACTACATCCCCGAATGACGATATCCCCTAAAAATCATTTCCCGAATGGCGATATCCCCGAATGGCCATATAACCGAATGACCATTTCCCCGAATGCCAACGCACGCGCGGTTTTGGGAAGTAGCGATCAATTAAGTATTATGTCCACAATTGAACGATCGAAGAATTCAGTTAATTCCAGCTTCAATAAAATTTTGAAAATGGAATTATCGGGGAAGTAACCATTGGGGAATTTGTCAATTCGGGAAAACGACAGTTCGGCAAAATGGTCATTCGGCTAAATGACATTCGGGGGTATGGAATTTTCGGGGAAGTGGCCCTTTCGGGGAAATGATTTTTGGGGATGCGGAATTTTCGGGGAAATGATTTTTGGGGATATGGGATTAGGAAATGTGGGATTCGGAGATTTTGGATACAGCCCTCAAAAGGTCGCATAAAAACTTAAAATGCTGTTTTGAATGTCTCGGGACTAAAGGGACTAAAACTGCAAAATAAATCATAAATTTAAGTGCAAATATGCTCATTCTAGTCACTACCTTCTGTAAACCAAGTCCCCTTTGCTGGTGTCTCTTCCTGTGAAACCAAGCACATGTAGTGCAAATCCGGTGTGTACTCTGGCTGATAAGCTTTTTCCTGGCAAAACCGACTGATTACTTTCAAAAGTTTATAAACTCAACCGCATCTCAAATGGGATCACAAACCACACACACTGGACCCACCACACATGCATTGAGGTTCTTTTACTTCGAACTTGGAGTGTATTTTGTTGGTTTCACAAACACACTTACACACCCCAAGCATGCTTTAGGTTGGTGAAAATGAAAGGTTTAGGTCTACTTCCGGTGGTACTACAACTCACAGGATGCATTCGGTACAAGTTGTTGGATTTCTTCACACAACTCACAGGTCAGTCTCAGCGAGTCCTTTCCCTTTCAATTTCCCAAACCATTGTCCGGTTGTTGGATTTTCAATTGAAGAAATGCTCTCTGCCGAGAAACAACAGCAGCTCGTTTCAATCAGTGATGCGAGTCTATAGATGGGCCCCGGAAATGCTGCCAAGATGGCCACTGCAATTTGAGCATTTGAGCGGTACGTGTGTGTGTGTTTGCGATGGAATGGAGTTGTGGCAAACCAATTGTAAAAGCATTGCGGTTTTGCAACAGAAAATAGTTTTCAATGGTTATGGCCCTTCTGACTGACGCTGGTTGGTTGGCTGGATGTCGATTGTGTCGAATGCAGGTTGAACCTGCATTACTGACATTGGGTTGAAACAAAAGGGAAATCTCTGTTTGGGGGTTTTATTCTGAATGAGCTAGATGGAATCTGAAACCAAAATCAAGTTGACATGAACAGAGTTCATTTGAAAAAAGTACAACAGCATGTGAAACAAAAGAAGAAATGTCAGTAGTATTTAATTTTTTTTATTGAATTTGAAATTTATAAATTATAAACAGATATCTAAGATTAAGTTGAGCTGTTAATAACAGTTTCAAAAATTAATTATTTTGAGATGGTCCGATTTACAATGTTTAATTAAGAAACATTCGTATTTTTATATTATTAAAATCTAGACTAACATTTCGGAAGGGCCAAACATTCAATATTGCGCCCTTCTGAAATGTTAGTCTTGATTTGAAAATGGCGAAAATATTGTTTTCGAAAAGTTCGGAAAATTTCACGAATGTTTCATAATACAACATTGTAAATCGGACCATAAGTTGCTGAGATATCGACGTTAAAAATGGTGGGTAGTTTGAGACTTTAAAAAAAAATCAATTTTCCTGTTTTAATATATTTGCATGGAAATATCTCAGCAACTTAGGGTCGTATCAACAAAGTTCAAAAAAGCAAAATATAGAGAATTTTCTCAGCTTTTCAAAAAAGTATGGGCAAACATGTGCACTTATTTAAAAAAATGAAAAACCTTGACTATTTTCAAAAAAGTTAATTAAAAATGGCTATAACTTGAAAAACTAACTTAATCCACCTATGTGGTTGGTGCCTTCCTCACTATTTTCCAACAATGGGTGATATGTGATATGATGGGTTTGGACACAAATTTCGTCTGATTTCGTTAAGTTCCGGAATACAAAAAACACACATATCACTCAAGGGCTCATACGTTGCATAATAAGTGGTCAGAACTCGAGATAGGGTTGCCAGATCTTCAATGTTTTAGACTCGGCCTTTCAATTACCTTACCAACGATGGATCAGATGATGGATCCGGACATAGTTTACATACATTTAAGTGAGATCCAGCTACAAAAAAAAGGTGCATAAATATCACTTAAGTGGTCAGAACTCGAGACAGGGTTGCCAGATTATCAATGTTATAGACTCGTTGGAAAGGTCTTTTGATTACCTTACCAACGATGGGTCGGATGATGGATCCGGACATTGTTTACATACATTTAAGTGAGTTCCAGCTACAAAAAAGTACATAAATATCACTTAAGTGGTCAAAACTCGAGACAGGGTTGCCAGATCTTCAATGTTTTATACTCGCTGGAAAGGTCTTTTGATTACCTAACCAACGATGGGTTGGATGATGGATTCAGACATTGTTTACATACATTTAAGCGAGATCCAGCTACAAAAATAGTGCATGATTATCACTTAAGTGGTCAGAACTCGAGACAGGGTTGCCAGATCTTCAATGTTTTAGGCTCGTTGGAAAGGTCATTTGACTACCTAACCAACGATGGGTCGGATGATGGATCCGGACATTGTTTACATACATTTAAGTGAGATCCGGCTACAAAAAAAGTGCATAAATATCACTTAAGTGGTCAGAACTCGAGACAAGGTTGTCAGATCTTCAATGTTTTATACTTGTTGGAAAGATCTTTTGATTACCTTACCAACGATGGGTTGGATGATGGATCCGGACATTGTTTACATACATTTAAGCGAGATCCAGCTACAAAAATAGTGCATAAATATCACTTAAGTGGTCAGAACTCGAGACAGGGTTGCCAGATTATGAATGTTGTAGACTCGTTGGAAAGGTCTTTCGATTACCTAACCAATGATGGGTCGGATGGTGGATCTGGACATTGTTTACATACATTTAAGTGAGATCCGGCTACAAAAAATTACATAAATATCACTTAAGAAGTTATAACTCGAGACAGGGTTGCCAGATTATCAATGTTTTGGACTCGTTGGAAAGGTCTTTCAATTACCTAACTAACGATGTATAGCATGATGATGTTTGGTTCAGTTTACTGCCATTTATTCAACTTCTGAAAATATGCGAAAACACATTTTTATACATAACTTTTGAACTACTTATCGAAACTTCAAACAATTCAATAGCACCGTATGGGACCCTAAACCAAGTCGAATGCGACTGGTTTGGTCAAAATCGGTTCAGCCAGTGCTGAGAAAACTGCGTGACATTATTGGTCACATACACACACACATACACACACATATACACACACACATACACACACACATACACACAGACATTTGTTCAGTTTTCAATTCTGAGTCGATATGTATACATCAAGGTGGGTTTTCGAGCTTAAAATAAAAAGTTCAATTTTGGAGCAGGATTATAGCCTTACCTCAGTGAGGAAGGCAAAAGGTGCATTTTATCAAAATTTCACTAAAGAAATTTTTGATTGCAAATTTGGTTTTACATCGAAAAATGAAATTGAAAAATTTTTGCGACCAATATTTCGATTTTTTGAAAAAAAATCAGATTTGATTCAAAAATTCTTAAGTCGGTCAAAGATTTTTTGCACAACCTGGAAATTTCTGAAAAGTTGGCATTTTATGTCCCCTAAAACATATCAAAAAAACACAAAAAATAATGTTTTTTTTTTTGCAAATCAAGTTTAAGTGACATAAAATTAAAAAAAAAATCAACAGATTTTTTTAACGTGTATTATGTTTTTTGAGTGTAGTCCTTATCCATACCTACAACTTTGCCGAAAACACCAAATCGATCCAAAAAATCTGTCAAAAGATATAGATTTTTGAATTTTCATACACCATTTTTTATGGACAGCTGCCAAATGTGTTAGAAAATTATATGGGTAATTCTCCGCCAACTCACACAGCAGTTGCCCCGACCCCTCTTCGATTTGCGTGAAACTTTGTCCTAAGGGGTAAGTTTTGTCCCTGATCACGAATCCGAGACCCGTTTTTTGATATCTCGTGACAGAGGGGCGGTACGACCCCTTCCATTTTTGAACATGCGAAAAAAGAGATGTTTTTCAATAATTTGGAGCCTGAAATGGTGGTAAGTTAGAAATTTGGTGTCAAACGGACTTTTATGTAAAATTAGACGCCCGATTTGATGGCGTACTCAGTATTCCGAAAAAACGTATTTTTCATCGAAAGAAACACTAAAAAAGTTTTAAAAATTCTCCCATTTTCCGTTACTCTACTGTAAATTTTTTTGGAACATGTCATTTTATGGGAAATTTATTGTCTTTTTTGAATCTTCATTGACCCAAAAGGGTCATTTTTGCATTTGGAACAAAAATTTTCATTTTAAAATTTCGTGTTTTTTCTAACTTTGCAGGGTTATTTTTTAGAATGTAACAATGTGTTACAAAGTTGTAGAGCAGACAATTACAAAAAATTTGATATATAGACATAAGGGGTTTGCTTATAAACATCACGAGTTATTGCGATTTTACGAAAAAAAAGTTTTAAAAAAGTTACTTTTTGCGTTTCTCTTTGTTTCGTCGTCCGTGCCTGTCGCGGGTGACCATGAACGGCCATGATCGATGACGACCAACTTTTTCAAAACTTTTTTTCGTAAAATCGCGATAACTCGTGATGTTTATAAGCGTCGGGGTTTGATTTTTTGTGATTTTTTTTGTAATAAATGCACATTAGTTTTTTTAAGATTGGTGCGCTGGAAGTGGGGACGCGAAGTCGTGATTATTCAGGTTAATTTTTTATGTGCTTTTGTGTCGCTGTTCGTATGGGGTGAGTGATTGTTCTAATTGAATAATAGCATCATTGGTGCGCTGGAAGTGGGGACGTGAAGTCGTGATTATTCAGGTTAATTTTTTGTGTGTGCTTTTGTATCGTTATTCGTATGGGGTGAGTGCATAATTTGTAAAGGTGGTGTAAAAAATATTCGGAGTGAAAAGTGATTTTTTTGTGTTTTTTTTGGTCATAAATTGTGTATGTCTTAATTTATTGTTTTGTGATTTTCAAAGCCCTTCCTTTATCATCTTTGATCGGAAGGCACGGCGTCGGGTGGATTGTGTTTAAATTTTTCGAGGTTTTATTTATTTGTGGTGAAAAAGCCAATTCTATATAATGAACGAAAGACGCACTGACAATTTGAATTGTTGAGTTAATAGTGGAGCAAAATAACTGTGTGTGAGTGATTGTGTGTGCCAACCAGAAAGACCTTCCCATAGCACCGTTGCTCGGAAGGCTCGCCGACGGGTCTGTTATGAAAGTCCTCCCCATAGCGCCGTAGCTCGGGAGGCATCGAAAAGCCAATACCTTATCCTACAAACCCAAAAAAAAAAAAATCACGTGATGCTTGAAGACTATGCTGTAGATTCAACCGTCTTAAGCGGTATCAACAAGTATATAGCGAAAAACTATGTGCAGACTCATCAACTGCAACTTCAACTATCGGACTAACATTCCTCCCTTTCGTTGAACTGCAGGCTTCTTGGGAGGGCGCCGGTATTGACTAATAAAGTGGGATCCTCAGAGGTTAAACAGTGAACGGAAGGTTGGCTCCCACTGATCATTTTTGATTCATTGTTTAACTTCAGCTGATCTGTCAATAACGGAGTAGCAGCTCATTGGCAGTCAACCATGCTCATGCTCATGCTCATGCTCATAAATGCACATTAGTTTTTTTAAGGTTTTGAACTCCCTTTTCAAAATTTCAATAGGCAAAAATAACATAATTTGCAGTGAAATCAAATTTTTTGTTCAAACTGTAAACAAAAAAAGTAGTATTTTTTAACTTTCACGGAAATTATCCACCCACATAATCAAATATCGCTAAAATTAAACAGGAATCAGAAAAAATCTGAAATGTTTTTAAAAGTTGATTTCAAAGATCAAAAATACCCTTCATTTTATTTTGAATAAAACAAAGCTTTTCACTGCTCTTAATTTCTTCAATTAAGAGCAGTAAAAATTTTATTACAGCGAATAAAAATAGTTAGTTGAAATATTAATTCAAAATCTAAACAAAATTTCAAATGGTTCATCAAGCTTTTCAATTGAAAACAAATAAAATTTACTTAAATAATCTGTATTGATGAAATATTTAATATCTTGTTATTGAAAAAAACAAATGATTTGATATCTTTTACGAACTTTACGTGGCCCACGATCAACAAAAATCCATAGTTCATAAGATTAATTTTATTCCTATTTGAGTTTGATAAATCATTTTGAGAAAAAATCGTTACAGCTTCACACAAACATAAAATTTCACGGGATTTCACGGATAGAGCCATTTTTTTTAAATCGTGAAATTTCCCTTACCCTAGAAATAATGTTTAAATTTAAATATATTTTAATTAGGACTTTTTCTCATTTTCTTACTTTTTTTCTCATTTGTCTATTCATTTTTTATTGATGTTTCGATAATGAAGATAAAATCATATGGGAAGCAAAATATTAATCTTTACAGTTTATGTACCAATGTTATCAAATACTTTGGTTTGAATCAAATTGAGGTTTTCAACGATATTGCTTAATTTAGTTCATATACTCAAACTCATATGAATCGCCCACTTGTTGTGACTCTCAGCTTGGCCACGTGTCAATAAACTCGATTCGCGCCGCCGGCCAGTTATAATTAACTTGTCAACATCAGCAGCAGCGGCAGTCCCAGCTTCCGAGAGCTGTGGTGTATAAATCCTTGTACCACCCCTCCCCTCCTTACATGGCCTTTGTACTATTTACATGTCCGATATGCTTTGAAGTGTTTACCTGTCTAGCCAGCAGAGTCCACAACACGAACACTGTCCATGTTTTCCTCTGGAACCAGCAAAGATCAACACGACTCGGAAACCGGTTCCGGAGGCTGAGCGTGTGTGTGTGCGCGCGTTTGTTGTAATAAACAACACGTTACAGAGGATGACCCTTTATCTCATCCCACCCCCCCTGTTGAGGATCGGCATTTCTGTTATCCTTGGACACTTGAACGATGGTGATTATCGCACATTGATAAGTGCTACTCGACAGATTGTTTAGACTCTTTCCAAATGAGCAAGCACTTGGCGCCCTGAAGGGTCATCGCTTCCGGTGATGGAGGAGCTCTTGTGACAGCGTTAAGTGCCTCGAGATGATGGCGATGTCAATAAGGGGTGTCAATCAGATTGCGAGAGTGCAAATGAGGAGTCACATTGTTGATAGATTTACATGTTTCAGTAGTTGTCTTCGGCAGGTGATTGTCTGTCAAGAGATACCTTCATTTCAAATCTAACTTTGCCAACTTACATGAAATCGGAAAAAAAGTTGCTGAAATTTGCTTCAAAGTTTAATCTAATGCACCATTCTACAAAATAAATTATTCCAGAATAATTTTTGAAATATTCATCACCCAAAGAACACTCGCAATAACTGTCACGGATGTTTAACATTTCATGCAATAACACTCAATATCCAAGTAAACATTTTACGTTTATGAATAACGAAATCTCCCCAACGACTTTTTTCCGCCAAATTCCGGAAACGGTCATGGTCGGGTTTCAATATTGCAAACACATACGCGCGGCTTAGGTTGCATATTCCGGACCGCCGTTGTTTCGACTGCTAATTTGCGTTATTACTTATGCATGAGACATATTCTGACAAATAAAAGTTTCAAATAAAAATACATTTTGGGGGGAGAAAAAAGGGCATCCACCTACCCTCATACATGCATTGGCTTTTGGAGTCGCAAACAGCCACAAATAAAAAAAGAAGCCCAAGAAATAAACCCATAAAGGAGCAACTCACTGCCATCGCGGGCCGTGTAATATCAAAGGGCGGAACCGCCGATTCCGTGCACACGCCAAACTGACATAATATTTTTACGCAGAAATTTTTGCAATCCCTCGCCTCGGCATTGACAATCACCATCACCGGGGGATGGTTGGAGGTTGAAATCGGTCGTTTGGGCGGGGGCAAAGGATGTAAAAGGACGACACGGGAATATTGAATCGCGCTGAGGACTCACGTGCTGGTGCAGCAGCAGCAGCAGTGACTTTACAGGGAAAGTATGGAAAATATCTAGGATTTGTCGAGGGAAGGAGTGCGTTTGACTAGGGCCGTAAATCGGACGTAGAGCACAGGAAAACAAGTTCAGGGGTTCTAAGCCTGTGGAATTCGAAGTAACATTTCTATTTTTCACCACCCGATCATACACCTTGAACATGCTTGAGCAATTGCAAAATATTATTTTAAATATTTGAAGATTCAAATGGGAGTTTTGTGAGCTTAAATTATCTAAAAACGAGTTATTTTGAAAAGTGGTCAAAAACAATCTTGTGGGAAATTGAACGAGCTTTCCGATAAACATATTTTTGAAACTGCAAAAATCAAGTCTGTCATATAGAAATTGTCAAAATGCTCCAATTTTTTTTAATTTTTTATTTTTAATTTTTGTATTTTTTAATCCGACTGAAACTTTTTGGTGCATTCGGTATGCCCAAAGAAGCCATTTTGCATCATTAGTTTGTCCATATAATTTTCCTTACAAATTTGGCAGCTGTCCATACAAAAACGATGCATGAAAATTCAAAAATCTGTATCTTTGGAAGGATTTTTTTTGATCGATTAGGTGTCTTCGGCAAAGTTGCAGGTATGGATACGGACTAGACTGAAAAAAATGATACACGGTAAAAAAATGGTGATTTTTTATTTAACTTTTTGTCACTAAAACTTGATTTGCAAAAAAAACACTGTTTTTATATGTTTTAGAGGACATCAAATGCCAACTTTTCAGAAATTTCCAGGTTGTGCAAAAAAACTTTGACCGAGTTATGATTTTTTAAATCAATACTGACTTTTTCAAAAAATCGAAATATTGGTCGTAAAAATTTTTCAACTTAGTTTTTCGATGTAAAATCAAATTTGCAATCAAAAAGTAATCTTGTGAATTTTTGATAAGAGGCACCGTTTTCAAGTGAAGGCCATCTTTAGGTAACATTTTCCAAAATAGTCGCAGTTTTTCATTTTTTTTAAACAAGTGCACATGTTTGCTCACTTCTGAATTTTTTTTTTGAAAAGCTGAGAAAATTCACTATATTTTGCTATTTTAAACTTTGTTGATACGACCTTTAGTTGGTGAGATATCACTATGCAAAGCTTTAAAAACACGAAAATTGATGTTATTCAAGTCTCACCCAAACAACCCACCATTTTCTAACGTTGAAATCGCAGCAACTTATGGTCCGATTTACTCTGTTAAAATATGAAACATTCGTGAAATTTTCCGATCTTTTCGAAAACAATATTTTTGAAATTTTTAAATCAAGACTATCATTTCAAAAGGGCCAAGTATTCAATCTTACGCCCTTTTAAAATATAAGTCTTGATTTTAGAAATTTTGAAAATATTTTTTCGGAATGATCGGAAAATTTCACGAACGTTTCGTAATTTAACATTGAAAATTGGACCATTAGTTGCTGAGATATCGACATTAGAAAATGGTGGGTTGTTTGAGTGAGACTTGAATAACATCAACTTTCCTGTTTTTAAATTTTTCAAATTCAATTAAGGGTCGTATCACAAAGTTAATTAACGTGAAGACTTCCATCATTATCATGATTTTTCGTTCAAAGATATAATTTTTGCGTCGCTTTCAATATTTTGACAAAATTCCTTCAACAAGTTGTTTAGAATAGTGCCCTACACATGCTGATTCCTTTTGGTATCGATTATCCCATTCCTTGTAAAGTTATGGAAATCGTTATCAATCAATGATTGCCAACTAGGACGTCAATGACTGTGCCACAAAATTATATAAATTTTGAAGCACATTTGATTTAGATCAAAAATTCTTTCAGTGGCTTCAAGAAGGCAACAACCGGCACATGCTGATTCATTTTGGTGCTGAAATTCGTTAAATTGAATTTAATACAGAATATTTTACAGTGATGATTGATTTTCTTCGAAAATGATCAACGGCTTCACCTTAAAGCAAATTATAGAAAATTTTCAGCTTTTCGGTTTTAAAATCGCAGTATGATTCAAAAATTCATAACTCGGTCAAGTTTTAGTGACAAAAACTGAAATTAAAAATCACCAAAACATTTTTTTACCTTCTATAATTTTTTTTCAGTGTAGTCCTTATCCATATCTACAACATTGCCGAAGACACCATCGTATAAAATATTTCTTCAAGAGTTACAAATTTTTGAATTTTCATTTATAATTTTTGTATGGACAGCTGCCAAATTTGTTTGGAAAATTATGGCTTTTTGGGCATACCAGAGTTAGCAACGTTTTGTTTTTCTATATTTGAAGAAATAAACTTGAGGTTTTTTTTGAATTTTTTCTCTTGCTTTGGTTTGGGAACCCCTGACTGCACAGATAAATGTATTCATGACAGTATTCGAGTTGTTTTTTTCTGTCTCAAAAGGGATTTATTAAAAAATATAGGTACGCGCAACGGATCATTGGAGGCACGTGGCGCAGAATTCGCTGAATAGAGAGACAGCATAATAGAAGAGGATAGGATAACTTGAAAAGTGCATATTGTAAAAGGAACTACTCGAAGATTCAACAACTTAATAAGTATGACTGAAAAGAAAACAATCGCAAATATTTATAATTTGTATGTTTAAACATGTCGACTTGAGCCAATCAACTTTATATCAATAAAAAATGTGTTGCTAATACTATGAGTAAAACGCAATCATCGATGAGGGTTCTTGAATTCAAAGTGGAGTAATTTATATAAAATAAGTAGAAATAATTTCATCTTTGTTAAAAAAATAATAAAATCCTGCAGATTATTAAACAGCAATTTACCACCGTCATCAAGGGTGACATTGGGTCTGGGGGTGAAATTGGGTCATACAAATTTCAGCATTATTGCATGACCCAATCTCATCCCCCAGACCCAATGTCACCACTGATGACGGTACCACAGAAAATGATTGATTGCATCGCCATTGAATCCGACCAACCGCAATCTGGTGTTTGGAAAACTGCTCGGAAACCGTACTATAATATCGATAGTAAACTTTAAAATTGTCAAATTCATAAAAATGGCAGAAAAAAACCTTTTTCTTCTTTGATTTTTTAGTAAGTTCTAAAAAATATATTCTTAAAAAGCTTTAATTTCAAAAATTATCCTTTTCAAAAGTAACCGCAAGATTTGTGTCCTTTATCTGTTGCACTGGAACTCCCCACACTCCCCCGTCGGCACAAATAATCCATCTTGTTTATTGAATGTTTCCCAGCGAATCGATTATATTGGATCCCTCTCCCTAATTGCTATAAATCTTTGCGTTGAAATCACAGTCACGTTCCGACGTTGATCCCTACGACGCTGCGGGACGGCTTGGGGCGCGATTTCACTGGAATCCATCGATGGACGACAACGCGGTGGACGTCTTGCGGCGTCGGGGGACCTGTTGCCACTGCAAACTCTCTGTGGCATTAAAGTTAGTTCCCATAAGGTTGGCATTCTAATGTATTTTGATGTTACATTTGAACATTTTTTGAATATAGGATTTTTCCACATATTAACGAATTTGCATTTTTTTTACAAATTGATGTTTTGAAAACAAAATTTCGTCATTTATGAATGACTCTGAAAATAGCTACAAAAAATGTGTTGTGTTTGGACCACGGAAATAAAGGAATCCAAACAACCACTCGATAAGTATTTTGTACGTCATGGAACGTGTGAGAAGTGTTCCGAGAAATTGAACCACGCCGTGTAATCCTTCTGACAGTCTGTGGGAATCAAGCCCAAGTGGACTGAAACCAATGCCCCCAAGCCGAAGCGGGAAAGCCCTGGCAAGTGGAAAACAGTTGATTGAGTGGTACCGTTCAAAATTACAAACACAGCAAAAAATTGTGGAATTTTCAGTTTATTAATTTTTGACATCAAACTTGATTTTTTTTAAATACTTCGACATGTTTTATACATATACTTATCGTCGCTGTCGTATTAACTTTCCGCACGTGAATTTTGAGCCAGATTGAGTTAGGAAAGCGATCATGTGTAGCTCTCAATGCTTCACCTTTTTACTTTCACAGATCCCCAAAATTAGAAACCTTAATTTCAAACCTTAGATATTCAATAAAAACCGAAAAAAACATCGTGCATTTTTGTCACTTTTAAAATGAAAAAAGTTTTAATCGTTTCGTGCTATCTTGACACACCCTAAAAAATTATGTAAATGCGACAAAGGGCAAAGGGGTTTCAGGCCAGAACGCGTTTGACACATGTGCATTAGGGTGGGTACGTTTTTCAAAAAGTTCTCGGATCAAGTTTTAGTATGGTTCCCCTTGTAGGGCATGCCCATACGGACTTTCATGCCAAATATCAGCTCATTTGGTTGTAAACTGGCTGCGCGCATCAGGGTTAAAGTTTACATGGGAATTCCTATGGGAAATTGGAACTTTTTGTTCAAACGCTCCTACAGGTCTGAGAAAATCACGCGCCAACTTCTGGTATGGTCAGGCCTATGGGGAATGGTCTGGAGAACAATTTCCCGAAGAGAGCATATGGATTCGTTGTCCCTAGACCTGGCGCATCGGCAAACAATCCGATGTCTCCGGAATCAACGGTTTTCCCTGAAAAAGCATCAAATTTTCCTTAGCATGCTATGAAAGCTTGATGCACACCGCGACGCCATACGTCAGGCAGCTACCACGTGGATGAAAAATTTGCAAAAAATACAAATTTGCTATGCAAAGATTCAGAATTCGACTGAATAATATCAGGATTGCTCGCAATGATCATTTTCTAGTTAAAAGAAAGTTTGCAATTGAATATTCCAGCCGTTTTTCACCCACGTGGTAGCTACCTGACTATGGCGTCGCGGTGTGCATCAAGCTTTCATAGCATGCTAAGGAAAATTTGATGCTTTTTCAGGAAAAAACCGTTGATTCCGGAGACATCGGATTGTTTGCCGATGCGCCAGGTCTAGGGACAACGAATCCATATGCTCTCTTCGGGAAATTGTTCTCCAGACCATTCCCCATAGGCCTGACCATACCAGAAGTTGGCGCGTTATTTTCCCAGACCTGTAGGAGCGCTTGAACAAAAAGTCCAATTTTCCCATAGTAATTCCCATGTAAACTTTAACCCTGATGCGCGCAGCCAGTTTACAACCAAATGAGCTGATATTTGGCATGAAAGTCCCTATGGGCATGCCCTACAAGGGGAACCATACTAAAACTTGATCCGAGAACTTTTTGAAAAACGTACCCACCCTAATGTGCATGCACGACTACCGTAAACATTTTTGATTATATCTCGTGACTCCAGCAACCAACTTCAACCAAACTTCGTGACATTACAGCATTGCATGCTCTTGTCTTTGTTTATTCAAGGTCAAACATTAAAACGCGTTTTTCTCGAAACTACTTTTTTAGAGCAAAATAATGATAAAAAAATCGGTATGTCTGATATTTGGCAACTTGAAAGAAGGGCTCTTTCCCGACATTTTTCGGGGAATACCAAAATATTTCGTCTTTTTGTTTGGAGATTATTTTTCGATTTCATGAGATTATTTGTTCAAAAAAAAAAAAAAAAAAATCACTGAAAATTAGTGCATTCATGTTGATATCACTCAAATTTCTTATGAATATGCCTTGGGGACTCTATCCAACTATCATAGACCAATATTTGACCGCCAATAAAAAAATCGAAACAATTTTCTGTGATTTTTTTTTGAACAAATATCCCATAAAATCGAAAAATATTCTTCAAAAAATAAGTTGCTCTAGACCCCGCGATGTAATATTTCGGTAAACCCCGCAAAATGTCGGGAAAGAGCCCTTCTCTCATGGTGCCAAATATCAGACATACCATTTTGTTTTATCTTTGAGGTCTCGAAAAAATATACCGTGAAGTTAGCGCGACAGCATCGTTATGACTGTTGTTTCTCGAGACTTTCATTTTGTTAATGGGAAACGACATCACTTAAACAAACTCAAACAAAAAGTTGTTTCATAAAATCAGGGTGCCAAACCTATCACTTGTGCAATCAATAATTGACTTTTCTTACCAAAACAGAAATGTCCATTTCTTCTAATTCTTCTAAATTGTTTATTTGCCCCTTTTCAAATTTTAAGCTTGATTATTAAATTTAAAAAAAATATTTGAAAAGATTATAAAAAAAAACTTTGAATCATTTAAAAATAATTGTAATTTAATGCATAAAATCATTTTCTATCATACCGTATTTTTTTGTTTCAAAGTTTTTGCCTGAATGGGCTCAAAAAACGATACACCTCTCGAAATTTCTTAATAACAAAAACAATTTAAATAACATCGAAAATCTTTCAACGTAGATTTGTTCTTAGATAGTTTACTAACATTTTCTCAAAATATGGTGGATTTTGATGAACACTACCTCAAATGCCAATAGTTTGAAAATTGACCCAATCTCACCCCTTAGAGGGGGTGACATTGGGTCAAATGAAACTAAAATGATGCTCAAATACAACGATATGGTAAAAACATTTCATCCAACAGCGTTTCTTGTTCGAGGGAATCGTATTGACACGCTACAATGTTTGAAGTGTAGATTTTCAAACATTTGGGTAGTTTTCGAGCAATTCTAACAAAAATATTAGAAAAATGATTTTTCGAGAGGTCATTTTTGGTCAAAAACGTACCCCAAATTTAGACATCTGCCAAAATAACAGGATTTGTTCTAGGAACGAGATTTTTTCAGCGAAGTCATCTTAAGATGTCCCCTACACAACCCCTTTAACAGAATTCAGTTTCATTGAGAATAACCTGAAAAATGGTAAAATCCGTAAAAAATCACTTTGACCCAATCTCACCCCCCAGACCCAATGTGACCCCCACTGACGGTAGCTAATTTTTGTTGTTAGTGTTGTCATATCATACCAACAAGATTTGTGAAGACATCATTTTGTGGAGATTTATAAATATGCCTTTTTTGGTCATAGGAAGCTAACAAATAAAAAAGAATGTCATGAAATCGGACGACGCCAGACTTCATATTTAGTAAAAGATTGCTTACATTTTACCGGGACCGTGGTTGCCTCTCACCCAGCCGGCTTAGGTTCGATCCCAGACGGTCCCGGTGCCATTTTTCGAGACGAGATCTGACCACGTCTTCCGGCGGATGGGGAAGTAAATGTTGGACCCGGTCTAACCTAGAAGGTTAGGTCGTTAGCTCAGTCGAGGTGTAGGAGTCGTCTCCCTGGGTCCTGCCTCGGTGGAGTCGCTGGTAGGCAGTTGGATTCACAGGTTTTGTGTGGTGAGTCACCCAAAATATCTTTTATGCAAATGGACCGACGTTTTACTTCCCCATCCGATAGAAGGCCAGGAGGATAAGGCGGGAATCGAACCCGCGCCCCATAGCAACATAGGTATCAGCAGCCTAACCACTAATTTGTAAAAAAATGTGTTGTTAAAATTTTAAGCGAAACTTTTTTTAAACACCATTAAAAAAATCTTTTGAACCGGCTCCGTGGCTTAATGGTTACGGCTTCTGCCTTACAAGCAGAAGGTTCAGGTATCAAATCCCGGTCGGTTCCTTTGAAATTTGGAATCATGAATTTGAACTTTGAATGTGAACAAAAACGAAAATGAATCGGGCGGGATTTGAACTTACGCCTTTGGATTGGTGGTCTGGGACGCTGAAATGATCCGTAGTGTTGAAACATGTTATCTTCTCATATTAAATACGCGCTGATCCCTGATTTGCCTGACGGGATTGGAAGTCTAAATATTGATCGAGTTTCCTTCAGATGCTTGCTTCTATGTTTAGGCGGGGCCGAACAATGCCCAGCGACCTCGGAATTGGACTGCAAGGAGCTCTGTCATTCTGAAACGGGTCGTTGGAAGCAGCGCGAGGGCTATCACCACCTAATACCCGGGACTGAGATTAGCATTCGGCATATACAAAAGTCTGATACAAACTATACTTTCCCATAATATCGCTACCGGTTAGCGGGTATTGGATTGGACCACACACACACACCATTAAAAAAAAATCTTTTTAAAAAACATGCAAGGACATTTTGGGGCCTACCCCAGTACATGTTCAGAAAATCATAAACTGACATAGTAACTTAACCCATAAAGGTGTGCGTCCTGAGTCTGGCTTCAAAAAGTACGTAAACAAATCACTTAAGTGGCCACAGCATGAGATCAAATAGATCAAATAGATCAATGAGAAGGTTTATTTATTATCCGTTTGATATTTGGCTTTACAAATATTTAAAAACGTTACATTTTAGTTTGATTGGATTGGATTAAAATCTAGCAAAACATTGTAATAGGGCCGAAGCCGAAGTGTAAACAAAGAGTTTATCCTGCTCGATCTTAATGTAAACATCAACTGTCGTGAGCAGGATAGTTTACACTTGGGCTTCGTCCTTATTACAATGTTTTGCTAGATTTTAATCCAATCCAATCACACTAAAATGCCCACACAATGTTTTGCTTGAATTATTTTTCATAATTAACGAGTCAAAACATGCATATTTTTTGTACTGTGAAAACTAAGGACCAACACTGTTTGAGCATAACCAGAACCTCTCCGGCTCAGTTAATGGGCTCATTATAAGCTGCTAATTTGTTGCCACCGACGACGGTCGAAGTTTTTTTCCGACGAAAAAAAAAAGTGAAGCCCAACTTGGGCTAGATTATTGGCGATAGCCTAGATGTTTCGGTTAGCCCAGCCCTGGAAGTGTGTTTTCCAAGACAAACAACCATTAAGGTGTAAACATCAGCGGTCCGAGTCCCGGGATTTTCTTCGCGTTGCGATGTTCTTTGTGTAGTCTTAATTAGTTGTAAGTGTTGCCAGCGAAAAAGCAAACAGTGCTGAGCTCTTAATTTTACTTCAAACACAGTATTTTTATCAGAGAGCCCTCAACCAAATGGAAACTCCATTATCGTGAGATAATCTCCAAAATGAAATCAGTTTAGCATAATCTCAGGCGTGCATAATGTTTTTTTCCTTCCCCAGCATCAACCACTAAGAGCAAGATTTCAAAAGTGATTTAAAGTGTTTGCGTGTGTGTGTGTGTGTTTGGAAAAATAAGAAGTGTCCATTCCGCCCACACATTTTCTCAAGGATGTTTTCCTTTCAGGTCCTTCACAGAAAACATCAAGGCGAGGACAGAGCAGCAGCAGCAACAGCAGCTTTTGTGTGATGTATGATGTCCTTCTTGTGAATGTTTGCTCTTCACTTTATTTTTATGTTTCCACATTCATGTGTGAGCTTTCCGACACATTTTCGGTGTCTTCTATTTTTGTGCATCAAAGCACTCTCGGGCACACGATTGTTTGTTGTTGGTTTTTATTTTCTACTCGAAGAGCGGGATGCACTTCAAGTTGTTTATGAAAACATGAGCTAAGCAATATACTAAATAACGTTTGTATTCCAAAACCTGCAGTCTATTTTTGTCAAATACTGCAACAAATATAAACGGATTTCATTTGATCTGAGTAGTGGCACACTTCATTAATGTAGTTCCATTTCACTTCAGAATCAAGCTCGGTAGAGTTCACACAGAGCACACTCTTTCTCGATACAGTTGTTTCTTTTCCTACCCCCAAAAAGCCACAATGAATGGCAACCGAGGAAGTAAATTTAATAAAACGAAACCCATAAAAGTGCAGGCAGATCTTCGAAGAAAAGGGGGTCCCGGGCTCGCACATGTGGTCATCCCGGGGGACCGTAAAAAAACTTCGAAATGAAAGCAATAATAAAATCAAGCATGTGTAAAAGTGATGATGCATTGCCGAGGGTGGGGTCCACGGGATCAGGCCATTTCACCGGCGGTGGCGGCAGCGGTTCAGCCATAAACCATCCATCGTGTTGTATCCCTGGGTGGGACATCCCGACCCCCCTCCTCAAAGCTTCTCGGAAAAGAAGATATACCTTATTTAAGACGGCGGAGAGGACGCAGAGGCAGGTTCTCACGGGTCGGGCGAAAGGACCATCAGGAAGCAGGAACGGAAGATCGAAATTTTATACATCTCATAAATTCTACATGACACATGTCAAACGAGGCGATAAATAATTTTCAATAAGCTCCACTATGGGCCACTGCCACAGCCGAGGTGGTAGGTAGATGATGGCTGCCGCAGGGTGACTGGCTTGTTTGCTGAAAATTTTAATGATAAAAATCCATTATTCTTTTAAAAATCAATTATTTTCAAACATTGCAAACTTTCGTGAACGACATTGATTCGTTGAAACGTTAACTGAAACTAGCTGGATCTCGGCCATAACTCAAACAATCGGGATGGTTATTTTTAAGGAAGTCTAGATGAGCCTAAAACTATACAGAACTCAGTACGATCAAATTTGTAAAATCAAATTTGAATTAGAAAAGTAGGAATTTAATTTTTTTCAATATCTTTTTTTCTGAAGCATTTTTTGAAATTTTAAAATACTAACAACAAAAACATACTCAATTTGTTTTTGATTTTGTTGATCGAACTCTACAAATTTAAATCATTTTTCAACTAGCGATATATCAGAAAATCGCTCCAACTATCAATGTTAAAAAATAAACATTTCTGATATGTTCTGTTCGCGGTAAAAAAATGTTTAAAAATTTATCATTAGGCCCAAACGTCTAAAACAAGTGTTTTTGGTCCTTTCAAAGAGTTGCACTGGAAATTACAGATATTTTTTTAAGCAGAATATTTGAACCATAGTATCAGTTTTAACTATTTGAAATCGAACTAAAAACATACATAAAAAAGCTTTTATTTGTATGGAAATTCCCCACGATGAGGGGGTTGAGATTGGATGGTCACTAAGTTTATTGGCTTCAAAAATCAAAGGTTACAACCATATTATTTCAAAAAACTTCAAACTTTCAATAGAAATAGACTGGAATCAACTGAAATTGCCTTTCCCTGCGTTGATTATCGATTAAATCATGATAGGATCAGTAAAAAAAATATTATGAATATTTTGTTCATCAAAACTTGTTGTCCCCTTATTTTTTTTTTTAATTCTGAAAAAAACAGTGCATAATGCCAATTTGCCAATTCGTCAAATAATTGATTTTAATAATTTTACAAATCATGAAATTTCAGACTACAGACGAAAAATGTTAAAAAATCAAATTCTGCTATCTGGTAAATACTGGTTAAACTGAATTGATAAATAAAGCATTTTTTGCAATTCCGTCGTGAAACTACTTACTTTTCCTGTCATTCTTGAACGACGAAATAGCCTACTTTTTTGTACCAAAAATAACAGAATCGAAAAGCAACACTTTTCAGAATAAATGCTGAAAAGTTCTACTTTTCAGCACTCAAATTTTTTTGATTTAAACGATTTATTGACAAAAAAATGAAAATTTGACATAAAATTTCACTCAGTGTTTGTTTTTTTGAATTGCAAAAAATGTTGTATGGAACTCGTTGCAAAAATTGATTTTTTCAGCACTCTTCGTATTTATCCAACTCGGAGAACCTCGTTGGATAAATGTACGACTCGTGCTAAAAAAAATCGTCTTTTTGCAACTTGTTGCATAAACTACTATTGTGATACCGTAAACTGGGATTTGGTACTGGTGGGCCAAATTGGTACCCCGGGGTGACATTGATGGAAATTTGATTTGGCCACTAATTTTGATACAACTAATATAATAGTCACATTTTTACACATATGTTCGATAGTAAGGTAGCCCTTAGTGCTAATATACTCAAAATTCTCAAAAATGTTTAGCTACGAATTTGACGGGCATTTGAAAAACCTATCAAAGTCACCCCGGGCTATCAATGTCACCTCAGTTTACGGTAACTAATGGTCCGATTTACAATGATAAAATATTAAAAATTTGTGAAATTTTCCGATTTTTCGAAAAAAATATTTCAAAAATTTCAAATTAAGACTTACATTTTAAACGGGCCAAACATTCAATATTACGCCCTTTGACATGTTAGTCTTGTTTTAAATTTTTGTAATATTTTTTTCGAAAAAATCGGAAAATTTCACAAATGTTTAATATTTTATCATTGTAAATCGGACCATTAGTTGCTGAGATATCGACATTAGAAAATGGTGGGCTATTTGCGTGAGACTTAGAAAACATCAATTTTCCTCAACCTTTGCATGGCAATATCTCAGCAACAAAGGGTCGTATCATCAAAGTTCAATAAAGCATGATAGAGAGAATTTTCTCAGCTTTTCAAAAATATTTTTTCAAAGGTTGGCAAACATGGGCACTTATTTTAAAAAATAAAAAAAATGCGACCATTTTCAAAAAAGTTTTTCGACCAATATTTCATTTTTTTTTAATCTGTATTGATTCAAAAAATTATAACTCGGTCAAAGATTTTTGCCCAATCTGGAAATTTCTGAAAAGTTGGCATTTGATGTCCTCTAAAACATATAAAAATAAAAATAGTGTTTTTTTTGCAGTTAAAGTTGTAGTGACAAAAAGTGAAATAAAAAATCACCGTGTATGACTTTTTTCAGTGTAGTCCATATCTATACCTACAACTTTGCCGAAAACACCAAATCGATCAAAAAATTCTTCCAAAAGATGCAGATTTTTGATTTTTTGAATATATTTTTTGTAAAACTATATGAACGAACTAATGATGCAAAATAGCATCTTTGGCCATACCAAAGGCACCAAAAAAGTTTCAGCCGGATTAAAAAAAAAAAAAAAGTAGAATGACTGAAATCTCAGAGAATTGCTCTCATACACAAATCTTCTTTAAATTGTTAAGAACTCGCCAGGGTAAACACGGATCGTGTTGTAGTCTTCCACAAAGTTGTTTGTCATAAAATTTTACATTAGAATCTCACACTAGACGTTGATCTGCCGTATTCATCGCCACGTTTTGAAGATTTTTTTTAATGTTTGCTTTTCCCCATACATTTTTTCGAATTTTCCCATACAAACTTCAACGATAAAAAGCGACCCTTTAACCTTAACCGATTTTGCTCAAAGTTGGCGCAGTAACTTATATTTATTTATAAATATAAGGCCGTTGCAAATATTTTTCAAAGTTTATGTCGCACCTCCCCCCCTCTTCAAAATTTGTCCGAAAAAATCAGGGGTTAAAAAAATATTTTTTCAAAAAACATTAAAATTTTTAATAAAAATTGAAGTTAAATCAACTGAAAACATTCAAAATTGCATTTTTCTGCATTGAAAATCACTTTGGTCAGAGGCGAGGGACATAAACTTCTATTTTTTTGTAACGGCCTTATTTGCAATCAAAAATTACTGTAAAAATATTTGAAACAGTTTCAACGTAAAGCCACTTGAAAAATCTTTGTTATTTAAATTAAAATATTTTTAAAACTGCAAACAAATTAACGGTGCACATCAACCAGAGCTTTAGCACCAAGATTTTAGTATCTCCAAAACTACGGAATCTAATGATATATTTTTTTTTATTCATCTTGTAATGTATACTGTCTATACAACAATTTACAACAATATTTGCCGATTTTTACAATTAAATTGTTGCAGGATTGGGTCCGTAAGATTGACAATTTTGGAATAAGAAGACAACAACTTATTTGGTTGCTGTGCACTAGCGTGGTTCACGGATATATGAAAAAGACAAAAGTGTTCAATTTCGTTTGCATCAACCGGAATTTTGAAGTACTATGACCCAATAAGCTAGCCTGAAAATTTTAGCTTATTTGGTTATGGTTTAGTTGCTCCAGTTTTGATATGAAGTTAGAATGGAATTTCAATAAAAATTAATTGATTTATTTTTCACTTTTTAACTCTTCTTCTAGAAAGTTTTCCTCAACCCGATAAAACTTTATCATGTAAGAGTTTTCTTATAGGTTTTGATTCGGGGAACAACTTTGTAGAACATCGCAAAGCGCTAGGAAATGATCCCGAAAAGATACAGATTAATTTTTTTAGCATATTTTGAAATTTTGCCGAAAAAAGTAAACTCTAAAAAACATCCTGTATCTTTCCAGGATCAATTCTTAGCACTTTGCGATGTTCTACAAAGTTGTTCCCCGGATCAAAACCTATAAGAAACCTATGAATAGGAAAATTTGATAGGGTTTTGGGAAATTATCTATAAGAACATGTAAAAAGTTACAATTCTCCATATTAAATTGAATCAAGTTCCATACTAACTTCAGATCAAAACTGGAGCAATTAAACCTTAACCAAATGAGCTCAAATTTTCAGGCTAGCTTCTGGGGTCATAGAACTTTGAAATTCCGGTTGATGCAAACGAAATAGAACACTTTTGTCTTTTTCATATATCCATGAACCACGCTACTGTGCACCCTGAAATGTAACAAAAACATTTTTTTTATTGGTTAGGTAATTTTATCCCAGATTGCTGTAACATAGAAAAAAAGCAAAAATTAACTTGGTGACAAAGGTTTATAAAGATGGTTGTGGCTCAAACGAGGCTTTTTTTCCTTACAGGTACAAAAAAAAACAAAGAAGTTTTTGTCTTCTTTTTCAAAAATTGTCAAACTTACAGACCCAATTCTGCAACAATTATATTGTGAAAATAGTCAAATATTGTTGTAAATTGTTTCGTAGACAGTAAATTAGAGAGTACTAAAATATCTGTAAAAAAATGTTTATAATCTTATTTCATTATAGCTCGTGAGGTAAGGTGTGCATTTTCTACCAAAAAAACGTAAACAATAAAAATTACTCCTTCAATTGGCCACCATGCCAAATCAGTTAGAGAGGATTCACCCTGCAAAGATAAGAAGAAACACTCACATCCTCAGAGCGTTCGGATATTTTGGTGACACGTTCGATACTACCGTGTCGGTTCTAGTAAGTTTGGCCCTGGCAGCCATATCAGATATTGCACACCCAAACCGGGAAAAGGACCAAGAAAGGAACGCCAAACGCATGACGAGGACGACGGACGGTATGTGCTGAAGATCCGTAACCTTTAACTGCTCCTAAAAGACGATATCGGTTTTAATATTTTATAAAGGTGTAAAGGACGTTTGTGACGCGAGCAAGGTGTGATTTTTTTCCAGAATTTTGTAATAAAAATTCACCAGTTTTGAACAAGAAGAAAAATATCCAATATCAATCGATAGGGTACGTTCTAGAATAATTTATTTGAATATTTGGAAATGAAGAAATGTACCTACATTTCTAGATGTTCTCATTCCCTTCAATTCCACCTTGCGATCCAACCCCTCCCACGTAACTTCCGGAGAGCGGCGAAAGTTGATAAAATAAGACAAGTGATATTGTGTGCTTTCCCCGAACTGCGCTGACTGCCCTATAAAAAGTGGATAAATCCAGTGCCGAGGGAGCTCTGGCAAAAGTTGTAAAAACTTGACGAATGGCTCGTTACCCGCGTTAATTCCACTTCAAATGTTCGTTTCGTTCCCTTCAATATTACACCACACACACACACACACACACCTACCTTATGGCATGTTGTCGCTGAAATTGGTGAATTATTGCTGAACCGGCGAACTCTTTTGCTCTTCTGGCGCGCGCAGCACCATTTTCCCGTTCCAATTTTCGAGCTTTTTACCCAAGCACAGACCACTTCTATTATTCAGTGAGCTTTTGTAGCCCCCCCCCCCCCTTCACCGAGACACACTCACACACGCACACAAACATATAGGTAACGTTTGGTCGTTTTCCAACCCACCCCAAATAGCGGTGTCCCATCAGACAAATATAACCTCATTTTTGAAATGCTTGAGCTCCCCCCTTCTTTCTAAATTGGATTACGCAATGGGGGAAAGCAAGCTTGTTTGCAACGCTTAGAAAGGAATTTGTCAGGCAATGAAAGCTTTTTCATATTAATATTTTTTTTTTGAAAATTGATTTATTACCATGAACAATAACTAATATTATCCTGAACAATAAATGCTGCATTTTAATCTTGTTTTTCCTCTAAAATAGTGAAATCAAAGTTTTTTCTTTTTGTTCAAATCAAACGGCAGCCCGGACTCGATCATTTTATTGAATTTATGCCGATGTTTAGGCGTTACTTGTGGGAAGTTATTATTATAAGCTGAGATGTACACTAGCTTTCAATAGCTGATTTCTTCAAAGTTGGGAACAGAGTTTGTGGATGCTTAAAAAATCGAGTATATCTACTAAAGAAAAAAAGTTACAAAATAACCTCCAAAATAGCGACCGGACTCGATTATCCGAAGCCTCGATCATCCAAAGTTTCAACTTTCCGAAAGAGTTTTTTTTTCTCAATTTTTATACTTTAAAAATAAAATTCGTGTTTTGCGACCCCATTTTAGTGAAATTCGAATAGTTTTTTTACCGTAAAATGCATTTTTACAAAATTTCACCACCGCCATTCAATTTCAAAACTATGAACCATTATTGCGTACTTGAGCTCGATAGTAAAAACTAGCAACTAAAAACATTTAAATTTTCTTGATTCCGATTCTCCGAAGATTCGATTACCGGAAGTGCCAAGGCTTTCGGATAATCGAGTCTGGGTTGGAATTTACACACTTTTATAGTAATAGTGAATATTTGATTGCAATCGAATGAATCAAAACAAATGCCAACTTCGGAAAATATCATAAATGTTTCACATTTTAACATCGAAAGTCGGACCAGTTGCTGAGATATCGACATTTGAAAATGGTGGGTTGATTGTGTGAGACAAATAAACAATCTTCCTTTTTTAAATCTTTGCATGGTCGTATCAACAAAGTTCAAAAAAGCAAAATATAGAGAATTCTTATCTTTTTCATATTATTTTTTTCAAAAGTGGATAAACATGGTCATTAATTTAAAAAATGAATGATTGCGACTATTTTCAAAAAAGTTACCTAAATATGGCTATAACATGAAAACGGTGTACTTTATCTAAATTTCACTAAAGTACTTTTTGATTGCAAATTTGATTTTACATCGAAAAATTATGTTGCAAAGTTTTTGCGTTCAATATTTCGATTAAAAAAAATCAGTGTTGATTCAAAAATTCATAACTCGGTCAAAGATTTTTTGCACATTCCAGAAATTTCTAAAAAGTTGGCATTTTATGTCCCCGAAAATAAAAAAAAAAAAATTGTGTTTTTTTTTCAAGAGCAATTCCAGCTCAAATCAGAATTTTTCTGGTACTTTTGTACCCGACCCTCTCCGATTTCAATGAAACTTTGTAGACATGTTATTCTAGGCCTATATAAGCCATTTTTGTGTATATGGAGCCGATAGTACTCGAAAATAACATTTGAGAAAGGCGTAAGTTATTTAAATATTTTTGTGTTATGTAATTTAAAAATTACTGTATCTCGAAGCCGTTGCATCGTATCAAAAAGTGGTCAAAGGCAAACAAGTCTCCATAAGCTGTCATAGGCAAACTTATGGGAAATTGGACAAGCTTTCTGGTAAAAATATTTACGGGACTGAAAAATCAAGTCTGTCATGTAGACATTGTCAAAAACCAACAAAAATCCTATTTTTTCAACATTTTTATTTTCAAAACCGCTGTATCTTTAAAAGGATTGGACATGGGACAATAATCAATATGGAGACTTTTTTGTAAAATTGTCTGGGGAATCGATTCCCACTACAGGGTTTTAAAAATTTTGATGTTTAAACCCCTTTTCATAAAAAACAGTTTTAGTAAATGATTTTTAATTTTTTAGGAGAGACATATTATCCTGCATTTTCCGTCAGTCTTTTTGTATCATCTTAGGCTATTTTCTCAAAAATTTTGAGCGGAAAAAAATCGTGACATCACCTTTAAATTTAACTTTTTAACATAAAAATAAAAAAACTCATAGAAGTTGCGTGTATTTTTGTTTCAGTGCATTTTTTCAGAAAGCCCGTCCAATTTCCTACAAGTTTGTCTTTGACCACTTTTTGATACGATGCAACGGCTTCGAGATACAGCAATATTTAAATTACAAAACACAAAAATATTTGAAACACTTACACCCAAATTCTCAAATGTTATTTTCGAGTACTATCGGCTCCATATACACAAAAATGGCTTATATAGGACTAGAATAACATGTCTACAAAGTTTCATTGAAATCGGAGAGGGTCGGGTACAAAAGTACCAGAAAAATGCCTGATTTGAGCTGGAATTGCTCTCAAATCAAATTTTAGTGACAAAAAGTGAAATCATTTTTTTTTGTAGTCCTTATCCATACTAACAACTTTACCCAAGACACCAAATCGATCAAAAAAATTCATCAAAAAATACAGATTTTTGAATTTTTATACATCATTTATGTATGGACAGCTGACAAATTTTTATGAAAAATTACATCGACATACTAATGATGCAAAATAGCTTCTTTGGGCATAACGAAGGCACCAAAAAAGTTTCAGCCGGATTATAAAATACAAAAAATAAAATTAAAAATAAAGATCGATTTCGTGAAGAATTGCTCACTTTGACAAGGCATCGATTCCTGATCGATTTGGTATCTTTGGCAAAATTGTAGGTTACGATTGGGACTTTTCGGAAAAAATGGGTATGCGAAATAAAAACATCTTTTTTTAATTGACGATTTTTTATTTGACTAAAACAAACACCTTCTGCAATCAATTATTACTTTACAATTTATTTTGATAAAATTTACGGTTTTCAAGTTATAGCTTCTTTCAGGTATACATTTTTGAGTTTCTTTTCGTATTTTTTTCTGCATTCAAAAAATACTCTTTGAATAAAGCACACGTGAAAAATATACTTTTGAAAGGCAGAGAAATGTGCTTCATTTTTCTCTCTGATATTTTCCGTTAATTATTTTCTGAGTTGGGGCCATCCATAAATCACGTGGCCACTTGAGGGGGTTACAAAAATCTTTGAAGGGTTACCTTTAGAGAAAAACAGTGTTTTATAAAATTTTAGTTTGAAGGAATTCTTCATGAGTTATCAGAACTATCCGAATATTTATTTTGCAAAAGTGATTAGTTTTTGCGGCTCGTACACTACTCCAGAGTCTGAAATAAAGAAACAATCAAGATCCTGATATGTTTTTAATATCCTCTCTATTCTAGCAATGCACGCGCCAAAAAAAACATCTACGGGGTCATTGTCGAAAAAAAAAAACACTCAAAAACTAACGATTTCAGGTGTTAAAACATCGGCAAACTGGTCTAAAATTGTCAAAATCATTTGTTTTTCGTTACTTGTGTTTCTCCTCCTAACTTGTGAAGAATACATGCAAATCTTTCATGCTTATTCATCAATTGTTTTGTTTTTGACTGCTCTTCAACTTTGTAGAACACTCTGGATAGTAACCCTGAGAAATATAAAAACACGAAATTTAAAAACGAAAAATTTCGTTCCAGATGAAAATATTTCCGGTCTGGAATATTGTGATTTGAAAAGTGCGTTTTTTTTACAGAACTAAATGATGAATCTAAATTACTGATAAATCAAGGTGATGTCTTTGAAGCGTTCGGAAATATGAAGCATGACGATATCTGTCTCTTCCTACAAAAATGCATCAACTTCTTTATTAAATTAGAATTGTGTCAGACAACGTTGACAGTAATGTAAGCTTCAATTTGAAATGTAAGTTGAAAGCTCATTAATTGCTTCGGAGAGATGACAAAGAAGGGAAATTCGTTAACCATTCAACCCATACATTTACAATTCAGCCAATCGGCTCACCTCGTTCACTCATTGAAAAACCACCCCTTTTTGCAGTGAAAAGTAATCATGCTAATTTTTCCATTGTGTGAAAAGTGTACCTACCCCCCTCTCTGACGGTGGGCTTTTCCACCACAATTAGCACCAGTGGCGCTTGGACACGCACTCCCGGTGCCACCAAGTCCAACGTGGGGCTAAGGACACCCCTGCGAACCAGTCATTATATTAATCCTGGTGGGGAAACCAATGTCGTTGAGTGGATGTGTCACTTCAAGTTAGAGCGCAATGTAGCGTTGAAAATTGGAGTGGGGATTGGGGAGGTCTGTTTTGTTGCATGTTGCACACCAGATTTAATGTGTCGAAAGTAATCTGCTGGAAAATGCCTCAGGAATAACGTTTGGAAAGGGTTTATTCAGTTTTGCACTGCGTCTCCTCTGTTATTTCATGGAAATAATGACGACTGGACTCAAAGCGATAAACTGTCAGTCGGAGTGTCTGCACGGAATATCCACGTTGGCGACCACTTTTGGATTTCATGCTAAAATGGTGAAAAGGAATGAACTCATTACGGCAGCAGCATTGCGCTTGCAATGGCACTAACGATAAGTATTTTTGATAGTAGGGTCAGCTTTTAGAATTGGAATATACTTATTATGAGCACCAAGCATTACTTACATTATTATATAACAATTTAAGTAGCTCAGGGGGAAAAACGAGATTGTTCAAGATTTATCATTTAAAACCCAGATTTACTTCAAATCATCCTCATACCTACTCCAAGTGATTAATTGTTACTCAAAAGCATCACTTTCACCCACAAACAAAGTTGACAATTTCGAGACGGCACCTTCATGGCATGGTGGTAAAGTGAATCTCTCCCGAGAAAACCACCCACTCTTACAACAACCCCCACCAACGACACGAAAGCGTGAAACTTTCACGCTTTCGTGTCGTTGGTGGGGGTTGTTGTAAGAGTGGGTGGTTTTCTCGGGAGGGATTCACTTTACCACCATGCCACGAGGGTGCCGTCTCGAAATTGTCAACTTTGTTTGTGGGTGAAAGTGATGCTTTTGAGCAAGCTTCCCATGCGCCAGTGCCAACGCACACCGCGGGTTTGGTTTTCTAGCTTCGGCACGAGCCTGAACCCATTGTGTGTTGGTATTTTGGTTCATCGTACCAGCGCACCACGACACTCTCGGTTCGTCGCCTCGGCTGTGTGTCTGGCACTCACCCGAGGCATGAACCCAGCGTGCCGTGGTACGCGCCGTGGTATTGAAACCGGTTTGTACCGCCAGCGCGTACCACGGCACGTACCTCGGCTCGTGCCGAGTGAAGCACCTTGGTTTATACGCTGGGTTCATGCCTCGGGTGAGTGCCAGACACACAACCGAGGCGACGAACCGAGAGTGTCGTGGTGCGCTGGTACGTTGAACCAAAATACCCTCGGCTCGAGAGAGTCGGGTACGGGTGTAAACCGAACAAAGCAGGCGCAAAGCAAACCCGAGGGACAAGTGAACCGCGTGTACCGCACGGTGCAGGGAAGCTTGCGTGAAACCCATAATGTGTCACTCAAGCTCACCGTGTGTGTAGCTTTCGCACCACCACGTGTTGGGTTCTTGTGTATATCCTGTCAGTCATCCTGCGTGAGACGTTACACACTTCATGAAGAGTAGACGCACTCACTTCTTGCTAAAGTGGTTGATTAGGGAGGCATTTTTTTGGGGGTTTGGCACTGGCTTCCCGTGGGAGTCTTGTTACCATGGTTGTTTACATGTTGTACATTTGTTCATGACGAAGTTGAATTAAATGTTGTGCTTTTTGTTTCTTTTTAACTATTTTCTTAGACTAGTGGGAATCTAGAGATTTACTCTGAAAATTATACAAAATCAACTTAGCTTTTTTGCTTTGAATGGATCAGTTTAACAATTTATTTGTAAATATTCAAGATAAACTGCTGACTGAACCCCGCGGGCCAATTTGACAATTTGATGTAGAATCGGGGGCAGATTGTTAAATGATACTAAGGCTGGTATAAATATATTTAAAAGTTTTTGTCACCCCCCCCCCCCCCCACCCTTCAAAATTGGTCCGAAAAATCAGGGGGCAAAAAAAATATTTTTACAATAAACTTCAAAATTTCAATGAAAATTCAAGTGCAACCAACTGAAATCAAATTAAAATACATTCTCCTGCGTTTAAAATCATTTTTAGCATGTTTGGGTTTATTAAAAAATCTTAAGATTTTTTGAAAATTTTCGATGCAAATTTTTTTTTTCGATACAATTTTTGTTTTTGTCAAATCTTAGATTTTTTGAAAACTAATGATTGCAAAACAACTGAACTACTGTAAAATGCATTTTAAAACACTTTTTTTTCATTTAAATGTGAAGACTATGGCTTGTTATTTAAATTTTTATTTATTTTTTTTGCTCCCCCCTTGACCTCGGCCAGGGCCGAGGGACAAAAACTTTTTTAAATATTTGCATCGGCCTAATAGTTATTGAAAATTTTACAATTTTAATTGTTCAAAAGTAGTTTTTTATATACTTTATTTTAGCTCCACTTTTTCATTTATTTTAAGATATAATTCAATGTTTTCTATTTTTTTAATTAATACAAAATATACTTCGATATCAATCCCTTAAATAGTTTAATTTTTTTTATTCAAATAATTAAAATTAATTTTATTTGATACATTTATTCTCTAAATCAACACATCACCTTTTTTAATTTTATAAATATATTTCAATTGAACTTTCTTTTGAGTTTGAAGAATTTTGCTATTCTTCTCTTTGGGTAATTCTCTACCAACTCACACGAAATCGGGAAAAGTTGCCCCGACCCCTCTTCGATTTGCGTGAAACTTTGTCCTAAGGGGTAACTTTTGTCCCTGATATCTCGTGACGGAGGGGCAGTACGACCCCTTTCATTTTTGAACATGTGAAAAAGAGGTGTTTTTCAATAATTTGCAGCCTGAAACGGTGATGAGATAGAAATTTGGTGTCAAAGGGACTTTTATGTAAAATCAGACGCCTGATTTGATGGCGTACTCAGAATTCCGGAAAAACGTATTTTTCATCGAAAAAAACACTAAAAAAGTTTCAAAAATTCTCCCATTTTCCGTTACTCGACTGTAAAAAAAATTGGAACATGTCATTTTATGTGAAATTTAATGTACTTTTCGAATCTACATTGACTAAGAAGGGTCATTTTTTATTTAGAACAAAATTTTTCATTTTAAAATTTCGTGTTTTTTCTAACTTTGCAGGGTTATTTTTTAGAGTGTAACAATGTTCCACAAAATTGTAGAGCAGACAATTACAAAAATTTTGATATGTAGACTTAAGGGGTTTGCTTATAAACATCACGAGTTATCGCGATTTTACGAAAAAAAGTTTTGAAAAAGTTACTTTTTGCGTTTCTCTTTGTTTCGTCGTCCGTGTCTGTCGCGGGTGACCATGAACGGCCATGATCGATGACGATCAACTTTTTCAAAACTTTTTTTCGTAAAATCGTGATAACTTGTGATGTTTGTAAGCAAACCCCTTATGTCTATATATCAAAATTTTTGTAATTGTCTGCTCTACAACTCTAAAAAATAACCCTGCAAAGTTAGAAAAAACACGAAATTTTAAAATGAAAAATGTTGTTCTAAATGAAAAAATGACCCTTCTGGGTCAATGTAGATTCGAAAAGTACATTAAATTTCCCATAAAATGACATGTTTCAAATTTTTTTACAGTCAAGTAACGGAAAATGGGAGAATTTTTAAAACTTTTTTAGTGTTTTTTTCGATGAAAAATACGTTGTTCCGGAATTCTGAGTACGCCATCAAATCAGGCGTCTGATTTTACACAAAAGTCCCTTTGACACCAAATTTCTATCTCATCACCGTTTCAGGCTGCAAATTATTGAAAAACACCTCTTTTTTCGCATGTTTCAAAATGGAAGGGGTCGTACCGCCCCTCCGTCACGAGATATCAAAAAACGGACCTCGGATTCTTGATCAGGGACAAAAGTTACCCTGTAGGACAAAGTTTCTCGCAAATCGAGGAGGGGTCGGGGCAACTGCTGTGTGAGTTGGCGGAGAATTACCCATGTTATTTTTGGTAGTGAAAAAGCCGTTTCGTTGTTCGAGAATGACAGAAAATGTAAACAGTTTCACGATGGAATTGCAAAAAAAAAAAAATTTTGATCACAGGAGGCTGAAAAATCGAACAAGCTAAAGAGGTAATCCTCCGCCAACTCTCACAGCAGTTGTCCCGACCCCTCTTCGATTTGCGTGAAACTTTTTTCTAAGGGGTAACTTTTGTCTTTAGATATCTTTTGATGGAGGGGTGGTACGACCCCTTTCATTTTTTAACATGCGAAAAAAAGACATGTTTTTCAATAATTTTCAGCCTAAAAAGGTGATGAGATTTAGTGTCAAAGATACATTTTTGTAGAATTTGACGTCTCATTTTCCATTACTAAACTGTAAAATGTTTTGGAACATGTCATTTGAAGGGAAATTGAAATTACTTTTTGAATCTACATTTACTTAGAAGGGTATTTTTTTCATTAAGAACATTTTTTTCATTTTAAAATTTTGTGTTTTTTTTTTGTGCAAAAATGCTGTACAAATTTGTAGAGCAGACAAAAATACAAATTTTAATATATCTGGAGTTTTTTGTGAAAAAATTCAATAAACCAAATTTCCAGTTTTTGCATTTAGGGTGTTTTTGAAACCGTCTTGAGTCAGGGTTATTAAAAACAACTAAAAAGCAAAAACTGAAAATTTGATTTAGTAAACCTTTCAAAAAAAAATAAAAAAAACCCCAGATATAGACATAAGGAGTTTGATAATAATAATCACAAGTTATCTCGATTTTACGAAAAAAAAAAAAACGTTTGAAAAAGTTGGTTGTCGTTGATCATAGCCGAAACAAAGAGAAACGCAAAAAGTAACTCATTCAAAGATTGTTTTTCTAAAATCGCGATTACTCGCAAATCCCTTATGTTTATTTATCTACACTTTTGTCTGCATTAAAAAAATTTAAAACATTGTTTCACTCTAAAAAACAACCTTGTAATTTTGTTCCAAATAAAAAACTAAACTTCTGGGTAAATGTAGATTCGAAAAGTACTTTAAATTTTCATTAAAATTACATGTTCCAAAAATACAGCTGTATAACAGCAAATGGATGAGTTTTTAATACTTCTTTTGTGATTTTTATCGATTAAAAATACGTTTTTTTTTCGGAATTTTGAGTACGCCATTAAATCGTCCCTTTCACACCAAGTTTCCATCGAATCACCTTTTCAGACTGCATATTATTGAAAAACAAATCTTTTTTGCATGCTAAAAAATTTAAGGGATCGTACTGCCCCTCTGTCACGAGATATCGAATAACTAATCTCGGATTCGTGAGAAACGACAAAAGTTACCCATTAAGACAAAGTATCAAGCAAATCGAAGAGGGGTCGGGACCTCTTTCCGCAATTTCGTGTGAGTTGGTATAGAATTACCCACGGAAAATCAGGAAATACGGGTTACGAGGATTTCACTTAAGTGATAAAAAATTAAACAAGAAAACATTTTCAAATAAAAAAAACACCTAAATTATAATTTTATCAAATTCGCCCGATTTCGTGACAAATTGCTGAGATTAAAATTCTTTAGGTCAATAAATTTCAAATCAAATTTCAGCTCTATGCATTCCCAAATGGTTGTTCCAACTAGCTTCACTCGATTTCGAAACTAGCCCAAGTGGGGTTTACCTTCGTTGGAAAATCAATTTGAACAGCACTCCTGGACAACGTCCACCACAGACCGAGTTTTCCAAATTACCGCTCTCATTGGAACTGTCCAGAGTGTGGAACACTTCTTCTCCATTCACATGAAATGCTCACACACACACATACACATACACAAATACGTATGGTATAATCAAAGACTCATTTCAGAACTTTTGGTTGGCTTTCGCCAGAACTTTGAAGCAAACAAAAAGCCAACCCGACTGGTGGCAAACACTCTGCTCGGAGCGCACTGTGATGTGTGGTGGTTTGCCATAAATTTCCAAACCACACAATTTCAGCACAGTTCGCAGTCAAATGACTGCTCTCATTTAAGGAAAAAGAGAGAGAGCTCACTTTCATACGTTTCTTGCTAAGTTTGGGAGGTACGAAATGAACTTTCCAACTCTTGGAAAACGGAGGAAACATGGGAACGGAAAATTTGTAAGTTTGTTATTTAATTAAATCATAACTCAGCTTACATGCAATCTTATGTTTAAATCAGTTTGAAGAAAAACACTATATAAAACAAATCTTCGCACTTTCAGTGGCAACCCCTGCGCGGTCACACCTGTGTACGGTCGGTCAATTTTCAATCTTTCAAAGCTAGATAATTGCACGAGTTGGTTTTGTTGGCCAATTAAACGAAAAATTGTTGAAAATGTCACCCGCAATCAACAAATGATGGTCGCACGTGGTGCCATTGCATGTTTCAGAGTATAACAAATCTTAAGTGGAAATGTTGTTTTTATCCGACCAACATGGGTTTTCCAGAAGAGCAGAGAAAAAGCACCTTTTTAGTTTTAATCAACCCACAAACAGACACATATGACTGACACATATACCTTTTTTAATTGAAGTGTCCTCGACAGCTGGTAGCATTAATGATGCAATGGTGGAGATGCATCTCTGTCATCACGTGGGTTATATTTTTTCTTCTCAAAAAAGTGCATCCCACTATAACTTGTGGATTCGCTACACTCGGTTAACAACATGCTTCGGTGGAGGCACCACTTCTAAATAATTCCTCTCTTAATACAGAACTGATGACTAAAGTAATCGTTTAGTGTAAAAATTAAATTATTTTGATTTTAAGATAAAAACAGCGATTTAATTTTATTTTTTTGTAGGTAGGTGGCATTGAACTGATAATTATTTTGAGTTGATTGAAGCAAGTACTGGCGTAGTTATTTTGAATGATTTACACCCATTACTTTTAATGAAGACTGCAAAAGTAATGATTCTGTTTGAAACAAGTTTGGAACATTTTAGTAACGATTTCGCTTCGAAATTATTAAAGTGCTAGATTAAAAAAATATGTTTAACACTTTATTCATTTAAAAATGTTAAATGCATTGAAACCATTAGAGTGCTTTTAGCAAATTGTGCAAACATATGGTTAAAAACCCTGTAGAGCAATTCTCTCAGATTTCGGCCTTTCTTTTGTTTTGTCTTTTTAATCAGGCTGACATTTTTTTGGAAGCTATTTTGCATCATTAGTTTATCCATATAATTTTTCATTCAAATTTGGCAGCTGTCCATACGAAAATGATATATAAATATTCGAATACCTGTATCTTTTTGAAGGATTTTTTTGATCGCTTTGGTGTCTTCGGCAAAGTTGTAAGTATGGATATGGACTACACTGAAAAACTGATACACGGTAAAAAAAATTGGTGATTTTTAATTTCCCTTTTGTCACTAAAACTTGATTTACAGAAAAGCATTATTTTTTATATTTTTTTGTGTGTTTTAGGGGACTGAAGTGTTCTGGACTTGCGCGAATGAAGAACTCAGTTGGTTTAGAAGCCCACTTTATTGTTACTTGTAGGTTAGGTTAGACACGACTGCACCTCCACGGTCCGTGGATGAAAGGGAACGACATGTGAACGCATGGTCCTTTTATAGACCTTGACCATGTTGGTAGCACTACTCAGACTGACAGTATTACCATGACACATTGGTAGACCGGCTCTAATAACATAATAGAGTTAGATACACTACATCCTTCCGGCTTTACAATTGTTTTGCTTCTACTGTGCGCACTGACTTACTGACTGACTTTACTGCTTCAAAATTACGTAATTGATTGAAAGCTTGGCTTTCACGAGTTAATTCATCGGCTTAGGAAGCTGACTATGAAGAATTTTGACAAACTCGCACTGACAATTGACTTTGACTTCATCAACTGACGACTGGTCTAACTGCATGGCAGTTGTGATGCACTTAGCGTGACTCATTCACTGTTCGACCTTGACTAATGGACTATTTGCACTGACTAATAGACTTAAGACTGACTGACTCGACTTGACGGCCATAATCGACTGACATGACCTTGACTGCTGGAATCTGAGTTGGAGGTTAGGATTTCCTTTGACACGTGCTTTTATGTTCTTCAACCTTAGACCGACTGCGAACGTTACCGACACCAAAAACATGCTTTTTACGTCAGCTAAGGGGGCACATTGATGATCTTACAAACACGAGCATGCAGCAGGAAATCAAGATGACCTTACCGTGACGTTGACCTGGGCAGCTGAGGCAGATTCCACACCATACATTCTGATAACCTCTGCTTACCTCTCTCACCTCCACAATTTGATTCTGCTTCAAAATCACTCTTCAGAACTAACCTTAAAAACATCCATGTTCGACTCACTTCGACCACGTGACATCTGACCAACATGCTCACTTTGTGTTAACCAACCGAACTTAAACTTTGTGATCTTTTGCACTCGCTCCGACTACACGCGTTACCGTTGCACCTCGTCGCCAACTTGAAGTGTTCTGGACTTGCGCGAATGAAGAACTCAGTTGGTTTAGAAGCCCACTTTATTGTTACTTGTAGGTTAGGTTAGACACGACTGCACCTCCACGGTCCGTGGATGAAAGGGAACGACATGTGAACGCATGGTCCTTTTATAGACCTTGACCATGTTGGTAGCACTACTCAGACTGACAGTTTTACCATGACACATTGGTAGACCGGCTCTAATAACATAATAGAGTTAGATACACTACAGGGACATCAAATGCCAACTTTCCAGAAATTTCCAGGTTGTGCAAAAAATCTTTGATCGTGGTATTAATTTTTGAATCAATACAGATTTTTTTCAAAAATCGAAATATTGGTCGCAAAGCACTTCAGTGAAATTTTGATAAAGTGCACCGTTTTCAATTTATGACCATTTTTAGGTAACTTTGTTGAAAAAAGTCGCCGTTTTTCATTTTTTTAAATAGTGCGCATGTTTGCCCACTCTTGCAAAAAGCTTTTTTTGAAAGCTAAGAAAATTCTCATTATTTTGCCTTTTTGAACTTTAATTGTTGAGATATTGCCATGCAAATGTTTAAAAACAGGAAAATTGATGTTTTCAAAGTCTCACACAAACAACCCACCATTTTCTAATGTCGATATCTCAGCAACTAATGGTCCGATTTACAATGTTAAAATATGAAACATTCGTGAAATTTTCCGATCCGATTTCAAAAACAATATTTTTAAAATTCTCTTATCAAGATTAACATTTCATAAGGGCGTATTATTGAATGATTGGCCCTTTTGAAATATATTAAATCATGTTTTAGTGATAAAGAATTAAATTAAAAGGTTTCTTAATCCATTTACAAAGTAATAATGAAAATAAGTTTGTGAAAAAAATATATACCTGATACAGACTGTTCCAGAAAACATGCAGACTCTCATTTGAAGCAATGTGGCAACCGGGTGTTTCGCATCTGGCGCGACTCTCGCACGTAAACAAAAAGACCCGGCCTTTTGAGGTTAGGCAAAAAATCACCCTTTTTTGTATCTACAAAAATCTTTTTCTTGGCATAACTTTTTAAATACTTAACTAAACAGAATAAAATTTAATAGGGTCTTAGGGGACCCCAAAACGAACAGAATAAGGCGGATCCGGCCAAAATCGGTTCAGCCACTTCTGAGATAATCGTGTGGAAAAAAAATCATGTCTACACACATCCCCACAGACATCCCCACAGACATTCGAATTTGATTCTAAGTCGATAGGTATACGTGAAGGTATATCTAGGAGGTGTATTTAAGAAGTTCATTTTTCGAGTGATTTTATAGCCTTGCCTCAGTGAGGTGAGGAAGGCAAAAATCACAATTTTTTTACCATGTATCATTATTTTCAGTGTAGTCCTTATCCATACCTACAACTTTGCCCAAGACACCAAATCGTACGACGAAATAGCTGCTATCGTAGACAGGAGGGGGTCTGCCGTCTTGCTGCTGCTGGACTTCTCTAAGGCGTTCGATACGATTCCCCATGGCAAGCTTTGCACGAAGTTAGAAACTCAATTCTTCTTCTCCGGACCTGCTGTGAATCTGGTGGCGTCGTATCTAGATGGACGAACTCAAACCGTTTTCTGTGGCGATCAGTGCTCTGACATCGGCGAAGTTTCATCAGGTGTTGCGCAAGGGTCTGTGATCGGTCCTTTGTTGTTTTGCTGTCACGCAAACGATCTACCAACGGTTTTAAAACACTGTTCTATACAAATGTATGCTGATGACGTGCAGCTGTTCGTCGGACGCTCTGGCCCCTGCGCTCGTGAGCTCGTCAGAATGGTGAATGAGGATCTCGTCAGTATTCTTCAATGGTGCCAGCAAAATATGTTAGTGGTCAATCAAGCAAAAAGCAAGGCGTTGTTTGTAAAAGGTGGTCGACGCAACGCCGCTCCGACCAGCTCGCTCCCAAGTATCCAGCTTGACGGTGAGCGCATAGAATGGACCGAATCGGCAAGTAATCTAGGCTTCATTTTCCAAGCAGATCTTCAGTGGGACGAACTTATCAACCAGCAGTGTGGCAAAATCTACGCAGGACTACGTACCCTCTACAGTTCTACGAGAGCTGCGCCTGTAGAAACCCGACTGAAACTGTTCAAAGCACTTTTACTACCCCATTTCCTGTTTGGTGACCTTCTCTACGTTAGCCCCAGCACTGGAGCCATGGATAGACTGCGTGTTGCGTTGAACAGCTGTGTACGATTTGTTTACGGACTAAATCGATACTCCCGTGTAAGTCATCTCCAGAAAAACTTGGTCGGCTGTCCTCTGGATAAACTATTTGCACACCGTTCCTGCCTCTTCATATGGAAGCTGATCACAACGCGCTCTCCACCACTCTTGTACCAGAAACTAGTACCCTTCCGAGGCCGTCGCCAGCAAAACCTGATTCTTCCACGAAACAACACGTTGGCCTATGCGAGTTCGCTGTTCGTTAGGGGTGCGGTAAACTGGAACATGCTGCCTGCAGACCTGAAGCGAACTACGTCGGAAGCAACTTTTAAGAGGGGCTGCTTAGCTTTTTGGAACCAAGTGCAGCTGTAGTATACGCGTGTTCCCACTGTCGCGCCCGGAGGTCCCGGGGCCCCCCTAACCACAAGCTAAAGGAAGAGTGGAATAGGGACAACCCTCCGGCTCCTCCGGGGTGCCTGGTTGAAACGCCATCTGAAGTGTTCACGGAGGTGCTTGGGTGACCCGGGGCCCCCCTAACCACAAGTTACGCGAAGAGTGGCATAGGGATAACCCCCCGGGCACCCGAGGCCCCTGGACGAGGTCGCATAAGGGGCAAACCCCCATCCCCTCGGATGAACTTGGACTACTCTGGAAGGAACAACCCGGGACGAGACAAAAACGTGCTGCCAACTAAATGGACGACATTACCCAAATGGACTAACCGTGTTCGTTATAACCCTAGTTTTTTTTCAAATTGTGACCAATGTAGTTTTATATTAATTTAGGTTATCAAATTGTACTCGAACAACACCTGGAACGGAACGGAAGTAGCAATTTAAAAGGTGAAAACCTTACGCTACTGGTTTAATAAACAAACAAACAAACAAACAAACAAACAAGACACCAAATCAATCAAAAAATATCTTCAAAAGATACAGATTTTTTAATTTTCATAAAACATTTTGGAGAGCTGCCAAATTTGTATGCAAAATTAAATGGACAAACTGATGATGCATAAAGGCTTCTTGGGCATTTCGAAAGCATCAAAAAAGGTTCAGCCGTATTAAAAAATGCAAAAATTAAAATAAAAAAATATGGAATTCCTAGAGAACTGCTTAGTACTGTTTTTACCTTCGTTACTAAGGTAAGGCTTCAATCCTGCTCTAAAATTGAACTTAAAAAAATAGCTTAATCCAGAAGTTAGATAAGTGGCAAAAAATCAACTCAAATACACAGTAAAAAGATGTGTAACTTAAGAAGGTGAACTAAGACCACCATTTCGTGCAGCTTTCATTGCTCCATCTATTGACATTCACAGATCCCCAAAATTCGATTTCAATCCTGAGATATTCAATAAAAAAACTCTGTGCATTGTTGTCACTTTTCAAGTTTAAAAGTTTCAATCTTGACGAGCTGTCTAGGCACACCCTGAAAAGAGATGTAAGTGCAACAACTGGCCAAAGGGATTTCAGGTCAGCATGCGTTTGACACATGTGTTCAGGCCGGGGCTCGAACTTGTGCCGGACGTTGGAGGTTTTGCTTCCCACCTTCGTTGGTGGCACCTGAAGACCTCGGAGACAGGTAACACTTTAGCACCGTACACTATGGGCACTCGCACTTCCACCGTGAAAGTGTCGTTGTTGCTTCACGATCACCTTAACGATCACACTCAGTCCGCTGGACTTGTTTCAGCGGCACTAGAGAACAGATCACTACGCAGCGAATCTTCACGATTTGAGTTAAAATTGTCGAACGATTTCGGATTAAGAACAAACTCGATTTGGTTACTGCACGACTTGTATATTTGGATTTGGCAATGTAAAGAACAAGAAGAACGCGACGTTTGTGCTTGCGAGATGTATTTCGTACTGCTTGTGGTTCTCGAATTGATCTTCTGTCTAGGCTACTTTTTACCAATTCTGCTTCACACGGTGGAGATACAGAATCTCCCAACTGAGAGATATCAGCGAGGATGATGATACCGTGTGGTAGAGCAACTTCGGTATTTGCATGCAATTATTTTTTGTGTGTTTAGTTCATAAGTAAATTCAATTAACTAACCCTAAATGTGAGTGTGTGTGTGTGTGTCTTCGAATGCATTCTGTGTAAATTGTGTGCTAAAACTAATTTGGACTATTTACAACTGTACAACACCTTCATGGTCAGTTCAGATCTGACCATTCCGGCCACCTTGAGACAGCCGTGGCTGTTTCAAAACTCTCTTATCCTCTCTCCTTATCTTCGGCAACGTTCGGGAAGACTTCGTGTCGCCATGACACGATCCATTGATGACATTCCTTCAGGACGTGGGTGGTTCATTATTGACGAACCGACCTGCTTGAATAACGTGGCATCATCTGAAACAACAAAGACCCGGTAGACCGAACGTTTGGGTTAGAGTGAATGGAACGGTGCTCACCAGTTCGCATTCCTTATGCGCATCGAGCAGTTTCGGAGTGTTCTACCGGTCTTTGGAGTTTCTGCAGCTCTTGGTGGTGGTTGACTTGACTCGCGTGCATCATCTGTTCACATTCCAATTTCGCATTGAGCATGTTTCGGACAGCTCGACCGATCTTTGAAGATTCTGCAAATTCGGCTTTCTGCAAGCCTTCTCCTGCGGTTGATACTTCTCCTTGGTAGACGTGCTGCTTGTAGAACTTCTTCTGCCTTGGCACCGGACAGCTTTCAGCTTCGGCCAACTTGCGGAGGTGTGGTTGATTGAAGAACGTGAGCGATTTTGACGGAACGGCACGGCATGTGCGCTTTGGCGATTTGTTGATCAGCCGCATTTCGGTCTGCCGATCGATCATCTCGTTTCCTGTACCGTTGACGGCTGAAGATGTTTGACCGAAGCACGATCGTAGATCTGCTTGCATGAACGAGCTGGCGAGCGGGTATCCGAAACAACAGTGGGGCTTGGTATTGTTGTCCTTACGCATGTGGCTGAGGCGAGCTTTCTTGGCGGGTTTCGTAGATGGGACTTTTTTACGGCGGCTTGCGTGGGTAGAAACGCGATGCGTGGCACTCTCGCGGGAGTTGCCGTGGGTGACTTGCGGATTTTTCGACCGAGGAAGAAATGCGACGTATCTTCCGTTGTGAGTTTGAGTGGGAGTGGAGGAACTTTGTTTGGTAGGATGGCTTGCGTTTGGTTTGGCAGTTTCGAGCTCCAAAATGGGTTGAGGAGCTACTAGTAAAGTTCGAGCGGTGGTGGAGAAGCAGCACAACGTGGACGCTCCGTCGGACTTGGTGGGAATCTTGCCAGTTACTGTCCATCCGAAATGAGTTTCGACAAGTAACGGAAGTCCGTCACCGATTGGCTTGCGTTGTCCGGTGTGAAGTTCATGGTAGAATTCTCCACCAATCAGGATGTCGATCGCACCTGGCCTGTGGAAGTGAGGATCAGCTAGTCGGACATCGGGCATGTTCCAATGAGCGATGTCTACTGCGCTTCTTGGGAGATTGACCATGGGCGGTTTCATGATCAAGAAATCGAGGGTGGTGGAGAATTGGCTTGTTAGCGACTTGACTGTGGTGGTGATTTGTTGGTCGATCTTCTTGGCAGATTCTCCTAGTCCAGCTACGGTGACATCCACGTTCTTTCTGCGAATGTTGAGCAAGTCCGCCAGGTTGTTCGAGACGAAGTTGGACATCGATGCCGAATCTAGAAGCGCTCTGACTAGGAGTTCTCTCCCGTGGTGATCGGTGATTAGAAGGTTTACTGTTTCCAAAAGAACCGTATCTTGCTTCGCTACGATTGGAAGGCTGGTTTCAGAGGAATTTGCTAATCCAAAGGTTCCAATGGTTGTAGGCGGGTTGTGTTGAGGAGCTGTGGAATTGGAAGCCACAGCTGCGTCTTGAGTGTGGTCCGGTGCACCTGGGTCGTGAAGCAGCGTGTGGTGCTTCGCTTGGCATATCCTGCAGGAGAACTTCGATCTGCAGGCACGCGCTTGGTGATTTTGGCGGAAGCAATTCCAGCACAGGCTTCGTTGGGTGACCAGCTCGCGACGCTGGATCACTGCAAGCTTAGTAAATGCTGGACATTCGTATAACAGGTGCTGCTTCGAGCATGACGGACACTGCGGTGTGTACGTCCTTGTTTCCGATGTGGCTGCGTTTGCGATGAACTTAACTGATTGGGATTTCTTCTGACTAGCGCCGGCCACCTTGACATTGCCGGTTTGACGGTGCTGCAAGTCACTTGCGAAAGACTTCAGCATGCGAACGTGGTTGTTCAGGAACTCTATCAACTCCTCGTAGGTCACCACCTCCTTCTTGCTTGAGTCCTGTTCCCAAGCACGTAGGGTAGCGTAATCCAGTTTGTCGCTGAGAATAAATACGAGCGGTGTATCCCACTGGTTGATCGGCTCTCCAAGCTTCTCCAGGGCTTTGACATGTCGCTGGAAGTCGTCAACCAACGTGTTCAAATGTTGTGCTGATTCGCCTTCCATTGATGGCAACTCGTACAGTCTTCGGAATAGGGTTTTTCTCAGCGAGCGTTTGTTGTCGTACTTCTTTAAGAGTTCCTCCCAGGTCGGCGCGTACTTATCTGCTTGAATCTCAACAGTCTCGAATTGTTTTCTGGCGGGATCCTCTAACGATTGTAGCAGGTATTGTAGCTTGTTGACTACGGGGATGTCCTCGTTGATGTGAATCATGGAAACAAAGTTGTCTCGGAATGAAATCCATCTTGATTCGTCTCCATTGAACTTGGGTAGATCAATCTTGGGCAGCCTGTGATGGAATGTTGACAGTCCTTGTGAATGAGTAAAGCTGGAGTTCAACGAAGTATCCGCATGCGCTGTGTGGTGATCCGCCTTGGAGAGCAGGAAACCTTTGGCCTCACAAAAAATATCCTCGAATTCGCACCGCACCGCTAGATGTGCTTTGAAGGCTTCCGGTTTGTCCAGCTGCTCGATTTCTGACTGCACGGAAAGGAATTCCTTGTAGGTCCTGTTCAACGTCTCTAGTCGCACCGGTATTTGGATAGCATGCTTTTCGTGATCGTATGCAGCCACAAATTTCTCAACCACCTCTCGTGTAGCCACAAGTCGCTCTCGCTTCTGCAGCAGATCAGCCAGCCTTTTATCTGCCTTGGTTGTCATCTCAACACTCCACTCTACTCACTCACCAAACGAAACGAAACGCGAAACGATTGCGGCGGAATACCACTTACCGTCGCGCGTGCGTGGTACTCTACGCGTACGCGAACGAAAACGACCGAAAGGGACACAAATCGAAACGTGTTTCCAGCTGTGGTGTGCCCTTTTCGCGATCCGCGAATCCGCTAAACGCCACCACCCAAACGCAAAGTCTCGAGTTTCCTCCTAGAGACAGATTTTTTTTTTTTTTTTTTTGGTTGAAATTTATCCAACCACCAAAACTTGGCGTGCCCACTTTTGTTTGCGTCACTGTAAGTGCATTCGTTGAGTACTTGCCCACTTATGCTTTACTTGCCCACTTTTCGCTCTCTGTGCCTCTCTCAGTGAATCAAGAGCACAGCGCGTAGAATTTGAGCTGCGTTTGTCGCTAATTCGTAGAATTAAGCTCTTTTGCCTTATGCTTTCACTTTGCCAAACATGCGATTTTGTCATGCAATTTATCCACCATTTGCAACCAGCCAAATTAGTGCAAATGTGGGAACCCGTCAACGGTAGTAGTACTAGATCGAGTGCCTCACCTTTTGTGGTCAAGTTCCATTGACCACTTACCAACACCGCTACAGCGCTATCCGTCCGCACTACAGGTCCCAGGTTCGACGTCGTCCTCCGATCCGGCTCGAAGGACCAAATGTTCAGGCCGGGGCTCGAACTTGTGCCGGACGTTGGAGGTTTTGCTTCCCACCTTCGTTGGTGGCACCTGAAGACCTCGGAGACAGGTAACACTTTAGCACCGTACACTATGGGCACTCGCACTTCCACCGTGAAAGTGTCGTTGTTGCTTCACGATCACCTTAACGATCACACTCAGTCCGCTGGACTTGTTTCAGCGGCACTAGAGAACAGATCACTACGCAGCGAATCTTCACGATTTGAGTTAAAATTGTCGAACGATTTCGGATTAAGAACAAACTCGATTTGGTTACTGCACGACTTGTATATTTGGATTTGGCAATGTAAAGAACAAGAAGAACGCGACGTTTGTGCTTGCGAGATGTATTTCGTACTGCTTGTGGTTCTCGAATTGATCTTCTGTCTAGGCTACTTTTTACCAATTCTGCTTCACACGGTGGAGATACAGAATCTCCCAACTGAGAGATATCAGCGAGGATGATGATACCGTGTGGTAGAGCAACTTCGGTATTTGCATGCAATTATTTTTTGTGTGTTTAGTTCATAAGTAAATTCAATTAACTAACCCTAAATGTGAGTGTGTGTGTGTGTGTCTTCGAATGCGAAAAAAAAAAACGAAAACGAAACTATTGGCACTACGCCCCCCGGGGCATGGCCTTCCTCTAACGTGGGATTTCTGCTCCAGCGCCTCTGACGAGACAGGAGAAACCGGGACCGACGTTTTACTTCACCATCCGATAGAAGCTCAGTGGATAAGGCGGGAATCGAACCCGCGTCTCATAGCATCATCGGGATCGGCAGCCGAAGCCGCTACCCCTGCGCCACGAGACCTTCGAATGCATTCTGTGTAAATTGTGTGCTAAAACTAATTTGGACTATTTACAACTGTACAACACCTTCATGGTCAGTTCAGATCTGACCAACATGTATATGTCCGACTACCGTTAACATTTGTAATTTCATCTCGGGTATATTAAAAAAATGCCCTAATTTTTACTTATGATATCTCCCAGAATTCAAATAAATAGAGTTTAACATATTCCGTACATAGAATTATACATGAGTTATAAATCGACCAAATTTTAAGAGAACTAAAAAGCATTAAATTTCAATATCTGTTTGAGCAATTTTTTACAAATTCAGCCGATTTCAACCATTTTTATTTTTTGATTTTTTTAGCTTGGCTCAATTTTTGTGGAGGCCTTTCCTTTGACCAAAGAAGCCATTTTGTGTCATTGGTTCACTCATACAAGTCTCCAAACAATTTTGGCAGCTGCCCACACAAAAATGATACGTGAATATTCGAAAATCTATAGCTTTGAAATTTTTTTTTGATCAATCAGACATCAAGTCTTAGGCAAAGTTTTAAGTATTGATGAGGACTTTTCATAAAAAATAGGTACACGGAAATGATCTTGCCGATATTAAGAGAAACAACTATTTTTTACACAAAAACTCAATTTTCCAAACCCTTAATTTTTTATTTCCAAAAAAAAATTTATGCAAAATGTATTGGTACCCTAATACTTGCAACTTTTTAGCCTTGCAGATTCTTCCACCGAGTTAAGATTTTTTGGAAAAAAATGTATTTTTTAGTTATTTTGGAAAAAATTAAATTGTGATACATTCTATAAAAAAATGATAAACATTCAATGATTACTGAACTAAAACTTCCCTTCCATTTTGAAACCATCCCAAAAATCAGCGGATTAAAAAAAAGGTTAAGCAACGGATTGGATGAAAAATTAGTTTTAAAATGCATTTTACAGCAGTCCAGATGATTTTGTAATCATTGATTTCAAAAATATCTAAGTACAGAAAAAATCGGTTATAAGATACATTTGAAATACACAATGAAATATTTTAAAACGCTTCTCAAAATGCTACAAATAATATTGCATGAAAATAAATTTAAAATTTTGTCAGTTGATTAGCCTTTTCGGACAGATTTTGAAGGCGACATAAACCTTGGAAAGGCTGAAATGAGTCACAAACGGTCTTAGACGTCAACTTACAAGGACAAGTACAATAAAAACCTTTAAGTATTGGAACGGCCTAAGGTGGTTTTGCAAATCTATTCAAGAATATTTTTGTATTGTTTTTTGTCTTTTAGGAAAATTGTTGAGCTTGCCAATCTAAGCAACTTTGTCGAAGACGCCAACATTTTATCTCGCAATCTACGCTTTCTAATACCAAAGTATCTGAGCCAGCGATGGAAGAATCATCATCAAAAGAAAATCTTAGAACGTTTATAAAGAGGAAAATCCGAAGGGAATACGGCTCTCATCTCTTGCGCACGAATGATCGGTAAAAAGAATTTAAAAAAATCAGCATCTTGATTATTCGGCGCAACATCAAACATGGAAAATACTCAAAATTTTCACAGAAATATGCACGTATTTTCGAAAAAAAATACTAAAAAAATTCAGGTTTTTTAAATACGCGTATCAAATAATCAGGTTTGTTTTATACATTACGAAACATTCAACAATTTTTTTTATTGTTTAAAAACAGACATTTAGGGTTTTGTTTTTCTAATATAAGAAGTTTTGTGAAATTTTTTAGTTTAAAAAAAATCTGTTGCTTTGAAAATGTATTAAAAATTCCGATCAAAAACAAAACTGAAATTTTGATTATTTTTAAATAAACGTAGTTTTGAGAAAATTTCGAGTATTTTAATAAATGGTTATTTCTTTCGAAATGAATCAAAAATCCTGATCATTTGATTCTTATATTGTAAAAGCTGATATTTTGAATATTTTTAAAAATTACGTAGTTTTGTGAAAATTTTGAGTATTTTTTAAAAAATTTTGTAATGACTTCGAAATGTATGAAAAATTCTAATTGTTTGATACCTATATTGTAAAACTGATATTTTGAATATTTTTTTTTCAACAATACGTAAAATTGTGAAAATTTTGATTGTTTTAAAATTTGAAAAGTATAAAAAAATGCTGATCATTTGCTACCCGTAGTGTTAAAATTTAGATTTTAAGTATTTATTAATAAATACGTAGTTTTGTGAAAATTTAAACTTTTTTTTTAATTTGTGTCATGATTTAGAAATTTCGAAAAATCCCAATCATTTGTTACCCATATTGTAAAAACTGATATTTTGAGTACTTTTTCGAAAATGCGTAGTTTTGTGTAAATTTTGAGTTCTGGATTTTTTTTATGAGTTTCGAAAAGTATAAAAATTCAGTGCATTTGATACCCATATTGTTAAAAACTTAGATTTTGTTTTCGAAAATACGTAGTTTTGTGAAAATTTTGAGTATTTTCTTAACTTTTTCTATTACATTTGTAATGTTTGGAAAAATCCCGAACATTTGATATCCATAATGCAATAACAATATTTATTATATTTTTTTCGAGAAACATTGCGTTTTTAAAGTACAGGAAAAATACGTATCTTTGTGAAAAGTGATGTACAGTTGAGCAAATAGTTTACATTTTTTTTTGGGCGGTACCAAAAAAAGGGGTGGGCGTGGGTGATCCGGATTTGTACGAAAATCGTTATTTTTGCTTGCTTTGATGGTCTCAACAGCTGCACTTAATTGAGCTAGATTAGAAAATGTTTGATTCAATTTTGCACTTTTTTCTGCACGATTTTGAGGTGGAATGAAACGTTTATAAAAATGATTTTCAAATTATAATTGATAAACGTTTCACTAATAAGGACATTTCAGACTAATACTAAGTCCATATCAAGATCCTTGTACAGAACATGTGTGCAACCTTCAAGCTCTGGTTTCTACTGCTTGAGTAAAACGGTTCCGTCGGTGGCATGATGCAAAACCATCCGGAGAGTCTCCCCCATGTTATGTTACGTTATGTTGAAAACGGTGAAAACGGTCCCGTTCACGGGTTTGTTCCGCAACACAGGCTTCCAGGCAGCCTTCGATGATGCAGTGAAATGCAATGGCAATAGTTGCAGCAAGCTGAATTATAGATGAAGTCATAAATTATAATTTTATATACCAGAGCAACGGTAATAGCAGCAACAGCAGCAGCAGCAAGTTTGTCGTGCACTTTTGCACTCTACATGTTTGCAGTGGATGACGACGACGAAGTTGGACGGGGTGTGGTGGGAGTCATATAAATAATGAAATATTACATCAATTTATTGATTTTGTTATTATTTCCCTTTTGAAGTACCATAAAGTAATGAGATTTTTATGTTGATATGCTCTCCGCTTGGGGGACGGGTAGACCAAGTTTTATTTTCGGTTCGTTTTTTTAGGGAGCAGAGGCGAGCTTAACGTGTTTTTCATGGTTGAAATCTGATTGCCTTTTGTTTGATGGTTTTCTGTCACTGTACATTACTGTTTAATGATTACATCATTTTATCCTTTTTGAACTTATCAGCTACCCTCGGTTGAAGTCACAAGCTACCTATTTCACTTCAACAATATTGGAATTAATTTTCATGTCAGCCAAATAATTTATGAAGATATAAGACAAAGGATGTGTTTCAATTGAGTGCCATAAATAGTCAAATTTGAACTTAGAAAGCTTTTGGAATAAATTGATTATAAAGAGACAATTGGCTTGAAAAGGCAAAAGTTTTTAAATTGCCAAACTTGTTTTTGATTCCAGACTCCAACTTGCACTAAACAGTTACCATGCATAGATTTCCACCGGAGCAAAAACGTTGGCCTCATTAAGGTCACCATCGCACACTAAAAAGTGTTCAGAGCACAGTGCAGGTGCCACATATCAAACCAACAGCCATTGAGACACCGCAAGCTCGCTGAAATCACTCCCAAATGCACCATCATCCCGACCGTGACTACTGCTGCTGCTGGGTGGCCTCGATGACCTGTAAATGTGGCCCCGGGTGGTGCTTGTTGCACCGGCAAAGTGCCCGGACGATGGATGGGTTCACAGTCACCACGGCGTTGCCGTGAGAACTGATGCGGGGACAAAGGATTGAAGTTTTCAAATAATCATTTTTTTAAATAAAAAAAATAGGTTTTGCCTAACTTTAAATCGAATTAAAACATTTTTTTTCAAACGAACATCTAATTTACTTCTAAAGTCAACAAGGTCAAACCTCCCCTAAACCTAAACCGCAAGTGAAGTACAGTCGAATCAGTTTAGGTCAAGTTTTTTAGGCACCATAGAATCTCCCTGGCAACAGCTGGCAATAGAAGGCCTCTGATGGCACCGAACTGTCATCATGGTGCAATCTGTTGTTGAGGAAAATTCCCCAATTGAAAAACCTCGATTGAGGTCGGATCAATTGGAGTGTTGAGAAGCCATTGACCTAAATTGACAGGTTTCACTAGCAAATGTTTGAAATGAAAAGTTTGAGTTGAGTTGAGTTGAGTTGAGTTGAGTTGAGTTGAGTTGAGTTGAGTTGAGTTGAGTTGAGTTGAGTTGAGTTGAGTTGAGTTGAGTTACATTTCCTTTTAAAGCTGTAATCTTTAAACCATCCTATCACTTGATTTAAGTTATGCTCAACTTTTCGGAAGCACTTCCGTTAAACCGACATTTCAGCACATCCAAATCTCCAAAACATCGAATTGAATCAACACACAGGCCTCGTGGAAAGCTTTCATGTGAAAAGAAAAATATTCCATAAAAAACGACACTCGAAACATTTTCCGACGCCTGTTTGCTTTTTTCCCGGTAAGCTCCGACAGCCGGCCTGCACCATATATGAGCGGCACGTTTTTTATGATTTAAACAACGACAAAGCAAGTGGAAAAAATGGAAATGTGTTTGATTGTAAACGCCTACCACTTTCAACGGAAAAGCCTCCCACCCTCTTAGCGTTATGCCAATCCATTGATGTGCCCCGATTTCAAGAGTGTGTGTGTGTTCGTGTGATTGTGTGTGTGCGCGCAATGCAGGATATGATTTTCCATTTTTCTTTTTTTTTTCTTTTGGAAATCTTTCTCCCACCCAGCAGTAGGGCACCGGCAAAACAACGGAACCGGTGGCCATGAAAAAGCAAAGAACTCTGATTGCTTTGGCTCATGATTTAATAATACACTCCAATCCACCCGCACTCATTCCCGCAGCAAATAATACAGGACCTCAGTGCCGGTAGTGGAGTGGGGGTTGCTGGTGCCAGCCAGCCAGCCAACGCTAAAAGCTTGCCAATTTTCTTTGACGCGTTTCTGGCTGGGGAAAAGGTGTGTTTTTGTGGGAATTTAACTACGAAAGTACAAACAAACCCAAAATCCCAATATTAATATAACCTCTTTTAAAGCGATTTCACAAAAAAATTGTAGAAATGTGAACCTGGTGAAAATTCACCAGTTTCTGATGTAATATTACATATTTTTTGACACAAAATCTGACACCATTCCCTGATGAATATTACCAACATTTTTTTTCTGCGTTCACACAGAAAAAAATTTAATTCATTCGTAATGGAAATGACTAAATCACTCGTAAAATCATAGTTTTCTTTATGGTTTTTTTTTTGTTACGCCAAATCCTCCAAAAATGTCGCGAGTACCAGATCCCGACGCACCACCTGTTCATCGATTTCAAAGCCGCGTACGACTCGGTCGATCGCGAAGAGCTATGGAAGATCATGTACGAGAACGGCTTTCCCGGGAAGCTGATCAGACTGGTGAAATCAACGATGGACGGGGCACGGTGCAGCGTGAAGATTTCGGGGGCGATGTCCGACCCGATCGAATCGCGCAAGGGACTGCGACAAGGCGATGGTATCTCCGGCCTCTGTTTCAACATTGGGCTTGAAGGTGTAATGAGGCGGGCGGGCTTCAACATGCGGGGCACGATTATCAACCGATCCAGCCAATTCATCTGCTATGCCGACGACATGGACATTGTCGGCAGGACGTTCGAGGAGGTGGCCAGGAGGTACACCGAATTGAAGCGGGAAGCAGAGAAGGTTGGATTGAAGGTGAATGTGGCGAAGACGAAATATCTACTGGCAGGAGGAACCGAGTCCCTTAGGGCTCGCATAGGACCGAACGTGACGATCGACGGCGACGAGTTCGAGGTCGTGGAGGAGTTTGTGTACCTCGGATCGTTGGTTACGTCTGACAACAACTGCAGCAGAGAAATTCGGAGGCGCATCACCACCGGTAGTCGTGCCTACTATGGACTCCACAAGACCCTACGGTCTGGTCATCTTTCCCGGCGTACAAAGTGCACCATGTACGAAACGCTGATAAGACCGGTCGTTCTCTACGGGCACGAGACGTGGACGATGCTCGAGGAGGACTTGCAAGCGCTTGAAGTTTTCGAACGGCGAGTGCTTAGGACGATCTTTGGCGGCGTGCGTGAGAACACGGTATGGAGGAGAAGGATGAACCACGAGCTGGCGCAACTCTACGGCAAGCCAAACATTCGGAAAGTCGCCAAAGCTGGCCGAATCAGGTGGGCCGGACACGTCGCGAGAATGCCGGACGCGCTGGATGCGCGCCAACCGAACCAGACTATCAATCCGGTGAAGTTGGTGTTTAATTCGGAGCCGTCTGGAACGCGGCGGAGGGGGGCGCAACGTGCAAGGTGGTTAGACCAAGTGGAGGAAGATCTTCGAAGTGTGGGAGTCCCGAGTCGGAATTGGAGAGTAGCAGCCCAAGACCGAGTTCAGTGGCAGCGCATCTGGAGACAGCTCATGACCCGGGGGTTGTCTGAGCAGTAAAAGTAAAGTAAGGTTTTTTTTTTTTAAATTTACATCAAGTTGAATTTAAATTATAAATTACGTGTAAAAGTTTTACATCGCACAGAAAAATAGTTGAATTTTGGAAAGTTGAAATTTTGTTGGTTGATTATTACCTCTTTTTGAGTAGTTATACCTAAAAATTTGTAAAAATGTAAACCTGATAAAAAATCCTCAGAAACTAATGAAAAACCATCAGTTTCTGATATAATATTACACATTTTCTTGTCATAAAATCTGTCATCATATTTTTTAAATACAAAAACTATTATTTCACTTTTAATCAATTTGTATTTTTTGATTTGGATGAAACTTTGTCCATACATTACGTTTTTCAAAAGATGAAATTGTGCACCATTAGTTTTACTTTGAAATGTTACGGGCTGGTCATACAAAACGGGTACGTAAATATATGAAAATTTGTATCTTGAAATGGGATAGTCTGGTTGATTTGTTGTGTTCGTCAAAGTTGTAAATTATTATAAAGACTTTTTATAAAATACAGTTAGTTGCCCCGATACCACTCCGATATTTTTCAAAAATCTTTTTTTAATTCACATATTTTTAGCAATTCTCTACAAAATCCACCAATTTTGACTATTATTGGTTTTTTTTTTATTTGGACCAAAGAAGACATTTTATGTCATTGGTTCACCAATACAAGTCTCCATAAATTTTTTGCAACTGCTCATACAAAAATGGTACGCACAAATTCGAAATTCTGTAACTTTTACTGGAAGTTCCAGATCGATTTTATGTCTTCGGGAAAGTTGTAGGTATTAGAGGCGACTCTTCAGAAATTAAGGTCACGAATAATTTTGTGGAATTTTATGATCATTTCGAAAAAAATATTTAGAATATTTTGGAATGTTTTGCCATTTAAAAAATGTTGTTTTTTTTATTCAAAACATTAAACCTTCAAAAAAACTTACCAATATTTTTATTATTTTCGAAAAATACCCTTTGGGTAATTCTCTATCACCTCACTCGATATCGGGAAAAGTTGCCCAACACATATTCGATTAGCGTAAAACTTTGTCCTTTGGGGTAACTTTTGTCCCTGATCACGTTTCCGAGGTCCGTTATTTGATATCTCGTGACGGAGGGGCAGTACGACCCCTTCACTTTTGAACATGTGAAAAAAAGATTTTTTTGAATAATTTGCAGGTTTCAGGCTGATGAGATTGAAATATGATGTCAAAGAGACTTTTATGTAAAATTAGACGCCCGATTGGATGGCGTACTCAAAATTCCGAAAAACGTATTTTTTATTGTAAAAACTTATTTTTCATTGAAAAAAAAACCCTAAAAAGTTTGATAAACTCTGCCATTTTCCGGTCCTTAACTGCTAATGATTTGTTGAACATGTCATTTCAAGGGAAATTTAATATACTTTTTGATTCTACATGAACCCAGAAAAGTATTTTTTTCATTTAGAACAAAATTTTTCATTTTAAAATTTCATGTGTTTTTATCTTTGCAGGGTTTTATTAGAGTGCAACAATGTTTCACATAGTAACAAACATAAGGAATCTGCTAGAAACCATCACGAATTATCGCAATTTTACTTTAAAAAGTTTTGAAAATTTTACTTTTTGCATTTCTCTTTGTTTCGTCGTCCGTATCTGTCGCGGGTGACCATGTATTGCCATGATCAACGACAACCAACTGTTTCAGAAAAAAATCGAATAATCACGATAACTCGTGATGATAAACAACTCTTTATGTTTATATATCATTTTTTGTAATTTTCTGCTCTTCAACTTTGTATAACATTGTTACACTCTATAAAAAATAACACTACAAAGTCAGAAAAAAATAAAATTTTAAAATGAAATTTTTTATCTAAAAAAAAATACCCTTCTGGGTTCATGAAGATTTAAAAAGAACATTAAATTTCTCTTTAAATGAAATGTTCCAAAAATTGTTACAGTTGAGTTACGGAAATTGGCTGAGGTTTTAAAACTTATTTAGTGTTTTTTTTTTTTTGATGAAAAATTGTTTTTTTTTTTCGGAATTATGAGTACGCCATTAAATTGTTCGTCATATAAGTCTCTTTGACACCAAATTTCTATCTCATCATCGTTTCATGCTGAAATTTTTTTAAGTACCGTGAACTGGGGTGACTTTGATAGAATTTCAATTTGTTTTTGGAATATTTTCCAACAGGTTAGGTTTTACTCAAGATTATTATTTTAAAAACATGTACTGGGGTAGGCCACACAAAGTCCATGCACTATTTTGGAAAACAAGTTTTTTCAATAACGTCATGATTCGAAATCCGGACACTTAGTAGCATATCATTTTTGTTATAGCTGGCAAAAAAACATGTAATAAGTTGGAAATGAAGAAATATCATCAGGATGTAGTATTAACAGTCAGTTTTAAGAGAATGCATGCAAAATATGTATTTTCTAACAATTTTTCATCAGAATTTGAAAATTAAAATGACTTGTTGTGCTTTGAATCCCGGACACTGACAAAAGCTGATTCGAAATCCGGACACTTTTGCTTCGATTTCCGGACACTCGATTTTACTTTTGAATCGCACAAATTTGGACTGAAATGTTAGTGAATGGCATTCTTTAGGTCTCAAATAAGCTGTTAACATTAAAACAATCGATAGTTTATATAAAAATTTGCTAGAATTTAAGAAAATCGAAACCATAAATTTCTGCTTTGCCTTCACGGAGAAAAAAGAGTTCCCAAAATCGTGAACAAGCGTTCATGAAAATGGGAACCTCGAACAAAGTGTTCAAATCCCATGGTACGATTTTGAAAAACGTACCATGAAATTTGAACACTTTGTTCGTGGTTCCCATTTTCATGAACGCTTGTTCACGATTTTGGGAACTCTTTTTTCTCCGTGTTCCCGGTGCTTCGAACGCCACTGAAATATTTCAAGTGAAATGTTTCGCATTTTTGGTAAACTTCTAATTTTATTGTATTTAATTGTTTTGGCATTAACGACAGCGTTCAAACAAACTTTAAGTGAAAGTTGATGTTGGAATTCATCAAATTACACAGTTTTGACATTCATAATGCGAACTTACATCCAGGGCCGTGCACAGGATTTTTGAAAGGGGAGGGTTTTCTCGAAAGGGGCGCACGGGGTGCTTGTTTAGATTGCGAAAGGGCGCTAACAGTCAATCTTTAAACTCAATTGGTGCAACAGGAGACTACACTTTTTGAATTGGCACTGCAAATCGTGTTGAATAGCGCCATGAAAGGGGGGCGTTAATTCGGAGTTTGAGCGAATTTGAGATTTTTGCGCAAATAAGAGTTTTGGCGTAAATCGGAAGAGGGATGGGCCGTTCACTTGTGGAGCGTAAAACGGGGTTTTAGTGAAGAAGTGTAGTAGTAATTGTTCAAAACAAGTTTTCATAAGTTTTCTTTTTTTAATATTAAAAAAAGTTTTCTACGATTCCGCAATTTTTTTCACAGATTTTTAACTTTTCATTTTTTTGATTTGGATGAAACTTTGCCATGCACCATGCATTCTCTATATCAAAAGAAGCAATTTTGCATCATTATTTTTTCTATACAAATGTCCATACAATTCTGGGGGCTGGTCATATTAAATTTATATGCAAATGAATGAATTTCTATATCTTGACAAGGGATTTTCTGATCGATTTGGTGTCTTGGGCAAAGCAAAAAATACGATTTTTAATGTTTTAGGGGACTAAAAAAGACATCTTCGGAGCTTTAGTGATGGCCCAAAATGTGGTTTAGGAGATATGATTTTTTTGAAGAAGAAAAAAACGAAAAAGTGGACAAAATGGTTGAAGCAATTTTGTTAACAAAATGTACCGTTTTCAGGTTAAAGCTAATTTTAGGACTGCATTTTCAATTTATTTTGGTTTCTTTTCATTTTAAAATAATACTTCTGGAATTTAAAGTACCCCTACAAATATTTTTGAAGAGCCAAGAAAATTTTGTACAATTTTCTCTCTGAAACTTTCAAATCGAGCAATTTGTTTCTGAGATACACAATCTCAAAGAAATCAAATCGATGAACTTGATTTTTCTAAGTGTTAACCCTTTGCTGCCCAATTTTTTCGATTTTTTAAATTTATCCCTTGTCATTCTGAGCAACTTTTGTTCTACGAAAATCTTTACTTCTCTTGTTTTATGTTGTTTTTGTTTCATTTTTAGTTTTTATATTTGCATTTATCTTGTTTAGTTGATATTTGTTTTTGGTAGTATTTAGCCTATTCTAGCACCTAATTTGTCATGTTTTTTACAGCCATTTTTTCTTTATTTTTGTGTATGTTTTTCATTTTTTTTTACACTAGAACAAGCCATTATCATTTAAATTGTTAAAAAATGCTTAGAGGTATAGTCTGAGACAATAGAAAAAAAATACAGAAAAAATTAGTGAAAAACACAGCCAAAAAAAACAAACATTTTTTAAAACATTGGTAAAGTCACATAAAACAAGTCACACGTTCAACCCTAAAAAAAATTCGAATTTTAAGAGTTCTTCTTTCCAATGCTTTTTAAAGGTCGAAAATTGATTGAAAAATTGTCTCCATACAATTTTGAGGGCTGGAATGGGTATGTATGAAATTTTGTATCTTTGGACGGAATTTTCTGAAAATCTGAAAAATTAGATAAGAAACTTCATTTTTGGGTCAAACATTTGTAACAGACTTTTTGAGTATAAAAAATGAAAAAAGATAATTTTGAATATATTTCTATCGATTCCTTAACTTTTCCGAAGAAACGTCCTAGAAAATCGATAAAAAGTAACAAAGTTGCTACAGGAAACAAAGATATATGTCGATTTACCCCAGAAAATGTTCCGAAAAGGCACCTCTCTCATAAACAAAATTTAAAAAATGATAAAATAATTAACATATTAAAAAAATACTATCAACGCCTGAAGCACCATAGAAATGATGAAAATATTTTGAAAATAAGATTTCAAAGAAAGTTTCACAACACGTAAAAAAAATAATCAAAAAAAGTTAGCTTAGGCAGCATAAAAATTATAAAAATTTGCGCTTTATGATGAAAAATGAAACAATTCGACTACCTTTTTGAAAATAAAATTTCACTAGAGGTGCCCTCATGACAAATAAAAATGAAAAAAGTAGAACAACATAAAAAAAAGATCAAAGATATTTTGAAAATAGGATTTTACCAGCGGCGTTTTCTTAAAATAAAAACAAAATAAAATTATTTGACTATCAGCGCTCCTCAAGCTATAAAGACTGTTCAAAATTAGTCAAACAAAGTTTGCCAACCGGCGCAAAACTTGTTTGGCTCTTATTAAACAGTCTTTATGTTACTAGAGGGGCGTCGTTATTCAAACTTTTTTTGTTGAATGTTTTAATTTTGTCATAATAGCGGTTCCAGTATAATCTTATTTTTAAAATATTTTTATCATTTTTAAGCTGCTTTGGGCACCGATTATTCAACTTTTTTTAATATTTTAACCAATTTTTTCCCCACTCATAAGGGCGCCTCCAGTAAAACTTACATATTGAGCATTTACATAAAAATGTTTACGTCATAGGGGCGCCCCATTCCATTTTCCATATCGAGAATTTGCATGATTTTTTTAAGCGCCTCAAGTCAAATTTTTCATATCGAGAATTTGCATGATTTTTTTTAGTCGCCTCCAGTCAAATTTTCATAACAAAATTTGTATGATTTTTTAAAGTCGTAATGGCGCCTCCAATTAAATTTTCATATTGAGAATTTTCATACAAATGTTTAAGTCATAGGGGCGCCTCCAGTCAATTCATAATAAAAAATTGTATGTTTTTTTTAAGTCGTAGGGACGCATCCATCAAATTTTTCATAGCGAAAATTTTCATAATTTTTTAAGTCGTAGGGGCGCCTCCTGTCAATTTTTTAATATAGAAAATTTGTTTAAAAAAATTTAAGTCTTAGGGGCACCACCAGTTAAATTTTCATAATAAGAATTTGTATGATTTTTTTAAGTCATAAGGGCGCCTCAATCCAAGTTGCCATATCGAGAATATGCCTTTAATGTCGTAGGGGCGTCTTCAGACATATTTTTACATTGAGAATATGTATTTACAAAAATAATTCATAGGGGCACTTCCAGTAAATTTTTTATATCCAGAATTTGCATGATTTTTTTTAAGTCTTAGGGGCGCCTCCAGTCAAATTTTTAATGTTAAGAATATGTTTTAAAAAAATTAGGTCGAAGTGGCACCTCCAGTTAAATTTTCATATTGAGAATTTTCATAAAAATGTTTCATTTATAATAATAGGTCAAATTTTCATAATAAGAATTTGTATGATTTTTTTTAAGTCATAAGAGCGCCTGCATTCGTTTTTCATATTGAAAATTGGCCTGATTTTTTTAAGTCGTTAGGGGGTCTCCAGTAAAAATATTACATTGAGAATTTGTATTGGAAAAAAATAAATCGTAGGGGCACCTCCAGTTAAATTTTCATAAATTTCATAAACAAAATTAGTCATAGGGGCGCCTCCAGTCAAATTTTTCATATCGAGAATTTTCATGATTTTTTTTAAGTCGTAGGGGCGCCTCCAATTAAATTTTCATATCAAGAATTTTCATAAAAAAGTTTTAGTCATAGGGGCGCCTAGAATAAAATTTTAATATCGAGAATTTTCATGTTTTTTTTTTTCAAGTCATAAGGGCGCCTCCAGTCAATTTTTATAATATAATTAATATTTTTTTTTTCAATGTCGTAGGGGCGCCTCCAGTCAAATTTTTATATTGCATATTCGATTTAAAAAAAAATAAGTCTTAGGGGCGCCTCCAGTTAAATTTTCATAATTTTCATAAAAATGTTTTAGTCATAGGGGCGCCTCCATTCAAATTTTTGATATCGAGAATTTGCATGATTTTTAAGTAATAAGGGCGCCCTTATGACTTATAAAATAAAATTAATATGATTTTTTTAAAGTCGTAGGGGCGCCTCCATTCAATTTTTCAAATGGAGAATTTGCATGATTTGTTTAAGACGTAGGGGCACCTCCAGTCAAACTTTTATATTGCATATTCGTATTGAAAAAAATTAAGTCTTAGGGGCGCGTCCAGTTAAATTTTCATTATTTTCATAATAATGTTTTAGTCATTAGGGCGCCTCAAGTCAAATTTTTCATATCGATTTTTTTTAAGTCGTAGGGCCGCCTCCAGTCAAATTTTTAAATTGCATATTCGTATTGAAAAAAATTAAGTCTTAGAGGCGCCTCCAGGTAATTTTTCATAATTTTCATAAAAATGTTATAGTCATTAGGGCGCCTCCAGTCAAATTTTTCATATCGAGAATTTGCATGATGTTTTTTAAGTCATAAGGGCGCCTCCAGTCAAATTTTCATAACAAAATTTGTATGATTATTTTTAAAGTCGTAGGGGCGCCTCCATTCAATTTTTCATATCGAGAATTTGCATGATTTTTTTAAGTCGTAGGGGCGCCTCCAGTCAAATTTTTATATTGCATATTCGTATTGAAAAAAAAATAAGTCTTCATAAAAATGTGGTGGTCATAGGGGCGCCTCCAGTCATATTTTTAATGTGAGAATATGTTTAAAAAAAAAAGATCGTAGGGGCGCCTCCAGTTAAATTTTCATATTGAGAATTTTCATAAAAATGTGTTTTTTTATAGTCATAGGTCAAATTTTCATAATAAGAATTTGTATGATTTTTTTAAGGCATAAGAGCGCCTCCAGTCAAATTTTCATTATAAAATTTGTATGTTTTTTAAGTTATAGGGGCGCCTCCAGTTAAATTTTCATAATTTTCATAAAAATGTTCAAGTCATAGGGGCGCCTCCAGTCAAATTTTTCATATCGAGAATTTTCATGTTTTTTCAAGTAATAAGGGCGCCTCCAGTCAATTTTTATAATAAATTTAATATGATTTTTTTAAGTCGTAGGGGCGCCTCCATTCAATTTTTAATATCGAGAATTTGCATGATTTTTTTAAGGCATAAGAGCGCCTCCAGTCAAATTTTCATTTAAAAATTTGTATGTTTTTTAAGTCGTAGGGGCGCCTCCAGTTAAATTTTCATAATTTTCATAAAAATGTTCAAGTCATAGGGGCGCCTCCAGTCAAATTTTTCATATCGAGAATTTTCATGTTTTTATAAGTAATAAGGTTGCCTCCAGTCAAATTTTCATAACAAAATTTGTATGATTTTTTAAAGTCGTAGGGGCACATCCAGTAAAATTTTCAGAACAAAATTTTTATGATTTTTTTAAGGTGGTAGAGGCGCCTCCATTCAATTTTTCATATCGAGAATTTGCATGATTTTTTTAAGTCGTAGGGGCGCCTCCAGTCAAATTTTTAATGTTGAGAATATGTTTAAAAAAAATTAGGTCGTAGGGGCGCCTCCAGTTAAATTTTCATATTGAGAATTTTCATAAAAATGTTTTATTTATAGTCATAGGTCAAATTTTCATAATAAGAATTCGTATGATTTTTTTAAGGCATAAGAGCGCCTCCAGTCAAATTTTCATTATAAAATTTGTATGTTTTTTTATGTCGTAGGGGCGCCTCCAGTTAAATTTTCATAATTTTCTTAAAAATGTTCAAGTCATAGGGGCGCCTCCAGTTAAATTTTCATAATTTTCATAAAAATGTTCAAGTCATAGGGGCGCCTCCAGTCAAATTTTTCTTATCGAGAATTTTCATGTTTTTTCAAGTAATAAGGGCGCCTCCAATCAATTTTTATAATAAATTTAATATGATTTTTTTTAAGTCGTAGGGGCGCCTCCATTCAATTTTTCATATCGAGAATTTGCATGATTTTTTTAAGGCATAAGAGCTACTCCAGTCAAATTTTCATTATAAAATTTGTATGTTTTTTTAAGTCGTAGGGGCGCCTCCAGTCAATTTTTATAATAAATTTAATATGATTTTTTTTTAAGTCGTAGGGCGCCTCCAGTCAAATTTTTCATATTGAGAATTTTCATGTTTTTTCAAGTAATATGGGCGCCAACAGTCCATTTTTATAATAAATTTAATATGATTTTTTTAAAGTCGTAGGGGCGCCTCCAGTAAAATTTTTCATATCGAGAATTTTCATGTTTTTTCAAGTAATAAGGGCGCCTCCAGTCCATTTTTATAATAAATTTAATATGATTTTATTTAAGTCGTAGGGGCGCCTCCATTCAATTTTTCATATCTAGAATTTGCATGATTTTTTTAAGGCATAAGAGCTACTCCAGTCAAATTTTCATTATAAAATGTGTATGTTTTTTTTAGTCGTAGGGGCGCCTCCAGTCAATTTTTATAATAAATTTAATATGATTTTTTTTAAGTCGTAGGGCGCCTCCAGTCAAATTTTTCATATTGAGAATTTTCATGTTTTTTCAAGTAATAAGGGCGCCACCAGTCCATTTTTATAATAAATCTAATATGATTTTTTTTAAGTCGTAGGGGCGCCTCCATTCAATTTTTCATATCGAGAATTTGCATGATTTTTTTTAAGTCGTAGGGGCGCCTCCATTCAATTTTTCATATCTAGAATTTGCATGATTTTTTTAAGGCATAAGAGCTACTCCAGTCAAATTTTCATTATAAAATGTGTATGTTTTTTTTAGTCGTAGGGGCGCCACCAGTCCATTTTTATAATAAATCTAATATGATTTTTTTAAAGTCGTAGGAGCGCCTCCAGTCAAATTTTTCATATCGAGAATTTTCATGTTTTTTCAAGTAATAAGGGCGCCTCCAGTCCATTTTTATAATAAATTTAATATGATTTTTTTTAAGTCGTAGGGGCGCCTCCATTCAATTTTTCATATCGAGAATTTGCATGATTTTTTTAAGACGTAGGGGCGCCTCCAGTCAAATTTTTCATATCGATTTGATAAAAAAAAATCTCTTTGGCATTTTAGCAACATAGCTAAAAAAAAAACGGCCCTTCGGGCCGAGGGGCGCATGGGGTATAACTAACTTAATTTGCCAGGGGGGGGTTAAACCCCTAAAACCCCCCCCTTGTACACGGCCCTGCTTACATCCAAATAATTGATAA